>NC_051269.1:21174804-21492304 GCF_015220745.1 Sebastes umbrosus | reverse complement strand
AAGCCAACACTAGGATCAGATCTAAATCCTGTTCATGGAGAGACCTTCGTCTGGTCAGCTAACATTACTGCCAAGCAGCTGAAATATAGAGTGATATTGTGGTTTTAGCTGACTTGTGTCGCCTCACTGTTTTGAGTGATGCTCGTTCAGGTATATTGAGAGCGAGCAAGCGCGAGCCCGACGCTGACTTTCGTTGATTTCACGGCCACAGGTGTCGCTGTTAAGAAGCATTTCTGAAAGTTACAAATAGTCCCTTTAAAGGTCCTATATTATGCTCATTTTCAGGTTGATACTTGTATTTTGTGTTTCTACTAGAACATGTCTACATGCTGTAATGTTAAAAAAACGTTATTTTCCTCATACTGTCAGCCTGAATATGCCTGTATTTACCCTCTTTCTGAAACGCTCCGTTTTAGTGCATTTCAACAGAATTGCAACAGAATTGCAACAGAATTGCAACAGAATTGCAACAGAATTGCGTTGCTAGGCAACAGCTTGGGTCCATGTGTACTTCCTGTCAGCTGATGACATTCACAAACACATTAACACATTAGCACAAACAGCTAAATATGATCAGTGGTGGAAGAAGTACTCTGATCTTTTAACGTTACCTGAGTAAAAGTAGCAATACTACAGTGTAGAAATACTCTGTTACAAGTAAAAGTCCTGCATTCAAAATCTTTTTTAAGTAAAAGTATTAGCATCAAAATATACTTAAATTACCAAAACTAAATGCACTGTGTCTGGCTACTCATTATGCAGAATGGCACAGTTAAGAATATAGCGATAGATTTATTGGATTATAATTAGTGATGCATTAAAGGTCCCATATCGTGCTCATTTTCAGGTTCATACTTGTATTTTGTGTTTCTACTAGAACATGTTTACATGCTGTAATGTTCAAAAAAACCTTTATTTTCCTCATACTGTCTGCTTGAATATACCTGTATTTACCCTCTGTCTGAAACGCTCCGTTTTAGCACATTTTGACGGAATTGCAACAGAATTGCATTTCTAGGCAACAGCTTGGGTCCATGTGTACTTCCTGTCAGCTGCCAATTCTCTAGTGCTTGCTGTTGTTTACCTTTTCCCTGGTGTTCTTTTTGGTTGAATTGCTGAGTGATTAGAGGGTTATTCAGTTCACCTTTTGCGCATGGTGTGGGGACTGGCTCTTAAATGATAGTTGAGAGCAGCTTGGTGCATTCCCCTCTTGGCCAATCAGGGTGTAACGACGCCCTTTCTGTAGGGCTTAAAAGAGGAGGGAAACTGCACACCTGATCTCTACTTCACTAAATGCAACATGTGTTATCAGCCAAACCAGAATCACCGGTTTGTTTTAGGCCCTTTTGAGATTCTGTGCTCTTTGTGTTTTGTTTATTGAGAGTGTTGACTATCCTAGTTGGGGAAACAAAATAAATACCAATCAATTGGGTTACCTGCACTAGGACGTCTATGTGCTATTTGTGCAAGAATCTGGCTTGCCTCACGATAGCCTTACGCCTGCAGGCTTTATTTTGTTATTCTAGTCATTTGTTGATTTTCACTGAAACCCTTTATACCTATTTCTTTTAGTGTATTTTATTTGGGGAAACTTTAAAGGAGAGTAAAAGGAAAAATAAAAACAATATTTCAGTTTCCTTAATAGTTTGTTATTGTAGAGGCATTTGTTCATTATCGAAGAGGCATTTGTTCATTATTATTATTAAGGAGGCATTTTATTTTATATTATGTGGATGGAACTGTTTTTCAGTCTTCTGCCTGAACAACTAAAGTCTGGGGAAATCAGTACCGCCACAAGCTGATGACATTCACATACACTGCAACCAGGAATAAACTGGGACACATTCAGTATGTTTACGTTTATAATTGCGTAAAGGGTCTAAATATTGTATATTCGTGACATCACAAATGGGCAGAAATCCCGACAGCTTGTTTCAAATGCAGAGTTTTTGAATACGGGCTGTGAGTGTATTTCCCTGTGGATTGAGTGTTTCGATACTTTCACAGTATTTATATAGGACTTAAGCCTGCTTTATAATAAAAAAACATGAAAATCTCACTTTTTTTATAATATGGGACTTTTAAGTGAAAGTATTAGCATCAAAATATATTTAAATTACCAAAAGTAAATGCACTGCGTCTGGCTACTCATTATGCAGAATGACCCATTTAAGAATATAGCGATAGATTTATTGGATTATAATTAGTGGTGCATTAATGTGTACAGACTGACTCAAAACAAAGTTGCAATAAAAAGGACTATCTCTGGTTCTGCTTCATCAATTTTTTTATACTCAATTTGCGGCACGCTGAAAATTAAAATGGAAATTGAGAGATTCTTATCCTTAAACGCAGCTTTGTGATGTACAAGTTAACCCACGGCTCGTTAAAATGCTGTGTGTCATTAATCAGGTTGTCTGTTTTAGATCAACGTTTGTTTCTTAGATTTAAGAAACGAGGTCCCCAGCCCCTCCTGTTTCTCACTGGCTGACAGTTTGTGGACATATCAGGCACACAAGACTAATCAGCCAGATGATGTCTAGAGCATGGCAACGCAGCATCAGCTGGTCGCTTATCTCCATGGCAACCATCTCATCGTCCTCTCGTTGCAGGTGTTGGTGGAAATGATCTCCTCAACAGTCTGACCCTGAAGAGAAACAACTCAGTCAGCCAGCCCAGGGCAGCAGATGGAGAATGGAGACCTGGGGCACATGGTAGGTGTGTGCGTGTGTGCGCGCATGTGTTTTTTCTTTTGCTGCAGACATTTTTCTGTCTGAACTGTCTCACTTTCTGGCAGTTCAGTCTATGGCCAGTTGAACAATGGCTGTGTTCAAAATCGAATACTAACGTACTACATACACATACATAATACATATTCAATCAGTATGTACTGCATACTAAATTAACGATTAAGTATGCCATTACCAGCAGACTGTTCACTCCAAAGTAAACTCAAGCAATACGTCTTCTCTGCATCACATGGTTGTAACGATCATGACATTACCGGTCCAAACTACCGTTGGATGAAAGTTGTTTATCACGCATGTAAATAAATATTACCTCTTTCACTCAGTGTATTTTCCAGTATTATTTTAGGGCAAATCAAATTAGATTTAAATGATTCTGCCTCACATTCCACCGTTGGACAGTCTGAAGAGACGCAATGCATTTGGGGGCGGTTGAGTATGTCCGGTAAGCTCACGTCTCATACTCAGAAAGTCTTGCTAATAGCATATCAAGGGTCCCACCAGGGATAATAACACACTGGACCACTGTTAAACAGTATTAAAGGACACCTATCGCTCTTTGCAGCTTTGGGACTCTCCGATCACTGTCTAGTTCATCTTCTCCCGACTTACTTCTACTACCTTCTTGTTCACTCTCTACACATTCGACTTTAGATACAACTCAGAGTCATGCCACCTACAGAAATTTGCGGATGACTCTGCAATTGTCGGATGTGTTAGGGTGGGGCATGAGGAAGAGTACAGAGGACTAATCAGTGACTTTGTAGTGTGGTGCAACCAAAACCACATGCAGCTAAATGTGGTAAAAACAAAGGAGCTGGATCTTTTAGAGAACTAAGACACCAGTCACCCCTGTTTCCATCGGGGGGGAGTCGGTGGAACTGGTGCAGTCCTATAAGTACCTAGGAGTGCACCTGGACAGCAAGCTGGACTGGAGTGTGAACACTGAGGCAATATACAAGAAGGGCCAGGGCCGACTCCACTTTCTTTAGGAGGCTCAGGTCCTTCGATGTATGCTGGACAATGCTGAGTTTATTCTATCAGTCAGTGGTGGGAAGTGCCCTCTTCTTTGCTGTTGTATGCTGGGGCAGCAGCATTAAAGCCACAGATGCCGGCAGAATAGACAAGCAGTTAAAGAAGGCGGGGTCTGTCCTTTGAGCCAACCTGGACCCAGTGGGTATGGTGGCTGAGAAGAGAGTGCTGGCTAAGCTGCTGGCTATAATGGACAACATCACCCACCAATTTCACCACACTTTGGCCAGACAGAGGAGCACATTCAGCAAAAGACTTATCCAACCTCGGTGTACCACGGAGCGGCACAGAAGGTACTTCCTACCCACTGCCATCAGACTGTACAACTCATCTCTGGACTAACTGAATAAAATACGTGCACACACATTTACACACACACACACACACACACACACACACACACACACACACACACTGTTACTCATCGATTCACCAGTGCAGTCAGACATGCCTGACAATTGGACATTAGTACTGGCACTTGTTAACCAGCTTTAAGAGTATTTATTGCTAATACCTATTTTTAATCGTATTTATTCTTAATCTATTCTTATTCTTGTTGTGTGCTTGATCTATCATTGCTGCTGTAACTGGGATTAATAAAGTACCTACCTACCTACCTACAGGCAAAAACTAAAATCTGCTAAACCTGTGGTAAAGACTGTGAGGAGATGGACCAACAAGGAAAGCTGGAATTACAAGCCTGCTTTGACTGCACTGATTGGAGTGTTTTTGAGGCTGCAGACACAGACCTGGATGAATTCTCTGACACTGTGACATCTTACATCAGTTTTGTGAGGACATGTGTGAGCCGACTAAAACTTTCTGCACATAAACCCTGGTTTACTGCAAAATTCAGGCATTCAGGCCAACAGAAGTGGGGACAGTCTGAAAGATCCGATATCAATGCCTCCTCAATGCGTCTGTGTGTGTTCACACCTGTACTTAAAGCTGTCCACTTTACATAGGTAAAAACAAAGAAGCTGTGTTGTGTATGATATCAGATTTGGTGTTATTTTAAATATACATATGGGATAAAATGACTCAGATGTGTAATCACTTCTGCTCTGAGTTTTGACGCCAGACGTCAACTAACCAAGTTTTGACTCCCAAGAGCACAAATCCATTCTTGGTGTACTTTGTATTGAGAAAGGCCTTCAGTGTTTTCCCTGACTGTTCCTGCTCTGTCCAGATGGGAGAGCCAATGACTGTGAATGTTGGCGGCTGTGAGTACAGCACGTCTCTGTCCACGCTGCAGCGCTACCCAGACTCCATGTTGGGAGCCATGTTCGGAGGAGACCTCCCCACCGCCAGGGACGCACGCGGAAACTACTTCATTGACCGCGACGGCCCGCTGTTTCGGTGAGTGTGTGTTTGAGTGCATAAGTGTGTGTGTGTGTGTGTGGCAGAATTATATATTTGTGAATAGTAAAATCGGCAGCTAGCTGATCAAATGAATCACATTTACCCTGCAGTAAACTCAATACCCAAACATATGTATATGTTCTGCTTTGATTAGGGCTGGGCGATATGGCCTAAAAATAGCATTGCGATATTTTTGGCCAACACACGATATATATCGCAATATTTTCAAATATCCTCTAAGCACTTCATAAATGCTCAATTTAACCCTTTGATGCATACAATCACACCAATATGATGATTACTGTAGTCCCTGCAGCATACTGTATGTCTGCATTAAAACCTTCTTGTTTATATTCATTAGTGGTTTCTGTTGGAACAATTTAAATCTTGCATGCAAAAAGGGGGAAATCACAAGTTAAATTTAACAAAACAGTATCCAACAGTATTCACTTTAACCAAATAGTTTTCTGGCAATACATGCTTTATATATTTTGATAAATACATAACACACACACACACACACAGGTTTAATGGTGTGTAATAAGTGTAAAGTAACATATTGTTATGTTTACCAGTAAGCTGTTATAACATTGCTGATAATAAAATGTATTATTTTCCCACTATTGTAGAAAGACTCACCAATCGCGAGGTGTAGCCTGTGGCCAAAGCAGTGCCGTCCTGTCCACTTATTCTGGCTCACAGCTTTGGTTATGTTAGCTGGACGTTCAGATCGGTAGTTGTGGAGAAGTGGGTCGCCTTTGTTAGCTGGTTGGCCAATTTTTCTCTCACTGAAATGTATAACTCCTGTAGAGCTTTCTCCGCAAAAAAATGTGACCAGGCAGTTCATATTTTGGATCAAGTCTTCATGTCTTAATGAGTCTTTTGAATTCGGGCTTTTCAACTACGCTAACCGGCGTTGCGATGTTTAGTTGTTTACAGCGACCGTGATTTCTTTCCGTTTTGCACTTTTTTTGTCATATGGGATTGCTTAAGAAAGCGAGGAAGCCAGAGTCATTTGCTTCTGGGCTGGTTCTGGTTGCTTTGGTTGTGTTCTCGTCTTCCGTTTTCTCCGGGCTCCAGGCTTTCTCTCTCCGCTGCTTCCCTCCAAATACAATAACACGCCGGCCGAATACGTCACACACACTTGCCCAGGGGAGAGGTGGTCTGGATGGGTGCAGAGTCTGTGACGTGTGTGTGTCTGTGAGGGACAGAAGTAAAATGCCAAAGCGAGTCTTATGCCGGCTTAAAAACATTAAATGACAATTTGTAGTCGATGTTCACGATATAGTCATTTTATACACCGCGCGTGGGACAAGCCGCGATACATCGACTATACTCGATGTATCGCCCACCCCTAGCTTGGATTGTCTTTGTGGTAGTCAGTTTGTGACAAGCCAGCATGCTAAACATTCTGATGTGCAAAATGTTAAATGCGAAACTCTATTTTTTCTTCATGTCAAAAAATCTCGTGTTGGGATTCACCACCCAAAATAGTGGCAGAGCCATTGACTCAGTTCCCCAGGATCCTTCAGTTTTCACACAGAGGTGTGGAAATGGGGCAGCTTTCTTTGTTCGCTGTCGCTTCTCTCTCACCCCCGCAGCTGCAGTAGCAGCTCAACTCCTTTCTCTCTCAAGTATGGCCTGCTAACAAAGCAGACATAGCCTACACAAAACTCTTTTTCGAATGCAGAGGACGCAAGAGCCTGCCTGACAGATATCTGGTTAACTCAGTACGCACTGCTAACCTAGAGTACACAGGTTTAGCACCAGCCGCTGAAACAAAACCTGCCAGCTGACTTTTCAAGCAACAAGGAGCAACAAGCAAGTTTGCGCCAAGCTGCTAACTCAAGGAGAACAAAGACTGGAACGACCGGTTTTCCTCAAATGTGCACACAGCACAGCAAGGACTGCCTCTTTTGACACTGAAACCAAACTTTTCCTAGCTTGTCTCCTCCACCATCGATGGAATCGCCATCTAACAAAGGATTCCTTTTTCTTCTAGGGATGCGCCGGTACCGATACCAGTATCAGGTACTGTGTCTGATACTGTGCTCATGTACTCGTAAAACTATTCCGATACAACCGCACCCGATACCAGGCAACTGAGTCCCCAGTTTACCCATCCGGGAGAGTCAGCAGCCACGATGATGCATGCATTGTCGTGGACACATGCAGCTGCTTTAGTCTCCACCGCATCAGTATTATATAAACTGGGGAAAAAAAGTTCGGAAACTTGTGTTTGATGGATTATTTCTCTGTTGTTACAATGCTAATGGTCATTGTATTTTACATCGTTGGAAAGCCTGTTTATTTACCTTCACAATGATGTCCAACTTGTAAGGATCATGCATTTGTGGGATGAGCAGCACAGCTGATTATGTGGGTAGCGCCCAAGAAAAATTTGCCAAAATGCTCTGCCAATGGTAAACAGTGTATTCTCCTGTTGGTATTGACTCTTGTTTTGAGTTGTTTGGTGGATTGGATGATTGAACTCTCTATCAGTAACAAGGAACAAACAAGACATATTGGCTATTTTACACTATATTCATTTAATACACCATCAGGAGCCTCAGTAGCGGTGGAAGATCCATACGCAGCCACAACAGCCTGGCACCTCCTCCTCTTGCTGGTCACCAACCTGGTCACACGTTGCTGTGGGATGGCGTTCCATTCCTCAACCAGGATTCGTTGCAGGTCAGCCAACGAGGTTGTGTTGGTCACTCTAACACGTACAGCAACGCCCAAGCTGATCCCACAAGTGTTGAATTGGGTTGAGGTCTGGACTCTCAGCAGGCCGTTCCATTCTCTCTACTCCCACATTGTGGAGGTAGTCTGTGATAACCCTGGCTCTGTGGGGGCAAGCGTTGTCATCTTGGAGGATGAAGTTAGGTCCCAGATTGTGGAGATATGGGATCGCCACTGGCTGCAAAATCTCATCCCGATATCTCCCTGCATTGAGATGGCCTTCAATGATGACAAGCCTTGTTTTGCCAGTGAGGGAGATGCCGCCCCACACCATGACACTGCCCCCACCAAAAGCTGTTACTCCATCGGTGCAACAATCAGCATAGCGTTCTCCGCGTTGTCTCCATACTTTGACCCGGCAATCCAACTTTCGCAGACAGAACCTGGACTCATCACTGAACATGACATTCCCCACATGTTCAGGTTCCATTGTCTGTGTTGTCGACACCAGCGCAAACGGGCCTGACGGTGAAGGGCAGTCATTGCAGGCTTCCTGGTAGCCTTATGAGAATACACTGTTTACCATTGGCAGAGCATTTTGGCAAGTTTTTCTTGGGTGCTATCCACATAATCAGCTGTGCTGCTCATCCCACAAATGCATGATCCTTACAAGTTGGACATCATTGTGAAGGTAAATAAACAGGCTTTCCAACGATGTAAAATACAATGCCAATTAGCATTGTAACAACAGAGAAATAATCCACCAAACACAAGTTTCCAAACTTTTTTTCCCCAGTTTATATATATATATAAACACAAGCCTTGGCGAATCCAAATACAATTCTGAGAATAAAGATGAAACTCAAATGAGATACACTGAAACAAACATTTCTCACTCTGGAGTTGTACAGCAGCTCTCTTACGGAATCATCAGCTTAGCAGTCTGAACTGATCCTGTCTCTGTTTCTGCTGTTTCAGCTACATCCTCAACTTCCTGCGGACGTCAGAGCTGACACTGCCATGCGACTTCAAGGAGGCTGAGCTGCTCAGGAAGGAGGCTGACTTCTATCAGATCGAACCCCTGATTCAGTGCCTGGGAGACCCCAAACCCCTTCTGCCCTACCCCACTGACACCTACGAAGAGGTGGTCGAGCTGTCCAGCACCAGGAAGCTGTCCAAGTACTCCAACCCTGTCGCAGTCATCATAACCCAGCTCACCATCACCACCAAGGTCAGTGGGAAAAGGTCTGGTTAGTGTAGATATATGTAGATATATCATGGCAGAATATTCTGTGACACAAAAATATAATTATTTGCATTATCTCATTTTCCTGAAGACCCTCCTGTCTGCTTCTGTCTCTGTATTTTCACTGTTCATTCAGGAAGTCAAGCAACCTAGAATAACCACTAACTAAATTTCACTAAATTTAAAACATGTTCTTTAATGTGGTAAGTTTAGTGCAAATATACATACTGTACAATACAATATATACATACATACAATATACTGTATATTGTGTTAAATTAAATATAATAACAGGCATCTATATAGATGACTCAATGGTCATATGATTTGAAGTTAGAGTTTTTATGTTTCAAATCTATATAGATTTTTCACTGTATGTATGGCTTTGTTTTGAGAAATAGTGAATCAGGTTGCAGGTTGAAACTTGCAGTTAAAGTAATTGAATTGCATTGAAGAAATGTTTTGTACATCATTTCTGTCCTTGTTTATTAGTTTGCCACTTCATAACGTGGTAAAAAACAAACAAAAGAGACCCGCGATCTCGACCGACTTTTGTGTCTTTCAGAAGCTGTATCAAGTTCTAGGTTTTAGAGCTAGAGTGGTGTTACTGGCACCAGATGAAACTAGAAACCCAAAGGAATCCATTGGTACCAACCATGTCATGTTAGCTTGTCGGGAAAGAGGCTAAATAATGCTCCAAAGTTAGGCCAAATTTTGGCTAGGAAAAACTGGCATGGCCATGTTCACAGGGGTCCCTTAACCTCTGACCTCAAGATATGTGAATGAAAATGGGTTCTATGGATACCCACGAGTCTCCCCTTTACAGACATGCCCACTTTATGATAATCACATGCAGTTTAAGGCAAAACAATATTTTGGAATGAATGTGTTATTTTCACCTATTCTAAAATGGTGTATTTTAATATTTCTGCCTTCTGGGGTCCCTAAACAGTCTTAGAATTGCATAAATTGGGTATCACTGTAAAATTGAGACTTTTGTGGATCCAATAAGCCTTGTGCTCTTATATTCATGTGTGAAGATGTCCCCATAGTACATTTCATTGTAGTGAGACCATTTTTTTAAATTTTACCTCACTGTATAAGATGACCTGTGGTGACCTCTAGGATAATCACAGACTCATGAAACTTTACAGCCACAAACTAGAGACCTAGGGCATTAAGAGGATGGATGGCTTGACAATAAGGGCGTTTCTGAGCAGTTTCCAGAACAGAAGTGCTCGCAGTCCAATCGCCGAAAAATGCAATTCTTGCTGAAATCTCCAAATGTCAAAAGTTTTTGATACAAAATCACAGCATGGCTTTTTCTATGGTTTTCCTCAAGGTATTGGTGTCTTAATGTGGTATTTTGGAGGGGGTTTTGATCATTTTTATCACTTCACGAGTTGTAAAAAAAGGTTAAATTTGGCACCAAATCAGTGTAACAAATGGTATCAACCCAGAAATTGCTGCAACAACTTATGAGACAAAAGTGAGCATGGGAATGGCCATCATATACCTCTGTCATAATGTTCTAAACCCTCATACACTTTTACAATTTATTTAAATGAATTCATTCATTCATGTTTATTTCTGATTTATGACTAGAACAACTTGACACAAAGTGCTAAGCTGCATCCCACATTAAGGTTCCCAGCTTTCAGATGATGTACACCACTTCTATGTGGCATCTACTACAAGCTGTCTAACACCAGGAAGCTGTCCAAGTACTCAACCCTGTTGCAGTCATCATAACCCAGCTAATCATAAGGGGAAATGTCTGTCTGGCTTACATATGAGGTGTCTCAAGATTTAGGAAAATACACCCTTATTGAAAATACTAAATTAAATGCATCACCACACTGTACTGAATTTAGCATAAAAATATGCTCAAATCATAACATGGCAAACTCAAGTCCAACAGACAACAACAGCTGTCAGTGTGTCAGTGTGCTGACTTGACTATGACTTGCCCCAAACTGCATGTAATTATCATAAAGTGGGCATGTCTGTAAAGGGGAGAGTCATGGGTACCCATAGAACCCATTTTCATTCACATATTTTTTGGACAGAGGTCAAGAGAACCCTTTGAAAATGGCCATGCCCATTTTTCCTCGCCAACATTTAGCGTAAGTTTGGAGCATTATTTAGCCTCCTTTGCTACAAGCTAGTGTGGTTAGTGTAAATGGATTCCTTAGGTCTTATAATTTCATTAGATGCCAGTATCTTCACTCTACCTTTAAAACTGAGCCTGCTACAACCTGGCGTCAAAACAAATTTGCGTTAACGCGTTATCTTTACCTTGACTTTGACAGCCCTAATACATTTATGATGTTTCTTTAATGGAATCCTTTCCAAATAATATGTAACGTTAATATCTCTAAGGTAATCTGTCAGAATTGTCAAAAAGATTGACTGCTTTTGTGCGTCATGGTGGCCCTTGCGCCTAAGGCCCGCCTCCAGGAAGAAGAAAACAATCCAAAGTACATATGGAATTCGTGGAATACCTACCATCTTTGTACTTTGGGGTGGGTCTACACTCGGACACACAGAGGGATAAGGAGAAGAGACATGTGTGCACCGTCCACACAAGGCGTAAAAACAGCACTGGATTCATCATAACACATTTTGTTCGAAAAAACATGTGGGGGAAGCCTCTGAGTGTGTGACAGAGGAATTGTGCTGCTTTAAAGACCGTGCTGCCTACTAACCGAGAGTTTAAAGCACTCCTCTGGTTACGGTGGTTCCACGCACTACAGGTTGAGCCACCCCCAAGCTTTGAATATTCACTGTTGAATAATAGCCCTAGTTTGCTGTCTATAACGTTACTGTGCAACACTTGCGTGAAGTTGCAGGACTGGTTTCCCTTCGGCGAATGATAATACTGAATCCGTTATCGGCATTGCTTGCTTCATTGTTGACATCTACCCGGTGCTTGTTATAATCGTTGTGCTGACATTATTTAAATCACATGATTCTCTCTCTTTTAGGTCCATGCAATGTTGGAGTCCATCTCCAGCAGTTTCACAAAGTGGAACAAACACATGATGGACACCAAAGACTACCAGGTGTCCTTCACCTTCGGACCATGTGACCACCAACAGGAAGTCGGTCTGCGTGTCCACCTGCTCGACTTCATCTCCAAAGCTGTATGTAGCTTTTATTTCATCTTTAACATTGCGTAAAATAAATTCCAGCTTAAAGTATGCTGACGTTGGTAGAACGAAATCAGAGAACCATACAACAACTGTCCTTTCTGTAATAAAACACTTATTTTTTGTATCCAAGCACCCAACAAGAGCATAATGGTAACAGAAAGTCTGGAGTCTACTAGAGTCTAAGTAGGTAGCCGAGGGGGTAATAACCTGGCTGCTAGGATACAATGCAATCTAGAGTTAATGGATGTGAAAAGTTCCCAGTACTAATGGAAGAAACCCAGAACCTAAAACATAATGGTGTCCAAGGTAGCCTAGAAACGTAGAAGAAAATGGGTCGGAGGGGCCTAGTTGTAGTCCCGCAAAAGGTGGGTCTTCAAGTATAGCATAAAAGACGTGGCCCGGCTGTGGGTTGCTTCAGTTGACTGCTCTCGAGACCAGCTACTCGTTTTGTCTGTATTCTGTACTTGAACTTAGGGCAGCACAATTAATCGAATATTAATCGCAATCAAGATTTTGGTTTCCCACAATTAAATGAACATGATCGACTGCGATATATATGTTTAAAATGTATGCTCCGCTCATATAAAACTTAAATCAAACGCTTCCTAAACTAACAGCTAGGGATGCACCGTCAATCAGCAGCCGATCGAAGCTGGACGGTTTTCAGCAGTCTCATGTATCCGATTTGTTGCCGGTCACACATGTGCGGCCGCCACATGATGGTTTTACGTTGGCACACAGCGGCACAGTCAGTAACGTCACACAGAGTGGAAGTTCTTCAGCGTGAGTGAAGGAGACATAAAGCTGCAATTTCTCAAAACTGCAAGTCCAAAATAAGCCGTGGAGGTACAACCTTAAAAAACATTTGGAACAACTAACTTAATCAGACACTTATTACCTCCGCCAAGACCGGAGGCCTAGGAAGGAGGTTATGTTTTCACCGGCGTTGGTTTGTTTGTTTGTTTGTTTGTTTTTTTGTCTGTCTGTTAGCGGGATTACTCCAAATTTTTGTTTCAGTTACATGCACAGTGTAACTGATGACGCGTTGATGACGCGTGACCTCACCTCCTTCTGAGAGCAGAGAGATATGTGTGGATATGTGTGGATATGTGTGGATATGTGTGGATATGTGTGCGGCAGCTGCTGGCCATCCGCGTTGAGAAAGAAAAAAGCTATAGATGATGGGATGACAGACAACGTAGTGTAACGTTATACAGACATAACGATGCTGCTGAATGAGAGAGGCATCCGCCGATACATTACACAGAAACACACCGTGTTAATAATAAGCCGACCACCTCACGGTACCGGCAGTGTGAGCTGTGATCTGTTTTTAACGGCACACGTTGGCGGAGGACTGTGTTCTCCGAGTGCAATTCTAGTTATATTGTAATTCATTCCCATAATGCTGCTTAGAATAATCAAAGAGACCGGCTTGTCTGACGACAGCATGAAGTTAAGGTTTCATTCAGTTACATTATGGTGTGTTGAGGCTCTGCTCAGTAAAAATGAGTATTGGGTGATAGATTATAATACTATCGTGACGTGTTCAAATGGAATCTTGTAAAATATAGTTTTTGGCGAGAAACTTGAATAAATCCAGTTGTTTGAAGATGTTTTCACAGCAATATAAAATAGATATTAGAGAAAGAAATATGACCTGTTTAACTTCCTAACACTAGCTCTAAGCAGCTTATAATACATAATTAGAACAACTAAAGGCAAGATTTTCTTAATTAAAGCAAATATTTAAATAAAATACAAGCATTTATTTCCTAATTATTTGAATTGGGTTTTTTTTATACAAATAACCATTATTAGATGATATAAAGATAACATTTACATTTTGTAACATGTAGCACAACATTGAAGTGAAAGCAGCGCTCTGTTTATTTAAATGTGAAATTGCAATAAAATATTTTGTCCCTAAAATATATGAATAATCGTGATCTCAATATTGATCAAAATAATCATGATTGTCATTTTGGCCATAGTCGTGCAGCCCTACTTGAACTACAGTAACACTATTCCCTACAAATTCTGAAGTCTGTCTTCTTTTTGAAGTGTGTTTTAATTGAAAAGTATTTGAAGTGTGGTAGAAGAACTGAACTGAACTGGCCCAGAGAAAGTTTTCTCCGACAACATCATGGGGGAATAAATTATCTTCCTGCTAGAAAAAACTGTTCAGATCAGTCGATCAGAGTTCTTCAACATCTGACAAACACCAAGAAATTAGATCATAGCTCGTCACTGCTAGCTGATTTTTTTTAGCTTAGTGGTCAACATTATAGTGTTTCTTTTATTGAAAACATGAAAGCAGATGTTTCATCGTGTCCATGCGTATTGCATGTAAAAAAGCATCAATCATGAATGGGTTGTACAACATAGCATTTAAAAAAAAATCATGGCTAATAGCAAAATTAGCATATATGTGGTGATATGACTCGATTTGCCTGTCGCATTATTTTCCAGGGTTTCACAATACGCAACACACGTGTTCACCACATGAGCGAACGGGCCAATGAGAACACAGTGGAACATCACTGGACGTTCTGTCGACGAACTCGCAAATTTGACAACTGATGGATGAACTGATGGATGGACTTACTGACAGACGAGATGACTTCAGGGTGTCAACAAACAGACAGAGACTTGTTGGTGGTGGCTTTGTTGTTATGTGTTAGTATTTTGAATTACGTGTGTTGTTTTTTAATCATAATGATGTCATGTTTTTGGAAAGTTAGGTCATTTTTTGGAAAGTTAGGTTATTTTTGACTAGCTGATTTTTCCCTCAGCACAAAGTGAGGTTACTGGAAGGCTAGCCCATTAGCCACATGTGGTACATTATCATGAGATATTTTGGAATCACATGTTGAACTATCACATAGCTGCAATGTTCGAGTAAAAGTCCACATACGTTTGGCCACATTGTGTATGATAGCTACATACTGTATATCTGGCATATCAGCAGTACCACAAATCTGTTGTACATCAATGATTAGGAATTCATATTAGTTGCAAATAAAACAATCTGGAAAAAAATGATCTCAGGTTATTTTTTTACTCACCCTCAGTTCTTCTTTTGTCCACCATTCTCGCAGAAATGGGCCAATTTTAAACCAATTAAAAGTATAGGTTCACATTCTCTATTATTTTTTGTTGGTGCAAAAACAAAACAGCAGTGACTTTACAGGTGATATAACAATGATGAGAACAGGGAAGAAATACCCAAGAAACAAGGAAGACAATAACTAAGAAAACAAGGAGCACAAAACAAAACAAACCTAACAAAACAAAAAAAGGATAGAATAATAGTCCTAATAATCATAGTAATAACATCTTAAAGAGGAACTATTATGATTATTTCCAGGTGCATACTTGTATTTGGGGTTTCTACTAGAACATGTTTACATGATTTAATGTTCAAAAACGCTTTATTTTTCTCAAACTGGCTGTGCTGCAGCATCTCTTTTCACCCTTAGTCTGAAACGCTCTGTTTCGAGTGGTTTATTTTTTACCTGAATGTCCGGATTTTGCCAGATTGGGGTAAATTTATTTGAAGATGTGGGGTTCCCAGTTATTTGGTTGGATTTCCACCGAGCTGTTAGAATCACTGCTATACATGGGTTTTTGTAACAGTGATGCTTTTTAATTGACTGGGTAAGGAACGTGAGGTCTGTTATTGATAATTCTTGGCAGTCATATTGTTCTGTATATTTAGCCAGGGGTGTTGTGATTGTTGATTTTCTTGCAGCCATATGAGTATATACTGAAGATGATTTAGTATGTGGTAGAGTATGAAATTTGGGGCCACTAGGCCTCCATGGGGGCTGCATGGTGGTGCAGTGGTGCCGCCTCACAGCAAGAGGATCGCAGATTCAAACATGGCTTGGGGCCCTTCTGTGTGGTGCATGTTCTCCCCATGTTAACGTGGGTTTTCTCCGGGTTCTCCAGTTTCCTCCCACAGTCCAAAGACATGCAGGTTAGGTTAATTGTTTACTCTCAATTGCCCGTAGGTATGAATGTGAGCATGAATGTCTCTGTCTCTACATATCAGCCCTGTGATAGTCTGGCGACCTGTCCAGGGTATACCCCGCCTTTGCCCAATGTCAGCTGGTATCAGTCACCCTAAATCTTGGATTTAGACCAGTTTATGGAATAGTCAGAAATTTTTGAGAATGTGGATATGAGATAGAAGACCTCTGGAAGAGCTGTTGAGGGATTTGTTTTTTATCTGATTTGTTAGGTATAGCAGGATGTCATCGGCATATAAACTAACAGATTCACATTTCTTTAAGTCTGTCTTAAAACAATAGCCGGGTGCCCATATGAACATTGACACAAGTTTTTTTCTTGCTGTAATCACTCCTCTTGCACAATGAAAGAGATGAGGGACAAAATCCATAATTCTTGTTCTGTGCAATAATGTATTCAAAAGTTTGTTTGAAGCTGATATGAAGCTTATGAGGCTTGTTTGTTGCTGTGTAGTTAAGTGTGAGGGCCCTTTTTAAACGATCTATAGCGCATGGTCTAAAGTGCATTTAAGGCGTGTAAGCACTAAGCTACATGATAAACGTATTGAGAAATAATGAATACTTTTCGATGCAACCCATGGGGTACTTGGACTGGCTGTGCAGAATCCTTCGGAGCTGCTTTACGCACGGTCTTGCAGCTGGGCACTGCCGGAGAGGCGGTGCGTAACGTGGATCCATCAACCTCAAAATACCGCCGTCTGGGCGGCGATGGCCCGCAAACTTTTATGGTAGCCAACATGTATTAATGCAGTCTATTGTGGAAAGTGAGGTAATTTGGGGAAAATTAAGTAATTTTTGGAAATTGAAGACATTTTTAAAATATAGTCATTTTTGGAAAGTGAAGAAAGCTTTTGAAAAGGGAAAATTAGGTCATTTTGGGGAAATTAAGTCATTTTTGGAAAGCAAAGTCATTTTTTGAAAGTGAAGACATTTTTAGAAAGTGAGGTCATTTTGGGAAAGCGAGGTAATTCTTTTGGAAATGAAGTCATTTTTGGAAAGTGAGGTCATTTTTTGAAAGTCAGGTCATTTTTGGGAGATGTAGTCATTTTGGAAAGGGAAGTATTTTTCGGAAAGTGAAGAAATTTTTTGGAAAGTAAAGTCATTTTTGGAAAGTTAAGTTATTGATGATATTTTGGAAAGTGAATTCATTTTTGGAAAATGAGAAATTTTTGAAAAGTGAGGTCATGTCGAGAAATTAGGTGATTTTTTGGAGAGTGAAGTCATTTTTGGAAAGTAAAGACATATTTTGGAAATTGAGGTCAGTTTGGGGAAAATAAGTAATTTTTGGAAAGTGAAGTATTTTTTGAAAAGTAAAGTCATTTTTGGAAAGCGAGGCCATTTTTGGAAAGTGAAATTATTTTTGGAAAGAGGACATTTTTGGAAAGTGAATTCAGTTTTGGAAAGTGAAGAAATTTTTGAAAAGTGAAATTATTTTTGGAAAGTGAAAACATTTTTGGAAAGTAAAGACATTTTTGGAAAGTGAGGTCATTTTTGGAAAGATAAATTATTTTTGAAAAGTGAAGACATTTTTGGAAAGTGAAGACATTTTCGGAAAGAAGTCATTTTTGGAAAGTGAAATTATTTTTGAAAAGTGGAGACATTTTTGGAAAGTGAAGACATTTTTGAAGAGTGAAATTATTTTTGGAAAGTGAAAACATTTTTGGAAAGTGAAGTCATTTTTGGAAAGAGGTCATTTTTGGAAAGTTAAATTATTTTTGAAAAGTGGAGACATTTTTGGAAAGTGAAGACATTTTCGGAAAGTGAAATTATTTTTGGAAAATTAAGACATTTTTGGAAAGTGAAGACATTTTTTGAAAAGTGAAATTATTTTTGGAAAGTGAAAACATTTTTGGAAAGTGAAGTCATTTTTGGGAAGTGAAATTATTTTTGAAAAGTGAAGACATTTTTGGAAAGTGAATTCAGTTTTGGAAAGTGAAGACATTTTTGAAAAGTGAAATTATTTTTGGAAAGTGAAAACATGTTTGGAAATGAAATTATTTTTAGAAAGTGAAGACATTTTTGGAAAATTAATTCATTTTTGGAAAATTAGGAATTTTGGAAAGTGTCATTTTTTAAATGTTGAGACATTTTTGGAAAGTGAAGACATTTTTGAAAAGTGAAATTATTTTTGGGAAGTAAAGACGTTTTTGGAAAGTGAAATTATTTTTGGAAAGTGAAGACATTTTTGGAAAGTGAAGACATTTTTAGAAAGTCAGGTCATTTTTGGAAAGTGAGGTCATTTTTGGGAATTGAAGTTATTTTTGAAAAGTTAAGTCATTTTTGGAATGTGAGGTCATTTTTCGGAAATTGAAGTAATTTTTGGAAAGTGAAGACATTTTTGAAAAGTGAGGACATTTTTGGAAAGTGAGGTCATTTTTGGGAATTGAAGTTATTTTTGTGAAATTAAGTAATTTTTGAAAAGAGAAGACATTTTTGGAAAGAGGTCATTTTTAGAAAGTCAGGTCATTTTTGGAAAGTGAGGTCATTTTTGGGAATTGAAGTTATTTTTGAAAAGATAAGTCATTTTTGGAATGTGAGGTCATTTTTCGGAAATTGAAGTCATTTTTGGAAAGTGAAGACATTTTTGAAAAGTGAAATTATTTTTGGAAAGTTAAGACATTTTTGGAAAGTGAGGTCATTTTTCGGAAATTTAAGTCATTTTTGGAAAGTGAAGACATTTTTAGAAAGTCAGGTCGTTTTTGTGAGATGAAGTCATTTTGGAAAGGGAAGTATTTTTTGGAAAGTGAATTCATTTTTGGAAAGTGAAGACACTTTTGGAAAGTGATGTCATTTTCAGAAAGTGAAATTATTTTTGGAAAATGAAGAGATTTTTGGAAAGTGAAGACATTTTTGGAAAGTGAAGACATTTTTGGAAAGTGAGGTCAGTTTTGGGAAAAGAACTAATTTTTGGAAAGTGAAGTATTTTTTTAAAGTAAAGTCATTTTTGAAATGAAGACATTTTTGAAAAGTGAAATTATTTTTGAAAAGTGAAAACATTTTTGGAAATTGAGGTCATTTTTGAAAAGTAAAATTATTTTTGTGAAGACATTTTTGGAAAGTGAAGACATTTTTAGAAAGTCAGGTCATTTTTGGAAAGTGAGGTCATTTTTGGGAATTGAAGTTATTTTTGAAAAGTTAAGTCATTTTTGGAATGTGAGGTCATTTTTCGGAAATTGAAGTTATTTTTGTGAAATCAAGTAATTTTTGAAAAGAGGACATTTTTGGAAAGTGAAGACATTTTCAGAAAGTGAAATTATTTTTGGAAAATGAAGACATTTTTGGAAAGTGAAGACATTTTTGGAAAGTGAAGACATTTTTGGAATGTGAGGTCATTTTTCGGAAATTTAAGTCGTTTTTGGAAAGTGAAGACATTTTTGAAAAGTGAGGACATTTTTGGAAAGTGAGGTCATTTTTGGGAATTGAAGTTATTTTTGTGAAATTAAGTAATTTTTGAAGAGAAAAGACATTTTTGGAAAGTGAGGTCATTTTTGGAAAGTGAGATTATTTTTGAAAAGTGAAGACATTTTTGGAAAGTGAAGACATTTTCAGAAAGTGAAATTATTTTTGGAAAATGAAGACATTTTTGGAAAGTGAAGACATTTTTGGAAAGTGAAGACATTTTTGGAAAGTGAGGTCAGTTTTGGGAAAAGAACACATTTTTGGAAAGTGAAGTATTTTTTTAAAGTGAAAACATTTTTGGAAAGTAAAGTCATTTTTGGAAAGTGAGGACATTTTTGGAACGTGAGGTCATTTTTGGGAATTGAAGTTATTTTTGGGAAATTAAGTCATTTTTGAAAAGAGAAGACATTTTTGGAAAGTGAGGTCATTTTTTGGTAATTGAAGTTATTTTTGAAAAGTTAAGTCATTTTTGGAATGTGAGGTAATTTTTCGGAAATTGAAGTCAGTTTTGGAAAGTGAAGACATTTTTGAAAAGTGAAATTATTTTTGGAAAGTGAAGACTTTTTTTGGAAAGTGAATTCAGTTTTGGAAAGTGAAGACATTTTTGAAAAGTGAAATTATTTTTGGAAAGTGAAATTATTTTTAGAAAGTGAAAACATTTTTGGAAAGTGAAGAGATTTTTGGAAAGAGGTCATTTTTGGAAAGTGAAATTATTTTTGAAAAGTGAAGAGATTTTTGGAAAGTGAAGACATTTTCAGAAAGTCAAATTATTTTTGGAAAATGAAGAGATTTTTGGAAAGTGAAGAGATTTTTGGAAAGTGAAGACATTTTTGGAAAGTGAATTCAGTTTTGGAAAGTGAATTCAGTTTTGGAAAGTGAAGACATTTTTGGAAAGTGAAGACATTTTCGGAAAGTGAAATTATTTTTGGAAAGTTAAGACATTTTTGGAAAGTGAGGTCAGTTTTGGGAAAAGAACTAATTTTTGGAAAGTGAAGTATTTTTTAAAGTAAAGTCATTTTTGAAATGAAGACATTTTTGGAAAGTGAAGACATTTTTGAAAAGTTAAATTATTTTTGGAAAGTGAACACTTTTTGGAAAGTGAATTCAGTTTTGGAAAGTGAAGACATTTTTGAAAAGTGAAATTATTTTTGGAAAGTGAAAACATTTTTGGAAAGTGAGGTCATTTTTGGAAGGTGAAATTATTTTTGAAAAGTGAAGACATTTTTGGAAAGTAAAGTCATTTTTGAAATGAAGACATTTTTGAAAAGTTAAATTATTTTTGGAAAGCTAAGACATTTTTGGAAAGTGAGGTCATTTTTCGGAAATTTAAGTCATTTTTGGAAAGTGAAGACATTTTTAGAAAGTCAGGTCATTTTTGTGAGATGAAGTCATTTTGGAAAGGGAAGTATTTTTTGGAAAGTGAATTCATTTTTGGAAAGTGAAGACACTTTTGGAAAGTGATGTCATTTTTGGAAAGTTAAGTTATGGAAAGTGAAGATATTTTGGAAAGTGAAGTATTTTTTGGAGAGTGAATTCATTTTAGAAAATGAGGATTTTTTGGAAAGTGAGGTCATTTTCGAGAAATGAGGGCATTTTTGGAAAGTGAAGTAATTTTTGGAAACTGAGGTCAGTTTTGGGAAAATAAGTCATTTTTGAAACGTGTAGTAATTTTTGAAAAGTTAAGACATTTTTGGAAGTTGAGGTCATTTTTGGGAAATGAAGTAATTTTTTAAAAGTGAAGTAGTTTTTGGAAAGTTGGGTTATGGAAAGTGAAGATATTTTGGAAAGTGAAGTATTTTTTGGGAGATGAAGTCATTTTGGAAAGGGAAGTATTTTTTGGAAAGTGAAGATATTTTGGAAAGTGAAGTATTTTTTGGAAAGTGAATTCATTTTTAGAAAATTCTCACAGAAATGGAACCAATTTTAGACCGATTTAAATGATAAGTTTACATGTCTTTAATACCCCTTTCATACCAATGACCAGGGTTGTACCAGGGTTAACCTACCCTGGTTCAACCCTCCTTTTGTCAATTCAAACCAAGCCAGTCAACCCGGGTTGAACCCTGGGCAGGACAATTCAGATACAACCTGGGTCACACCCGGGAGCAATGCATACCTATTAGCTCAGGTGTTAGAAATGGGCGGGAGGTTACAGGTCTAAGCCTTGTTCAGACTGAAAACAGCAAATCATTAAAGAAACGCAAGGAGTAAAACACTGCACATCAAACTGCACAGAATCATGCTGTTAACCATTTCACATTGCAAATGAATCTACTGAGAATGTGAGCTTGCTCAAGTCAAGTCAATTTTATTTATTTAGCCCAATATCACAAATTTTGAAAGATTGGCCAATCAAATCAAATATGAAATTCATATTTGATTTGATTGGCTCCTTCCAAGGCAACATCCCCCACACACATGCACGAGCTACTTCACAGACACAGACTGGAGAGAGGGCCTCAACTCGACAACGCTACCTCATGACAAGTAACCGCGGCAGTGCTACTGCAGGGCTGAGTTTTCTCTTCCATTCTCCAGGAAACTTGCGGCGGCGGTGCGCTTTGAGTTCAGGCTGGTGCACGCCAAGGCTGGAGTACGAGCAGGGAGACGGGGAGGCATCTGATTGGTTATTTCCAAGCGGACTGCGAGGCAGTGATTGGTAGACGTTTTTACAGGATTACAGCAGCTACAGATGACGGCTTTTTTCTGGTCCTTTTTCAGAGCTCATCAGTAATGGATCGCTATCGGGGTGTAAAGACCATTTCAACCAATATAACAAATAGTCTATACTGGATAACATTGTCAACCCTGCCTTAACTTCCTCCGCTCTTTATTTTATTAACAGAGCCTGTGTGACAGCTGTCTCTTTTAAATTGAATGACGAGGCATTGTATTGTGATGCAGTACTATTGTTGGACCATTTGCGATCCGATCTCACTTCCCCGCTCTACATGCAGTGGTTCGGGGACCACCGCCGTCTTTGCCAGGCAACAGCGGGGTACAGAGCTTCAGGGAGTCGGGGATGAGAGCGAGCGAGAGGGCGGGCGGGTGTCAGCTCTGTGTAAAGCACCAGAACAAAAACACCGACCAGCGGGACATCAGTTGAGTAGGCGGTCCTTCAGTGTGGTCCAGGACATCTTTGCGTACACACTGCTAAAAGAATGTAGCCATATGTGGTCCAGACCACAAGCAGAACAGTTGGTGGTTATAGTTACAAACTTAAAGCCGATCAAAAGGCTGTCTCATGGGGGTGCCAAAGTGACACCCCCACATTCACACCAACATGACACTCTCATTCATTTGAATGGGATGACTGTGTTGTCACAGCAGGCATCCTGACATAGAGACTTCCGCAAAAAAGACGCAGGGGAGTCAACTTTTGCAGCAACGCAATGCCACGTCATCCAGCAATGTGCTGCATTTGGCCAGTTAAGCATACTTTCATTGGTCAGAGAGTGATGTAAAATAAACTTGGAAATTTGTGTTTGGTGGTTTATATATCTGTTGTTACAATGCTAATTGGCATTGTATTTTACATGATTGGAAAGCCTGTTTATTTACCTTCACAATGATGTCCAACTTGTAAGGATCATGCATTTTTGGGATGAGCAGCACAGCTGATTATGTGGGTAACGCCCAAGAAAAATGTGCCTAAATGCTCTGCCAATGGTAAACAGTGTATTCTCCTGTTGGAATTGACTCTTGTTTTGAGTTGTTTGGTGGATTGGATGATTGAACTCTCTATCAGTAACAAGGAACAAACAAGACATATTGGCTATTTTACACTTTATTCATTTAATACACCGTCAGGAGCCTCAGTAGCGGGTGGAAGATCCATAACAGCCTGGCACCTCCTCTTCATGCTGGTCACCAACCTGGTTACATGTTGCTGTGGGATGGCGTTCCATTCCTCAACCAGGATTCGTTGCAGGTCAGCCAGCGTGGTTGTGTTGATCACTCTAACACGTACAGCACGCCCAAGCTGATCCCACAAGTGTTGAATTAGGTTGAGGTCTGGACTCTTGGCAGGCCGTTCCATTTTCTCTACTCCCACATTGTGGAGGTAGTCTGCGATAACCCTGGCTCTGTGGGGGCGAGCGTTGTCATCTTGGAAGATGAAGTTAGGTCCCAGATTGTGGAGATATAGGATCGCCACTGGCTGCAGAATCTCATCCCGATATCTCACTGCATTGAGATGGCCTTCAATGATGACAAGCCTTGTTTTGCCAGTGACATCATTGTGGGAACACACAACCACGCTGGCTGACCTGCAACAAAAGTATTTGCATCAAAGTAAATACCAAAAGTAAAATTATTCATTATGCAGAATGGCCCATTTTCAGAATCATATACAGTATATTGGACTGGGTTAATTACTGATGTATTAAAGGGACCGTTTGTAACTTCTTACACGTATAAATCACCCTGGTCGGTGTCCCATGCACGCTTGTCGCGTATGCGCGCTCGTGTGTGGCTACGCTGTTCAGACTCAGGCTCCAACACAAACTACACGGAAGCACCAAAACCGCAAAGTTATATCTAGTGAAGCCCGTCTGTTAAACAGTGTTGGCCGCGGTCGGAGTACGCGGGGGAGACCGTAGCTTTGGTCTCCAGGGCCGGAGTCTCTGCTCCTCTGTTCCTCTGTCTGCACACAGCTCGCTCAACCTCACGTGCATGCACGCACCCTACACACTGCAGAAGACTTCGTAGCTCTGAGAATATCTAGTAAATGAACAGTGGACGTTTGTGCAGATATTATCTGCTGCAGCTCCTCCAGACCAACAGAGGTTTCCCGTGTCTTGTGAAGTGACGGGGCTCCGCAGCGAGAGATGTAATTGTCTCCGACCAAAACTCCGGTGTCTCCCCTGTTCCTTCTGACCGCGGTCGGTAGGCTGAAGCAGGAAAAGCCAACACTAGGATCAGCATTGATTCATGGAGAGACCTTCGTCTGGTCAGCTAACATTACTGCCAAGCAGGTGAAATATAGAGTGATATTGTGGTTTTAGCTGACGTGTGTCGCCTCACTGTTTTGAGCGAGCAAGCTCGAGCCTGACGCTGACTTTCGTTGACTTAACGGCCACAGGTGTCGCTGTTAACAAGAATTTCTGATTCTAACAAACAGTCCCTTTAATGTGTATATCACTTTAATGTTGCAGCTGGTAAAGGTAGTTTTAATTACTTTATATTATATTTGTATTACGTATTACTAATCTAAATCTTAACTAGTAGCCGAACTAATGTTGTAAATTAAATGTAATGAAGTAAAAAGTACAATATTTGCCTCCAAGATGTCGTGGAGTAGAAGTCGTAAAAGTATAAAATACTGTAAAATGGAAATACTCGAGTCCCTCAAAATTATTATTCCACCGATAATATGTTAGGTCACTGGGATGGTTGATGGTTGGCTGATGATGCAAAGAGTTCCAGTCACAAACACGATATAAGCCCCGCCCTGTCATGAGGTCACAATAAAAGTACCAATACCACAGTGAAAACCACATGTTACCTACATGTTACCATGTCCAAAACTTTACCTTAGTAAAAGTAAAAAAAAAAAAAAGTATTTGCATCAAAATAAATACCAAAAGTAAAATTATTCATAATGCAGAATGGATATCACCTTAATGTTGCAGCTGGTAAAGGTAGTTACTTTATATTATATTTCTATTATGTATTAATAATCTAAATCTTAAAAGTAGCCAGTAGCCGAACCAATGTTGTAAAATAAATGTAGTGAAGTAAAAAGTACAATATTTGCCTACAAAATGTTGTGGAGTAGAAGTCGTAAAAGTATAAAGTAGCATAAAATGGAAATAATTTATAAATAATTTATGATATTATTATAATATATAACATTATATTAAATCATTTATAAATGTATAATAATAAAATTATTATTTCACCGATAATATGTGAGGTCACTGGGATGGTTGATGGTTGGCTGCTGATGCAAAGAGTTCTAGTTACATGTTGTAAAATCAATGTAGTGAAGTAAAAAAGTACAATATTTTCCTCCAAAATGTCGTGGAGTAGAAGTCGTAAAAGTATAAAGTAGCATCAAATGGAAATACTCAAGTACGTACCTCAAAATTGGACTCAAGTACAGTACCACCGATCATATGTGAGGTCACTGGGATGGTTGATGGTTGGCTGCTGATGCAAAGAGTTGGAGTCACAAACACGACATAAGCCCCGCCCAGTCATGAGGTCACAATCTACTCAGGCTTCTCGGCTTGAGAGAGCCAACAATCCACATAATAAATTGTGATATGAAATAAAACAAAAAATTTAAAAAAATCTTTGAGTTTTTTATGTATTTTTTTTAATAAATGATTTTTCCCAGTTGAACCTATAATAATAATATATATATATTTGTCAGTGACTTGTTCTCCCCACCCCCACCCCTCCGCCGGCTGAACAGAGCCCGCCCACCTCTCCTCTCTCCCCGGCTGCCTCCGCCTCTCTCTGCTCTCTTCCCTGGTCTGTCATCCACACCGCTGTTGTTGCAGCCATTTTACCGTGGAGCGTCGGGCGCAGTGGTGACCGGAGGAGGATGCCGAAACAGCGCCGTTAAAAGGTAATTCCGCCTCCTATTCACGTCGGTAACCTTCACGGTTCCGACTCAGCAGAGGACTGTGGGATTATAGTCTGGCTGAGCTGAGAGCTGAGAGAACAAGGCCGGCCGGAGAGGAGCTGCTGAGAGGAGCCGCTACAACTAGTAGCTGCTCTCAGCTCTCCGACACACAGAGGAGAGAGATTGCTCGGAGAGTGTTTGGCGAGCAAAGGCTGGTCGCTGGCAGTTCACAAGTCCGTGTGAAAAATGGCGACGTCTTCCATCAAACCACTGAAAGTTTTAAATGAGCTTCTCTGCGGCGTCTGGGTGAATATATGTGTCTGTAGTTTGTGTTCAGAGCAGTGTTACACACGTTAAACTGAGTGTTATTGGTTCGTCCAGGGGGCGCTCCAGAGCTACTGGACGACTAGAGGTTTGCGCACGTTTTGTAGCGTTAATCTTATTGGCTAGTCTGGTTTGTTTTGTTTTTAGCGTTTTTTAATATCATTTAAAAAAATAGATATATAGTGACACCATTAGTTTCTTTGTTCTTATCAAGCGAGTAAACACACCGGTCTGTTTGTGTTGTTAGCTCGGTTGACGTGTAATCTCGCAGACCATCGAGCTAACAATAGAGACGGAGAATAAAAAATGGAGTAAATTATTACGGTTCGCCGCCATTTTTGGAAGGTACCGGTCATTACGTATCACCGGTACGGTCAATCGTCAATCGTTCATCATTAGAAATGTATAACGTACGTGCGGAAGACAAATGCAACTAAACCACTTGGTTAAGTTTAGGAAAAGATCGACTTGGTTAGGTTTAGGCAACAAAACTACTTGGTTAGGTTTAGGAAAATATTGGCTTGGTTAGGTTTAGGCAACTAAGCTACTTAGTTAGGTTTAGGAAAAGATCGACTTGGTTAGGTTTAGGCAACAAAACTACTTGGTTAGGTTTAGGAAAATATTGATTTGGTTAGGTTTAGACAACTAAGCTAACTAGTTAGATTTAGGAAAATATTGACTTGGTTAGGTTTAGGCAACTAAGCTACCTAGTTAGGTTTAAGGAAGATTGACTTAGTTACGTTTAGGCAACACAACTACTTAGTTAGGTTTAGGAAAATATTGACTTGGTTAGGTTTAGGCAACTAAACTACTTAGTTAGGTTTAGGAAAAGATTGACTTGGTTAGGCTTAGATTCTTTGTTCTTATCAATCGAGTAAACACACCAGTCTGTTTGTGTTGTTAGTTCTGTTGACCTGTAATCTCGCAGACCGTTGAGCTAACAATATCCATCCATCTTCAACCGCTTATCCGGGATCGGGTCGCGGGGGCAACAGCTCCAGCAGGGGACCCCAAACTTCCCTTTCCCGGGCCACATTAACCAGCTCTGACTGGGGGATCCCGAGGCGTTCCAAGGCCAGAGTAGAGATATAATCTCTCCACCTAGTCCTGGGTCTTCCCCGTGGTCTCCTCCCAGCTGGTCGTGCCTGGAACACCTCCCAAGGGAGGCGCCCAGGAGGCATCCGTGCTAGATGCCCGAACCACCTCAACTGGCTCCTTTCGACGCAAAGGAGCAACAATAGAGACGGAGAATAAAAAATGGAGCAAGTTATCGCGGTCAACAGAGAATGGGAATTGTGGAGCATTCTGGGGCGCGCCGCCATTTTTGGAAGGTAGCGTACGGCAGCTACTGGTCATTATATATCACCGGTCCTGTCATCTGTCAATCGTTCATCATTAGAAATGTATAAAGTACGTGCGGAAATCAAATGCAACTAATCAACTTGCTTGGGTTTAGGAAAAGATCGACTTGGTTAAGTTTAGGCAACTAAGCTACTTAGTTAGGTTCATGAAATAAAACTACTTAGTTAGGTTTAGGAAAAGATCAACTTGGTTAGGTTTAGGCAACACAACTACTTAGTTAGGTTTATGAAATAAAACTACTTAGTTAGGTTTAGGAAAAGATCGACTTGGTTAGGTTTAGGCAACACAACTACTTAGTTAGGTTTAGGAAAAGATTGACCTGGTTAGGTTTAGGCAACTAAACTACTTGGTTAGGTTTAGGAAAAGATCGACTTGGTTAGGCTTAGATTATTTGTTCTTATCAATCGAGTAAACACACCAGTCTGTTTGTGTTGTTAGTTCTGTTGACCTGTAATCTCGCAGACCGTTGAGCTAACGATAGAGACGGAAAATAAAAAATGGTTATCGCGGTTAAATGTCAACAGTGAATGGGAATCGCGGAGCATTCTGGGGTGCACCAACATTTTTGGAGGGTAGCGTACGCAGCTACCGGTCATTTTATATCACCGGTCCTGTCATCTGTCAAGCGATCATCATCGGAAATGTATAAAGTACGTGCGGAAGACAAATGCAACTAAACCACTTGGTTAGGTTAAGGAAAAGATTGACTTGGTTAGGTTTAGGCAACAAAACTACTTGGTTAGGTTTAGGAAAAGATTGACTTGGTTAGGTTTAGGCAACTAAGCTACTTAGTTAGGTTTAGGAAAAGATTGATTTGGTTAGTCTTAGTTTCTTTGTTCTTATCAATCGAGTAAACACACCAGTCTGTTTATGTAACTTCACAATCATCCGAACAAAGATAAGAATACTAACAATATGTTAATACTGCATATTTAAAATACCGGTGTCTTGCAAAATTAAACACATAAAGTTAGCCTTAGAGTTGTACCTATTCCAGTGTTGGAAATGCGTCAGATACTGCCCAAATTCGGGATCAGGTATTGGCAAGTATGCCAGTCTATGCACCGATCCGATACCATTATTTATTTACTGGAAATGAATTCTTCCTTGCCGCTCCAAAACAGTCGCCTTCACTGTGCTGTCGCCCTGGATATATCATGGCTGCCACTGGCAACTACAGTTTTAAGAAATGATTGCAGCTAGTTTGTCACGTGACAATAGCAAACAACAACAGTGCAGTGCTAGTGGAGAGTGTAACGGTAACAGTAGTCAGAGCGAGGAAAATGTCAGCCATTTGGCAATATTTCACAGTGGAAAATCTGTTCATGTTTTGCAAAGGGTCTATCCTGAGCCAGGCCACACAACAAAGATAGTAATGATACCACATCATACATGGTCAGTAGTAAACAGCTGTTAAATAATTAAAACAATAATAACTATATCTTTTTTTTTTTATCACGCTCGGATCGGTACTCGGTATCGGATCGGTACTCGGTATCAGATCGGTACTCGGTATCGTCCGTATCGGGAAGGACAAAATGGTATCGGAACATCTCTAGCTAGCTTACCTTTGTGTCTGACTATATTCTCTATGTACTACAATAAGGCTTTTGAATCTTATTCACTATGCAGTGTTGTGTGTTATCTTTGGACACTTGCAGTAAACAGCCAGCGGGTGGCACTCTTACCCTTTATCCTCCAAAAACGTCTGACTTGCTGTCAGTGACGTCACATTTCCATTCCCTATTAGTAAGCTAGCTAGCTAGCTAGCTCGGGGAGCTTTTTCCCATTCTTCAATAGAGTGCTGAAGGGATGACGTATTTTTGTAGGTCAACCAGGAAGTTAGCATCGCCGTGGTTCCCTCGACAAAAAACTAATGGGATTTTCCATTGGATTTTGAATTATTGCAGAAAATAAGCTCTGTGGCAAACAAACATTTATGATACTTACGCAAAATAATCTCCACAAATTAACACCACTTTAATGATTATCAAAGTGTGAAAGCAATCGCCAGAAGTAAAAAGCTAACATTAGGCTATAAACGAACTACACCACAGTCTCATGAAAGGAGTATAAAAAAACGAGGCTGTAAAGATGACCGAGTTGGCCTGATGACGTTTTGTAGTCTCATTTAGCCACTTGTTAAAAACCGCCTTTTTTAAAATACGTAAAAGCTTCAAAATTCACATGTCGAGTACGTTAAAAACCTCTTCAGCTGGTGTTATTCACAGACGTTATTTCAGGCATCTAACTAAAAACCCATTAAAAAAAAAACATTGACTTCAAGACGAGGGAAACTGGAAGTGCTAAAATGCTAACTCATTTCCGGGTTTTAGGACTCATTCTTGCAGCATTCTATAACTCTTTATTGAATGAAATGATACACAATCATGACAGTAAAATGGTGGTTTAGGACATAGAAAACTGAAAGGAGCTTTGAGAGCCATGCGACTGACTAGTGCTTGCATGTTCCCGGCTGCTAAGTTACGAAGGTATGACCTGCCCTACTCTGCCTCAGATTACTCACTGTCTGTCTGTCTGGTGTGATTGGTTAGGTTTAGGCATGAGGAGTGAGATTGGTTAGGGTAAGAATATCAGGGTAAGCCAATCAGAGGCAGAGTAGGGCTGGTCAGGGGCAGAGTAGGGCGGGTCATGCCTTTGCTATAGTATGATTCATAATATTGCTGCCTGACTGGCCAGCGGATTAGTCGTTACCCCGTGAGTTATAGTTGTCACCGACGAGCCTTGCAGTTCCTAGGTCACAAGGCTGTGTTTCGCATACTGACATATTGAATATTAACGTACTGCATACTAACATACTGCATACTACAATAACCTAAACTGCATACTCAATCTGTATACTGCATATTGCTTACTAAATTAACGATTAATTATGCCATTACTGAAGTAAAATCAAGCAATACGTCTTCTCTGCATCACATGTATCGTCCAAGCCACCGTATTATTTTAGGACAAATTGAAATTATTACATATTTTAGTCCACCATTGTACAGTCTGAAAAGCCGCAATGCATTTTGGGGCGGTTGAGTATGTTCAATAAGCTCTCATCTCATACTCAGATTTTCTTGCTAATCTAGTATACATCCGGGCATTTCTTGGGTGCACAAAATCCACATACTATGCATTCGGAACGCACTGTATACTCAATTTTGCGTCATACTTAGTAGGAATCAATATGTTAGTATGTGGTGCTACCTCGCTAGCAACAGTTGTTTACAGAGCCTTGCAGTTTCTTGGTCTCCAAGCCTCTAAAGCTGCCTTCACATGATAAGACATTTGCTCTTCACTACGCGAGGTAGGGCGCAGAGCCTTGCAGAGGCAGCAGGTAAAGTATGTCACCAAAAAGAGCGCAAGGAACGCCATTCACTAGGCAACAACGACAGTTTTAGCTCTTCTCATTGGTTGTGCTGGTCAATAACTCTGCTTATCCACAGAATATGTTGTTTCTACACCCTCTGGCGTTTCGGAGCATATTGCAACGAAAAATGCTCTGAGCATAAACACTTCACACATGGTGCATGCTCGTAGCACGCACCATCTACGGAGGCCTACGCCACGGTGTCTATAAACAAAGCATAAGTAACTGAGTTTATATTAACACACAGTAACGGGGAACTGCCTTACCTTAAAACAAGCGTTTCTTCCTCTGGGGAAAACTATCCACCATCTTTGAGTACTTAGTTCTGGTATAAATGATTAGTAATTGCTAACTCTACACTCTGAGCTAACCGGGTGAGTTCAGACTTGAGATAATGAACATTTCCACCCATTACTAGGCCTACTATAATAATTACTGACGTTTTTTATGACATTTTTTATGTTGCACTAGGCTATGATCTTTTTATGACATCTTTTATGACATATTAGGCTTGGGTGGTATCTGTTTTTTCATACCTTCCTACGGGGTATATGGTACATTAAGGCCCGGGGGGGGGGGGGGGGAATGCTCGGAGGAGCAGCTTGTCACTAAAATGAGAATAGCTGGTCTAAGAGCCTGAGCTGAAGTTGTGGCTAACTTTAAGGCTATCTCCCTACACTTAAATCAGCAGCAGGTGGTAAGCAAGCCCGGGAGTTGTAGCATTTATTCACCAACAAATAGCCTAAATTGTACACACACTGCTACGTTCACAGCTATACCGTTATTGATAGCTAACTCTGCACTCTGAGCTTACCAGGTGGGGTCAGTCTTGAGATAATGAATATTTCCAACTATTACTTTCCACAGATTTGTACAGTTTAAGCCTTTTAAGGATGATCTCCTCATAAGCTGTCAGTCATTATGGTTTATTTTCAATCCCAGGCATGTGTGCGAATCTCACGGTTGACGTCTCTTGGAAACACATAGTCTGAGCTCAATTCCTACAATCAACCATGTTTTTCACTGGCATTTATGCTGGGGAGACCCGGTACGGATTAAGCCAGATTTTTGCCCCCGGCTAATTTTAGAGTTGTGTCAAAATTCTGCTAGATCGGTTGTCATTTGATGTGCAGTTTGAGGGGGTCACGAGTCACAATGCCTGATTAATTGTCTGAATGATCTGCCTCAGACAGATTTCTGGCATGTCATAGTCAGCTGTCTTGCAGTTTGAGCAGGTCTGAATTTCCGTCATGGCTGCTGTCAAAAGATCCGTTATAAACTGTTGTGAGCTTGTTTTAATAATATTAGAGAAGTATTTTACATGTTGTGTAAAATTGTAGTCTTGAGACTGCTGTGATATGAAACAGAACTTGAACTGAACACCGCAGAACAGACAGACCATATTGTTTGCATCTTTTTCTGCTTATTTTCCGTTCACAGTACAATTGCACAAAGCAATCTTTCTCTCTCATTGTTGTGGATGCAGTTGTTGTTGTTGTCTTGTTTGAAATTCTATTGGAATAAGTTGTCAATGGACAAAACCCACCGTTCCGTGCTCATGCTCATTGTGAGCTCCGCGTTGTGGCTGTGCAATTGATCCGAAGAGTGTGAGCATAATAGTCGCGGGTTCTGGCCGTGCAGAAATCCCAATTAAAATGTGTAGTGTTTACACATTTTGCCATCATGTACATGCGGGCTGATGAGTAACAGGCTGCAGTAGAGAAATGCTAAGGACATGCTTGAAGACATTTAGAGACAGTGTCTCCATTACCTAGTTTGTCCACCAGAGAGCACCGACCAAGTTTATTTTTGGCTGGACTGCAGAGGGCCAGCCTTAAAAACGTAAAAGTCTGTCACTGAGTTAATGAGTGATGAAGTCACAGGATATGTCGGCTGAGTGTTGGCGTTTCCTCATTGGCCGTTGCTCTTTCAAAATTAAAAGGCGGGAACAGTCTTTTTTTTTACGTTTTCAGGGGGCACGTCAGCGATTCCACTCACCGGCGCGAGCGGGTTATGGCTAGAAAGGATCCGTCTAGAGTAAGTATGACATCATGTTCTCGTAATCGGAGCGACTCAGGGAAAAAAAACTCAGAAGGGATCGGGATTCCGAGGTGTGCGGGATGCCCTTCGCGGGGGAGAGAAGATTGTTACTGTTGTGTTAATGTTGCATGTTGATTTCTCACTTACTTTTGACTGAAACAGTCCTAATGTAAAGCTTTGTTTATACTGGCATGAGACCCCGTGGCGTGGGCTTCCGTAGATGGCACGCGCAATACAAGCATACAAAGAGGCGTTTATGTTCAGCGCGTTGTTCGTTGCAACATGCTCTGAAACGTCAGGAGGCAACGAACAACATATTCTGTGGATGAGCAAGAAGTCAACGAGTGATACAGGAAAGGAAAGTAGACTGCTTGGTAACAGTAGTAAACACTAAACACCAACGTACCGCCAAACATTGCATTTGTGTACTGTAATTATTACTACCGCTTACTTCCAAGTCAAAATTACTTTCTGTCTCACAGTGCTCTCCCTCATGTCGCCACTCTTTCCATGAGACCTTTTTTCAGCTTTTACAAAACGTCTTCATGTGATTGTCCCTGTGGTCTCTCAATGAACAGTCATATAGACAGTCTTCCCTCAAAGGCATCCATGTTGAAACGAAAAGCAGCGCGCGCAGTTGGCGCGTAGTTACAAAAATTCAGAGTTGCACAACCAATCACTGCAACAACTTGCGGAGCCAACGGTAGGGGTAGGGAAAAAAGTCGATTCAACTATGTATTGCGATTTTTTTTTTCTACGATTTTGAAATGGATTTTTTTAATGCCAAAATCATTTTTTTTTTTGCTTCATTTAAGTCTATGCTTAGGTAGAATGAAGTCACCGCTTTATTCTTTTAGCCAGAATAACGTGACGTCATATCCGTTCCGTATGTGTTAAAAGCAAAACAAACAGCGAGCCGCAGTGAGTTCAGCCGAGAAAGTTGAAAACGGCAGAGGGTCTGCGTGGATACGACCTGCACCCTCACAGTTTAAATCCCAAATGGTAAACACTACACATACAGTAAAGTATGGAAACACTTTGGGTTTCACACATTACCAGGAAAAGCAGAGCTAGACATCATGGCTAAAGCTGCATGCTAAATCTGTCATGGACAGGAAACATTATCATATTGTGGTAACGGCCAGCAGCCACTTGCATCTCTGTCGGCTGACTCTACAACTGTAGAGCACCCATATACTGACATTTATGGTAAATGCATTCAAACGGTCCTCATGGAGCTGACAATGGATGTATAAAGAGAACGGAGCTGATGGAGAGTGTACACATATGACTACATCTCGTTTTCAAAATAAGGTGTTAACAATGGGGATTGTATATATAAAATACATATATGGAAATAAGATTGATTGGATTATATTCAACAGAAGTATAAAACATTACATGTACATTACATTATAAAATACCACTAATTTGTGAGGGAAATGTCTTTATTCTTTGATTTTTGGGTTGCTGGAAAAAATGTAATAAATACTTCCTGACAATGACTGATATATTTTAATGTATTAATTTAGATATTTTTCAAATTAAATGTCCCTAGAAGTCTATGATTCAACTTTTCCCCATGGTCTAGTGTTAAAAAAGTAAACAAAAATCGCAATAAATTGTTGAATCGCAATACTTAAAAATAGCAATACTTATTGAGTTGGCACCCAAGTATCGTGATAGTATCGAATCGGGAGATAGGTGAATCGTCCCAGCCCTAGCCAATGGTGCAGGACTCACCGCAAAAACTAGGCCAACAGACGCTCATCGATGGCCCCAAACTGTCCGACCGTCGGCTTGGTGTGTCAGGGCCTTTACAGACATGCTAATCCTATGCTTGGGCAAAAACCATGCAGTTTTTTGCACGCCTATTCTAAAAATAGTTTCTGCATACTGAAGTCCCTAAACAGGAAACTGGAATTGCTGTAAAGCTGAGACTCTTGTGGATTCAATGAGCCCAATTGTATTCATGTGTGATGATATTAGTCCCCATAGTAGCCATTTCATTGTAGTGAGACCATTTTTTGAAACTTGACCTTACTGTATAAAATGACCTGCTGTGACCTCTAGCATAAACAGCCTCATGAAGCTTTACAGCCACAAACTAGAGACCTAGTGCATTCAGAGTATGTATGACTTTCTTAGGCTTTCCTCGCCATGCAATCTGCGGAAAAATGCAGTTCTTGCAGAAACCTCCAAATATAAAAAGTTTTTGATGCCAAATCACAGAATGGCTTTTTCTATGGTGTTCCTCAAGGTATTAAGTCTTAATGTGGTATTTTGGAGGGTTTTTTGATAATTATTTATCAATTTGTGGACTGCTAAAAACTTGTTAAATTTAGCACCAAATCTGTGTAACAAATGGGCCCGACGCTGACTTTCGTTGACTTAACGGCAACAGGTGTCGCTGTTAACAAGCAATTCTGAAAGCCCCGCCGAGTCTATTTCCTCTGTGGTGGTGCGCCACGACCGACTCTAGGTTGACTTGGAAAGGCCTGCGGTGAAGATGACGCTTTACAGCACCCCTCACCTGGACTTCGCCGCTTAGTGCTCACCGTGCCTTTTCTGCCTACACTGAGTTAGACTGGATCGGGCTTGTTACATTTCATGCTCTGCATCTAGAGTTCCTGCTCTGGCGTATCAAATGAAGCGCTCTCCTTTCATCAGTTAACTGACCAATCACAGACGTTTGTGTCAGCTCGCTCTGATTAACTGCTCTGTGACCACACAGCAGCAGCTGCATTTTCACCGTGAAGGCAACCTGCAAGAGAAACAAAACTACATTTACTGAGGAAAGAGAATTGCTTTTGATTGGTTTCATTCTTTGATCCAGTTGTAACAGCATTACACTTGAAGAATGTGTTGTTTTTGTTTCAAATCATTTGTTTTACATTTTGACAATTTTTCCAGCTGCGGTGGTGTGAAGTAGGTTCTTATTCGCGGTTCAGTGATTGATTCGTCAATACTTTCTTATTCCCGCCAACAATACTCTGATTGGAATAGTTGTTTTTTTCGTACCGGGGAAACGGCTGCACATGAGCACAGCAGACCTGTTTGAATCACAAGCCCCTTTTACACAGAGATTCTGCAATACTGCCGTAAAGAAGATCCACCATTATGCCGGCTTTGCTTTTTCACACAGAACCAAACAACGGCCCCAGTGTGTCATAGATAGCATGCTGGCATCACAGGAGCAAAAGAGGCGTGACGTTTAACACAACAGCATTGGCGTCTAGTGTGTGTGTGTGTGTGTGTGTGTGTGTGTGTGTGTGTGTGTCTGTGTGTGTAGTTCCGCTGTGTCGGCTGTCCCTTTTACACAGACGGCGGCTCGGCTCTGTGAGTACCTCAACTGCCGGCTCAGCGGCAGAACAACTCTGTCTCCCCATTCCGCCTCCGTATCTTTTATACAAAACAGCGAGGCGTAATAACGGCGCAACGGTCCCGCCTTGAGCAGGCTGTGTGAAAGGGGCTACTCAAAAGAATCATGTGTGGTTTGTGATGAATCACTATAAAGCAAGGAATCTCTGTCTGTCTCTGTCCTTTGTCCTTCTGTATGTCTGTTGCATATCTCAAACGTTCATCCGATCAACTTCACACTTAAGCCAAGTTCACACTACATGATTTTCAAAGTCGTCAGATTGCAGTACTGTTCACACTACACAACTTGCTGTCTTGTAATCGGGAGTCTTGGGCTCTCATTGGCTGTAGCTCATGGCCGGAGTCCCTGACAGGTCCAGATATTTATAGGGATGCACCGATCTGACTTTTTCAATCCCGATATGATATGTACACGTGTTCATGAATTATTCATATTCTGCCTTTCCCCGCCAGAGACCGTAGGTGTTGAAAGTGACCAATCGAAGAGCGGACACATCAGCCACTGTCTATTCCATCCCTGCCTCCAAAGTCTCAAAAGTCAACTTGACGAGCGAGCGAGTTGAGCAGTTCCGAGCGCACAGAGGGGGTCGAGTGAGCGCTCATCACAGCCAAGCGCTCGCGCAACTGCATTTATGCACGCAGAGCAGAAATGCTCCCTTGGGAGGATGCATTTCCGCTTGCGCATACTGTTCTGTGTGCGCGCGCAGGTTTTGACACTAATTAAACGCCATTGCGGACCCCACCCATGTAATGAGAAGTGTAATGTTGCATTCATACCAAGCGCAAAGCAAATGTTTGCCTCGCTTTACTCGCGCGAGTTGGACCGCGGGATCATTTGTGTTCATTCATGTCACTTGCGCTAAATGTGCTGGAGGGGTTTACCTCCATGGATACCAACAGTTTCATCAACCATGGCCGAAATAACCAATATTGCTGCTTTGTAAATATTGTGGAATCTGTAAAAGTCCCAGATACCTTGGAAATCCAAACGCTGTCCTGTCTGGGTTCAAAACATCACCTGGCTGTATTCACTGTATCTAGCAAGCCATACGTTGCTACAGCTGTATGAACCAAAAATAGACAAATTGTGCTGTGATTTAATTGCAATAAACACATCAAAAGTATGCCTAAATAACTACATAATGATGTTGATTTGTAAAACGTCTGAATTCATACTTTGTCAAGTCTGTCTGCAAAACGACAAGCAAACAACTTTTAAAATACTTGTTTTCTGAATGGAGTTCGGATCGATCAGTGCCAGGCTATGCTAACATTGTAGCTGCTTCATCAACGCTCAAGATAAAGTCATCTAGGCATAAACACAGCTGCAACAGAAGGCTACAATATTTCTCTCCTCCATTTCTGAATCAACAACGTCAGGATGTGAGTGACGACAGGAGGAGAATCTCAGTGCTGATAGGCTTTCGCAACACAGTTGCGAAAGCCTATCAGAATGTATACTTCAATTTCAACAGAATATACACTTCAATTTTATTTAGTTGTTGAAAGTAATCTCACCTCACAACAAGAGCCAGTTGCTTGGTGACAGTGATGACACAAGGCAGACGGTTGGCCGTTGGACAGTTTTGGGTCGTCAGCCTACTTTGTGGGGTGTGTCCCGTACTGTTGGCTCTAGTCTGCCCGTGTTGGAGGTTATTTGGCGGAGCCCGCCGGTGACAGAAATCCCTCTGGTTGGTGGTTCAGCTTAAATGAATCAGTGCACAAGAAGAGAAACGTAAATGAGGAAAGCAAGCCAACGAGTAGAAAAGAGGAAAAACACAGAAGGCTCTTCTAATTTTTCATCTCATCTGATCATTCCAATACAATGGAATGATGCTAAGTGGTGAGTGAGAGTGGTGTGAAAAAGGTCGGCAAACGCTGCTTTGTTTTATGTACGTATCATAACAACGTCTTGTATCCACCGTCCTCAGTCTTCTGGTTACCCTTTTTGATTGATGAATACGGACTACTGTCACCTGCTGGTAGGGAGAGTTATTTCATCTCATGCAGGCGCCAAACGTACGTGGTAGTTGGTCATTGGGTGTAGTCTTAGCTGTGTGTTTGAGACCAGCTTTTTTGGCCAAGACAAAGGAGACGCAAGTCGACTCAATATTCGGCCTTCATCACTGCTAGTTCTTTGATGTCGGTTTGGTGTGTCTGGGCCTTAATCCCCACACTGGGGATTTTGACAACTCTGCCACCAGATGGTCTTCCAAAATTTGGCCAATGATCTCCACCATTGATGTGGCTGCTCATATATTTGGTGTTGGCACTGAACTAGGGGCAGAAAAGTGATTAGGTTGGCCTACTTGACAGTAATTATGTGGATATGTTCAATTTACAATCATGTAATAAAATAGCTGCATAATTTACAGACCATCAAAACAAGCACAGCCGAGTCGCTTGCATAAGAAAATAATGGGCTCATAGCTGGTGTGGTGGGGCCACTTTTGCTTGAGGCATTCATGTATTATTTTGAAGCAGCCTTTAAGAGCCCTGTGGTCCACGTCCACTTTTGCAGCTATGGCATGCTGCAGTGTTCTCCCTAAAGAAAGTAATTATTTTTTAAAACAACTATTTTATATTAGATAATAATTTTTCATAACTTATAGAGTGAAGTTTTCATAAAAGTGCTGCCTTACCTTCTCTATTGCATTTCTCCTTTTCTTCTGCCACTTTTTGGATAGCTGTCATGACATTTTAAGTTATCCATCCTGTAGTTTGGGGACCGCTGTCCCACAAAGCCAGCAGCAAGCTGCAACGTGGGGGCACAATGCTTTTGGCATAGGTACCATGTATTGCCTTACTCATTATGTCTGAGCCAGGCAAATTTGTTCAGCCGTTCAACCATAACGTTAATTTAGGTAACCTTTTAAAAAATTGGATGTGTTTGGATGCAAAAGAACAGCCACGGTGTATCAGGGCGCCGCCGACACAATTTGACTTGAAGGGAAAAGACCAGAAAAGACTGTTGCTCTCTTTTCTTCCTCATTGGTAAAATAAGCAGCGCCTTTCCCGGTGCACTGTGGTGATTACTACACTGCTCAAAAAAATTAAGGGAAAACTTAATCATCACAGTATTACACCAAGTCAGTTAAACTTCAGGGATATCAATCTGTCCATTTAGGAAGCAGAAGTGATTGTGAATCACTTTCCCCTGCTTTGGTTCAATGGAGAGGCAACAGCAAGACGACCCCCAAAAAGGGGATGTTTGGCATGTGGTGGCCAAAGACAGTTGCCTTCACCCTATCCTTCCTGACTGATTCTTCTCTAGTTTTGTGTTCTGCTAGTGTCCTTGTCATTACTTGTAGCATGAGGCGGTACCTGCAGCCCAATCAGGTCGCAAGAAGGTTTGCTGTGTCTCCCAGCACAGTCTCAAGAGCATGGAGGAGATACCAGGAGACTGGCCGTTACACGAGGAGGGCTGGACAGGGCCGAAGAAGGCTATCAACCCAGCGGCAGGACCGGCCAGAGAACACCAGAATTGGCAGGTCCACCTTCGGCAACCTGTTCTCTTCACAGATGAAAGCAGATTCACACTGAGCACATGTGACATGCGTGAAAGAGTCTGGAGACACCATGGTGAACGTTATGCTGCCTGTAACATCATCCAGCAAGAGAACTGGGCGCCAATGGCGGACCTGCCAATTCTGGTGTTCTCTGGCGAATGCCAATGGAGCTGCACGGTGCTGGGCTGTGAGCACAGGTCCCACTAGAGGACTTCGAGCCCTCATGCCACCCTCATGGAGTCTGTTTCTGACAGTAGCCTGCTGGAGGTCATTTTGTAGGGCTCTGGCCGCGCTCCTCCTGTTCCTCCTCGCACAAAGGAGCAGATACCGGTCCTGCTGCTGGGTTGATGCCCTTCTACGGCCCTGTCAAGCCCTCCTTGTGTAACGGCCGGGCTCCTAGTATCTCCTCCATGCTCTTGAGACTGTGCTGGGAGACACAGCAAACCTTCTTACGACCGCAAGAATGGATGTGCCATCCTGGAGGTGCTCTACTACCTGTGCAACCTGATTGGGCTGCAGGTACCGCCCCATACAACAAGTAATGACAAGGACACTAGCAGAACACAAAACTAGAGAAGAATCAGTCAGGAAGGATAAGGAGAAGGCAATTGTCTGTGGCCACCACATGCAAAACCATTCTCTTTTTGGGGTCGTCTTGCTGTTGCCTCTCCATTGCACCTGTTGCCACTTTCATTTGCACCAAAGCAGGTGAAAGTGATTCACAATCACTTGTGCTTCCTAAATGGACAGATTGATATCCCTGAAGTTTAACTGACTTAGTGTTATATTGTGATGATTAAGTGTTCCCTTAATTTCTTTGAGCTGTGTATACAGCGCCACCACCACATCGGCATAATGCTGCAATTGCAGTTACAAATGACTAAATTCCACAGAGTGCAACACCGTGCAGTGCTTGTTAGAAAATAACGTTTCCCATGAAGACACCCGTTGTCGAGAGCTGGAGGCGGTGTGAAATTTGACGGAAGTGGCCGCCTTGTAATTCTCTATGCAGGAAAAACCCAGGTTACAGTCCAGTGCACCTGCAAAGCCGCCCCGTCACCAAACGAGTCATGAGTCTGAGCTGTAAGACTCAGGCTTTAATGCCTTTGTTCATCATCTGTGATGTGGAAACATCAGATTTCCAGACAGCCAAAGAAAACAAATGTCGGGCTCTTGACAGCGCGGTCACTAGGACTATACCGAATATAATTTTTTTTACATTCAAAGCTTCGATTGGGGTTTCCGGATGAAGCTTCCAATGTCCGTCATATGTTATGACGCCATGACCCTAAAAAGATCCAAACACAAAATCCTCAATTTGAATAAAGTGATGAATGAATGAATGTATGAATATAACTTGCCAGTTTAGTCAACATAAATACGCTGCGCTCGCTGTGTAGATTGTTAATAACTAATAGCTTATTCACATGACATGACTTTAACCCTGATTTTCTGCTCCCCCACAAAAGCCCCATATCGGAAGCAAATCAGTGTTGACTTGCCGCGTTCAAGCGTCATGTGTGAGCTGCTCAAAGACGCTCACAGAGAGGCTCGCTAGCGCTAGCCGATGCCTCACTGACACATTCCAGATATCTAGCATGCTAAACATCTGGACCTGTAGGGGACTCTGGCCACGAGCTACAGCCAATGAGAGCGTGAGATACGGGTTGAGGGGAAATCTGGGGGAGGAGGGGTCGCCTGTACAAATAGGAACTTACTGTATGTGTTACATTTGCAACGGTCGTGTCTAGAAGGTAACCTCCAAGTGTGAAAACTGGTGGAAACAGGCTATTTTGTGAACACGTGCCAACAACAACATCAACAATATGTCTAGCGCATGGTATCACGTCATTTATCGTGTATCTCTTTTGTGTGTTTTCGTGACAAAATGTGTTCAGAAGTATTGATTTTGGTAAATTGCATTCACATTTTGGCAAATTCCATGATATTTAGCATTTTACAGTGGATACCATTTTTATTATCAAATTACACGATTCTGTCCGTGTTTTACGCATCGCGGAAATCATAGGGCCCTACTTATACCAGGTGGGGATGATTTTCTGTCTGCGGGTGTGCAGTCCTTCTGTCTGTCTGGCAGCAGCATGGATACTTTGTGTGTTGCTGCCTCTGATTAATGGGCCTGATAGTGTGCATGTTCAACTGCAGAGTTGCAAGAGATCTCCTTGGCCTACTCTGCTTCTGCAGGCTATGCTGTCTTCTGCGCCGTTTAAACTGTAAAATGAATAAATTAACTACCACATACTCATACTCATATACTATATATAGTTTACCTGATGAAATACAATCTCATTCATTGTCTGCAGTTTTGATGTAAGGTAAACAGTAAACAGAACATGGCTTGTAATATTAGATCACATGTGAGGTGGAAAATTACCAACAGCCAGCAGACTGATGCTGAGATCTACAGACTTTGTCTTTTATATCAGGCAGCTAATTAGCATCTCCAGGTTCACTGGTATTCTGATGTACGGTTTTCTTGTTTTCTCTACTATTTTATAATGCTGTTGATAGCTTTCTGGTCTTTAACCACATAAGAAGTGATTAGTTTCTTTGACCTTTGTCGATCCTTCAGAATAAATATTTGAAAAACATACACAGTCTTAATATAACTAGTTCTCCCAGAAAAAAAGTGAGTAGCAGTTTGAAAGTATAACTGTGTTGAATCTAGCTCAATTTTCTCGTTCATTGTACAGACTGTAGCCACGGAAAACCTTTAGTTTGTCAGCTTGTTGGGGGTTATGATTGCCAGGAGGCAGAGCTTTGAACTAGAGAGAGATGATGATGATGATGTCGGCCCGTCTGTTGAGCCAACATTTTGGTTTAGATTAGGGTTGCAAATTGTAAGCATTTTACTTAATCGATCATTGGTGGCATTAACAATCAATCAATCGATTAATTGTAATTTTAAAAAAATTGCGATTTCTGCTTACTTTTACTTTGACTTGTTCTTGGTGCTGTTACATTGCTGCTAGACCGCCCCGTTAATACAGGTGTGTTCAGGAAAGTAAACCGTTTTTGACCGCAGTGAAAATGTTGTTTTTGAAAGGCTAAACTCCAACATATATGGATTGAAGCAGAATATTCCTAAAAATATGTTATAAAATTTAGAAATGATTACATCTATCTTTTTTCAATACATTTTTACTTTTATCATCCCGGTGATCGGCACATCTGGGTGATGCCGTCATATGTGCGTTAGCATGTTGGATGTGTTTACATTCACATACCCTACAATGATGTAGCCACGCCGACACACCGTCCCGGTCTTATGCACAACTCTCTCTCCGTTGCTGTTGTAGCCGACTTGGAACAAATCTATTTAATTGTTAATGAAACGTAAACATTAGTTGCAACCCTAAACATCAGCATGCAAGTATGTTCTAACGTTTGCATGTTAACCCAAAGGATGGGTTAGTTCAGCTTAGGCAAGTTCATCCTGATAAAGTGCAGCTGAAGGCTTGATCCGACTTGCTGCATTGAAACAGGATCTGCCACAGCGCTTGTGCATTTAACCAGGAAATATCAAGCAGAGTAACTATATCAGGTAGCAAGCGGGGGCAAGTGCATTGGGGTCACTGGACCAGTTGATTCACCATGCAGCCTGGCTTCAGTTTGTAGTCTGATGGGATATTGGTATAATGATTACCCCTCCCTTATTTATCCACCGACAAATAAACAGCTGCTAACGTAGCACAAAAACACACTCTGTTTGTCAGACAATCGCTATCGTTAATCTGGGCAGACAGAGTATCGTTACGCCGGGCAGACACGGCGGACAACCTGCTAAACTAAACTAAATGTGTGGTGGAAACTTTTACTGGGAACGTGGCTGCATGTCCGCGACACTACACGCAGCACCATGGGTGCTGCAGTTACTCTCCTGATGGTTAACTGAAGAATCCGTTGTCTGTTGTGCTCCATTCACTGCAGCTGGTGCACCGCTGCATGCTAGGCACTAATCTTGTTGGTTAACGGTTAATAATCGGTTAACAAGGGTTGGTTATCGGTTAAGAATTTTTTTCAAAATAGCAACCCTATATATAATATTCTGCAGTTTCCCTCCCTCGAGACTCGTTGAACTACCATGTCAAGTTTTTCTTATTTTTTTCTGTTGGAAGAGGATCCCAGGGCGTTGTTTCTCCTGTCCCAATGGTCCTGGTTGCCATGGTAGCTAATGAAGCTCGTTTAAATGAAGGGTATAAAGGTGTTGAACTGGTGCTGAACTGAGAGAAGGTCGCAGTGGCAACAAGCCAGCTGGGGTCATTCTCTCAACAGATCGTGGTGCTTCACTGTTTCATTATATTCACTGTTGCTGTCTGCTGGTCTGGCTGTGTGAGGTGTCTGATTACACTGCTGCTGACGGTAAACTAGCTTCTCCCCCAAGCATTAATTTAGCAATTAAAAATGCTCAGCCTGCGTGTTCACAGCTGCAGCAAGTACATGTTCATGTTAACATTTTATATTCAGGTGACTTGTATCATGCGTATCAATAACATTTAGCAGTGAACTCAGCTGCAGAACACGCGTCAGTTTCCGGACTACATTTAACAAGTAGTAGGGAGGTCACAGCACCCAGACCCAGCGGAAATGATGATGGTAGAGAAATGTGTAGGAAAGACAAGAGTTGAACCACACATTGTTTGGATATGAACAGCTAATGCACTCTGAACAGATGTGAACAACACTCATTCATGCTGCTGTAAAATTTGAAATGAACATTATACATAATTGAAGCAAATCTACTGCAGGAATCAGTGAAACTCACTCCTTCCCAGGGTTGGGAGGTTTACTGTAAAAATGTAATCTGATGCGATCACAAATTACCTGTTAAAAAATTGTAATAAGTAACCTAATCCAAGTATCACAATACAAAAGTAATGTAATCTGATTACTTCCCATTACTTTTGGATTACCTCAGTACCAAATATGCAAATAAAGACAAGAGAAAAGAAAAATGCTGAAATTCGCAATTATTTTGTATGTAAAGCAGAAAAGAGTAACATCACGGTACAGTGCAAGGTCTGCCTTCCAGCTGTGAAAATCCTGTCATAATCCAAGGACTTGAATTATTGGCACATTAGTTAAATTAACTAAAATGAAATGAAATGAACTAAAATTCTTTCTTTTTTTTTAAAAGGAAAATGTGTTTTTGCATTGCTGAAAGCCCCTACATTTTTGTCCATTATTCTTTTCCCTCTGTACCAGTAACAGCTACATAGATCGTTCTTAGAATCAGTTTAGACTTTTTTGCGCTTCCTCTGTGACACAAAGTGTCACCAGCCACTTCTTTTTGTCTGCCAGGTTCACTGGGAAGGTGCAGGGTGGGAGGTCCACAATATCCCAACAAACATAAATTTGGAGTTAATGGAGGGTAAATTCCTCCTATTTTGGTAGAATGGGGACCGAAAAAAGAGTTGTAACACTATTAGGTTATGAAATAACAAAAGAGGTTCTTGTTGTTCCTTTCTGTGATTCCGTTTAACCGAATGCTTTCTCTACTTCCGGCAGGAATAGAAACATGGCTGATGCGGCGCGAGGTCCCGTGGTTGGCCGGCCATTGGCATTTGCCAATGAAGAGCGGGCAGTTCACTCCTGGTCCCGGATCTCGTCAGCGGGGCACAACGTCCTCCTGGATGCTCTGAAGATTCTCAGTCCGATGTCCCGTGACCTCTCGAGCAGTGAGGAGCTGGTCACCTTCCTGCAGGAGCTGGGCGAGGAGGGCCACAAGCCAACCGTGCTGCGTAGCAAGGACGTGTATGGCTACCGCTCCTGCACAAACCAACCCCTGACTGAAGACATGCTGAAGCCACCCAACAGAAACGTCAGACCCACCGCCAAGAGGAGGGGAAGGAAGCCCCTGGCCAGGAAGAGAGATGTGCACCCGTCCTGGAACTCCTCTGAGAAGAGCAACCCCAAGATTCAAGGGGTCCGCCCTCCAGAGCTGCTGGTGGACCATCGAGCCATCATCTGCAGCAGGACACCCAGTCGGACTGTAGAGATGTCGCAGGCACTGCAAGTGCGGCCGTGCCTCAGACTGACCAACATTGAGGGCCTTTCTGGCTTCCATACGGCCAGACTCCAGATCCACACTTCCTGGGACTCATCTTCTGAGGCACCCTCTGTTGGCTTTTCACAGCAACAGCACCCTCTTATGCTTTCAGGAATACCTTTGCAGCCTTCTCAGAATGGTGGTGGGGCGCCCACCACAGCAGTGGCCTTGTTCAGCCAGAAGAGCCTGTCCTGCCCCATCCGATTGGACGGTGCCCTCATTGGAGATTCTGCACCGGTCTTCTACGCAAATGGACGGGCGTTCCCAGAGACTCACACAGAGCTGACCAGCAATGGCTGGAGGAGCAATGGCTTCCACCGAAATGGTCGGGGCCCCAAAGAACTGAACAACACGACCCGGCAGAGAAACGGCTGGAAGGAAAAACACAGTCTTAGATGGAAAGTGATAAAGGTGGATGACTCTCGCTCTGTGACTGAGGCCTGCAGAAAAGCGCAGAAGATCCTACAGGTCAACCTGTCTCCAGTGATTCAGATCCAACCTCTCAACCATGTGCTGAGAGACTTCAGATATCAGAATAAGTGACAATTCCCCTCAAAACCCACAACCATTGTCTCCTTTAGCAGATGTTAGTGTTTTACATCCATTAGCCTATATCTGGCTGAGCCCCAGTGTTCATTGCAGACGTCTTACATGTTTTTGTTGTGATCTCTGCTGAGTGTTGGAGGTAGAGAAGTCAGTCTGTCTGTGAAAGTTCTGGTTCCTGACAGGGGCACTCGGGATTGAAAGGCATTTGAAGTTAGGTGATGCTTTTCTCAGCAGGCTGGGAAATGACTATCGGCCGAATGCTGGTACATTTTCACGGTCTACTTTAGTTTACACTATACAATACTTCAACCAACCATCATTCTGCTTTGAGTTGACTGCCTGCTAGCCGATGTTGCTGATGTATTTTAGGACGCAGCATCCACTGTGACTGTTAGGTTAAAGGTGAATTTTCTGCCCTTCAACAAGGCACTGGGTGCTCACAGTTGTTTGAAGAGTATTTATAACTCATTTGAAGTATAGCGTCGTTTTGTTGAAAAGCATTTTTTTTACTTGTAGCGCTTACAAACAGTGCTGTCACTGCAGCGCCCCATTTTCCACTGGAAAGAAGGAGAAAATAAAGCTAGTGGTGGGACAGGACGATCCCATTGGACTCCCAGATGAACTGGTGGATGAGCAGGGCGGGTTTCCAACGCCTTCAGACGAGCAGACGTGGTGGTTGGTTGGTCCCAAAAAAACAAATAAACTAAAAAAAGGAAAGAGAAAAAGTGTTTAGTTTGTCTTCCTTTTTTGTATTTTTGTTGTGTTTCCACTGGAAATCGGGAACGCTCTGGGAGCGAGTACAGCAGGGAATCAAACCCGTGGCCCATACAGAGATACACTGATACCTGGATGATTTGTTTCAACTACAGTCCTTCACTAAGTGTTCCTTTGGTTTAGTTTATCCACACATGGAAACAAAAAAGTTATAGAGTATTTTCAACTGTTGGGTGATATGATGTCTTACTGAAACAAAACGCCGATCAATGAACTGCAGAAAATGGCAGGTATTGAAGAGGACTTGGGCCTTATTAAACATTTTCACTTCGGAGATTCATCTTTGAATCTTAATTCTGGGAAAACTGAGAATTGTGAGATATAAGAATTCAATATTTAAAGTTTTTCTCATAAAACTTGATCTCTGAATTCAATATTTACAAATTTCTGACTGTAATTTCAGAGTTTATTCTCTATGGCTATTTCCCTCAAAATTCCTCCATTCCATGATGTGGCCCTGGTCCACCTCCATCGGTTTAAGGTGTTTTTCACCAGATACAAAAACAACCCTAATGCTGCTCAAGGTTTACCTTTGTCCAACACATTTCTGTACTTCACAGGCAACCAACTGTCATTTGGAGCCTTGATATAAGACATTTGTTTGGCCAATTCAAAAAATCTTTGTGGTGACATTTGTTAACTTGAGCTGCAGGACTGTTTATTTTCCAACCAGTTAAATTTTAAACTGCATCATCTGAAAGTTGAATCTCCCATCAGAACTAATCTGTGCTCTGTTGAGTCAATGGCGAGAATTGCACTTTGAGAGTGTGACGGTGCTTCATTGTTGCCTGTTTCCTGAACATGAAAGTCATTAATATTCGTATTTCCTGCATCACGTAGAAAATGTGTGAAATAATCGAAAAAAAATTGGTTTGGCTTTCTTTGAGCCCACGTTGGTTTTTGCTACAGGTGCTAACTTTGCAACGTTGGTGCTGAATTAAATGACTGGCACAAGAATGTCGTCATGTTCCTGTTTTTCTAGTTCAGATTGGAGCATTTAGAAGCGGTGACTTCCTGGGAGTTATTCTCTGATGGATTGATAGCACTGCTGCCCTTTGCAGGTTGGGATGAGCATGCCAAACTGCCTTGTGTGCTTTCCAAAGGGTTTCTAATGTGATGAGCCACCTGAATCCATTTTCATGTCATCATCTGTGAGAAACTCCTGTGAATTCCCCTATAACATTTGTTTGCGATGTTTAGACAAAACCACATTCCACGAGACAAAAGTTTAGTTTTTACCTCGGAAACGGTACTTAAACACAAAATCCTAAATCATTGTCCACTTACTAGCTTTTTTCGGAGCTTTTACGGATCTCAAGACCATTAAATGTGAATGAAAGCTCTGGAAAAAGCCAGTAAGCAGATCTTGATTTAAAATGTTTTTGTCAAACTACATTTTAATTCTTTCTCCAAAAAAATATCCAAATATCCAAATATTGACTACTTTAACCACCAGATCTTAAAACGGTTAAAACAGAGCTCGGTAAATGAGGACTGTTGTTTCAAAAACTACCAAAAAGATGAAAAAATTAAATTGTATTTCCTGTTTCATGTTTAAATGCTGTGTTATGGGCCACTTGGTGGAAAGAACTAATCAGATGTAAAGTGGAAATCTGTGCTTTCTACTTTGAAGTTCATGCATTATTCTCAAATTAGCAATCCGTTCTTTAAACTGAGGCCACATCAGTGTTTGGTGGTCGGCTTTACAGATTTCCACGTCTGTTCTTGTGAATTTTACGTTATGGAAGAGTCTCGGTTTCCTTGCCCCCTCCTCCCCCCTTCTGCGATCTGTCTGTACGCAGTCATGTTCATGCCCACTGACAGTTCCCTTTTCTAGATCTTCTATCTGTTAGTCTCGTTTGTGCCACACTTGTATAATATTGTATTTCCTACATGATCTTTGAAAACTCTTTTTGTTCAATAAAACCGATCTGAAAAGAATCATTAATTTTCCCCCACCAACTACAACATTTTTCATAACGTGACTCTTTAGCAAGAACAGTACAATCTCTAATTTCGAGAAAGTTTAGTTTCATTACCATATGATCAGATTGTTTATGTTCTTAGACCCCTGACTCACAAAGCCAAAAGTCATGTGTCATTGAGAAACGATTAAGGGATTAGTCGATTAACAGAAAATGAATCAACTGTTTTGATAATCATCATTTAAGTTATTTTTTTTTTTCTGGCAAAAATGACAAACATTAATTGGTTCCAAAATTTCATTTGGAAGAATTTGCTGCTTTTCTTATTCTCTTGTGATAGTAAACTAAATATCTTTTGGTTTTGGACTGTTTGCCGCACAAAACAAGCCGGCATTTTCTCTTATTTTTGACATTTTATAGACCACTAATGAAAGTCAGTCCTCCTTTTTTTCAAGTTTGTCTCAAACTATAACCATCATTGAAGTTGAAAATTGGCTGCTGATGAGGGGATTTTAATTATCTGGAAAAAGTCTCAAACTGTCCTTTTCTTTATTTATTTTTTTACAAGAAACAAAGGCAGTGAAATATTTGAAACTGGTCAAAGATCAGGAAAAATTAAAACTTGGTAACATAAAAAAAATATGTTGGCAAAATATATGCCCAGTCTCAAACATACGGGACAAGGTATTCTTTATGAAATATTGCAATCTTTAAATAGAATTATCAGGTTAGGAACTGATGTACAGTTTTGATGGCTACCAGCTCATGAAATGGTAGATCAACTTGCCAAAAATGTATTAAAAGCAAATTAGGGAGAGTTCACAAAACCAATAAGTAAGTCAAAAACCGAAGCTTTAATCTGGAACAAAATTAACAACTAGTGGCACATACAGACGTAGGCAAAATTGTTGGTACCCTTCCGTTAAAGAAAGAAAAACCAACAATGGTCACTGAAATAACTTGAAACTGACAAAAGTAATAATAAATAAAAATTCACTGAAAATTAACTAATGAAAATCAGATATTGTTTTTGAATTATGGTTCAGCAGAATCATTTAAAAAAACAAACTAATGAAACTGGCCTAGACAAAAATGATGGTACCCTTAACTTAATATTTTGTTGCACAACCTTTTGAGGCAATCACTGCAATCAAGTGATGTCTGTAACTCTCAATGAGACTTCTGCACCTGTCGACAGGTATGTTGGCCCACTCCTCGTGAGCAAACTGCTCCAGCTGTCTCAGGTTTGAAGGGTGCCTTCTCCAGACTGCATGTTTCAGCTCCTTCCACAGATGTTCAATAGGATTTAGATCCGGGCTCATAGAAGGCCACTTCAGAATAGTCCAATGTTTTGTTCTTAGCCATTCTTGGGTGTTTTTAGCTGTGTTTTGGGTCATTATCCTGTTTGAGGACCCATGACCTGCAACTGAGACCAAGCTTTCTGACACTGGGCAGCACATTTCGCTCCAGAATGCCTTGATAGTCTTGAGATTTCATTGCACCCTGCACAGATTCAAGACACCCTGTGCCAGATGCAACAAAGCAGCCCCATAACATAACTGAGCCTCCTCCATGTTTCACATTAGGTACAGTGTTCTTTTCTTTGGATGCTTCATCTCTTCGTCTGTGAACATAGAGCTGATGTGACTTGCCAAAAAGCTCCAGTTTTGTCTCATCTGTCCAAAGGACATTCTCCCAGAAGCTTTGTGGCTTGTCAATATGCATTTTGGAAAATTCCAGTCTCGCTTTTTTATGATTTGGTGTCCTCCTCGGTTGTCTTCCATTAAGTCCACTTTGGCTCAAACAGCGACGGATGGTGCGATCTGACACTGATGTACCTTGACCTTGGAGTTCACCTCTAATCTCTTTGGAAGTTGTTCTGGGCTCTTTGGTTACCATTCGTATTATCCGTCTCTTCAATATGTCATCAATTTTCCTCTTGCGGCCACGTCCAGGGAGGTAGGCTACAGTCCCATGGACCTTAAACTTCTGAATAATATGTGCAGCTGTAGTCACAGGAACATCAAGCTGCTTGGAGATGGTCTTATAGCCTTTACCTTTAACATGAAGGTCTATAATGTTCTTTCTGATCTCCTGAGACAACTCTCTCCTTAGCTTTCTGTGGTCCATGTTCAGTGTGGTACACACCATGATACCAAACAGCACAGTGACTACTTTTCACCCTTTAAATAGGCAGACTGACTGATTACAAGTTTGAAGATACCTGTGATGCTATTTACAGGACACACCTTAGTTTAACATGTCCCTATGGTCAAACTATTTTACATCTTTTCTAGGGGTACCATCATTTTTGTCCAGGCCAGTTTCATTAGTTTGTTTTTTAAAATAATTCTGCTGAACCATAATTCAAAAACAATGTCTGATTTTAATTAGTTCATTTTCAGTAAATTTTTATTTATTATTACTTTTGTCAGTTTCAAGTTATTTCAGTGACTATTGTGGGTTTTTCTTTCTTTAATGGAAGGGTACCAACAATTTTGCCTACGTCTGTACGTGTAAATTTGACTGGCACTGAATCGGCTATCTAAGACTAGTGATCCATGCATCTCTACTGACCTGTAGAGAAGCGAAGACCCTCCCCTACCGTGGACCACAATGGGACCTTAATTCGGAAAAAATATGTACTGTAGTTCATGGTGAGAGGCAAATACATTTTTAAATCACTTTGAAATGCACCATGATTTACACGTTGGTCAATTTAAAAGATAATTTTGCAAGTCAAGAAAGTCGCAGTTTGTCATAAAACTGTTGAAGATGCGTAATTAGAAAGACTACACACTCAGAAGTTGTGCGTAAATGACGTCTCTCTCGCTACGATTCCTGTCTGTTTCACACTTCGATGTACTCACACGAACAACGGGTCTCACTCGTTCTTTCTCTTCCTGGCTGATAAAAAGACCAGGAGTCGCTGGATAAAAGACATCAGGTAAGATAACGTTACATTGTGTGTGTGTGTGTGTATTTGGAACATAGTTAAGTTAGCTAGCTAGCTGGTGTTGGTGACATATAGGCTATTATGCGAGACGAGTTCACTGAACGGTTTCACACAAAACTAAATGTTACTCGGCAAACCTTCCTGTTCCGTCCCAGTCACGAGATGAATGGTGAAAACTCCCATCTCACGGGAATCCTGTTGTCAGCCTCTGCTTTGTATCAGATCCAGCAAGTCATAGGAGTGGGAAGGTCACTTGGGAAAAGTAGGAAAGAAGAGGAAGTCTGAGTTAATACATGCGCAAAATTAACATTCGCCTCCCGTTTGCTTACATTCTGTGTGAGAAAAGGTCCGAAAAAACACAAAACAATCTTCACGAGCAGTTGTGGAAATTTGATTTTGAATCTCCTCACTTATCTACAAGACACAGAACTGATAATTTAAGACTCGGGAGGTCTGCGCTCTCCCGAGTGCCATTTTAGTTTACTTTGCAATTGCTGTACACCTGTCTACCACAAATATACTGTATTATTTTATTTTAAAATCTCTCTCTCCATGAATCACTGCTGATCCTAGTGTTGGCTTTTCCTGCTTCATGTACTTCCTTTAAAATATTGAGAGACTTTACAGCTTTTTGTTTTTTGACATTTTCAAGTGAGGTGCCGTACTGCTTGAGTTCAACAAGAAACCGACGAAAGCAAGGTTGTTTGGAGTTAGACCATTTTGATTTGTGAATATGGAATTTACCAAGAATAATCAGAAGCTGAATTATATAGGTAATGTTGCTATCCATCCCATAAAATACAAAATATAACATCACATCAAATACGTTAATCTGTACATTAGTACTATTTATGAATTTTTGCATATCAGTCCAAAATAAAGTCGAATGATTACAATGAAAAAAAACAAATGAAATATTGTGTCTCGATCTGAATCAGTAGAAAACACATTTAGAGTCTATATTCATTTTAAATCTTTCTAATACTTCTTTAACAGGGTAAATTATATGTACAATCTTGAAGGTTACTTCTTTCACTTTTTTATTAGGAAGCATGTGCAGGCTTCCTGGTAGCCTTATGAGAATACACTGTTTACCATTGGCAGAGCATTTTGACAACATTTTCTTGGGCGCTACCCACATAATCAGCTGTGCTGCTCATCCCACAAATGCATGATCCTTACAAGTTGGACATCATTGTGAAGGTAAATAAACAGGCTTTCCAACGATGTAAAATACAATGACCATTAGCATTGTAACAACAGAGAAATAATCGACCAACACAAGTTTCCGAACTTTGTTTTTCCAGTTTATATATATATATTTTTTTACTACATTTGATATCTTCATTCAGATTCAGATTAATAATACAAGTATATCAATAAATTAATTTTGATTTTGATTTTACCAGCTGCATCAGTAAAAATAATATAATATATATTATTCTTAAACTGACCATTCTGCATGATGAGTACTTTTAGTTTTGGTACTTTTAAGTATATTTTGATGCTAATTCTTTTGTACTTTTACTTGCAACAGAGTTCTACACTGTGGTGTTGTTACTTTTACTTTACTACTTACTTTTAAGTATTTGATACATGCATTGATGATAACCGGTTAATGTTTCAAAGAATTTATGCGTATAATAAATAATATGCCTTACGTATGCCTGGTTAATGTTCTCCGATGTTGAGTTTTTATAATGTCTGTTATCTAATCTATTATTGATTAGTCAGACTGGCTATGGTGGCTAGGCTAACAATAGACATGTTAGCTTAGGCTGGCTCTATTATTAGCTTCAGGGTACATCGGCAAGTATCAAATTACTTTATCTATATTCAGACGCTATGTTGTTAATAAAGACTAAAACTAAAGACTAAATAAAGACTTTCAAGGAAACGGTATATGCCGGTGGACAGGAATGGCATACCACTCCAGGGACTGACCTATGACTGCAGTTTTATAGCTACTGTGTATATATTAGTGTATGCTACAGTGTATATATTATTGTATGCCAAGTATATAGATAATTAGTCTGTGTAAGTCTTTTTTTCCCCACAATGTTCCTAGTATGCTTTTCAGCACATAAACACAAGACAGCTCCAATAACACCAACAATACAACCTCTGAATTAGATCCATGATATTTGATGTGCATATTTAGCACTTGATACTCAAAGAGATAATTGCACACTCATAAACTCACAAATGTTGTGGAAGTCTAAATGGGAAGATGTCATAGCATCTATCTCTCTATGTGACATTTCAGTGTGAAGGGAGGGCGGCACGTTGAGCGAAGCTAGGTGGTCTCCTGGCTGTTTTTTTATTTTTGATTCACTGCTGTTACAGTGGATTCTAATGATAGAGTCATAGTAAGAAATGTCCATTAGAAACTTCTTGATGCTAATCTGAATGTGTAGTCTCTTCTAAACACACATAGTTTCTCCACAACACTGCTATAGAAACAAATCCTGTGTTGCACCCTCGTCTCAACTATCTGCTACCTCAGGTTGAATTTGTTTATTTCAAATGTAATTTACTGAGAATTTATCTTTAGACTTAACAATGTAGATTTACAATGCCAATGCCATCCATTCACTTAGCATGGTTGAAATAAATAAATAAAAAATATGGCCTCAGATCAGTTCCGGTCTCAATTTCACGGTTGGTTCACACTGGGAACGTAGGCAGCGCGTGGCGGCTGCGGAACCTGTTGTTTTTTATTCCGGTGTCCATGTTAACGGGTTAGAGCAGCCACACAGTAGATTAAAAGTGTAAGGTATGCACATGACTTATTTAAATGGACAATGTTTTGGATTCATCCCCCAACACTGGTGTTAAAAATCAGGACTGGAATGGCAGAAATTCAAACCAAACCCTCAGCATCTGGCTCTGATTACTGCCTGATACAAACCAGCAGTAATAATTCACCTGCCATAAGGCTAAGAGTGTGACAGTGAGCTGTTTATTGACCTGTTTGAGTAATGTCCGACTCAGAACAGGTCACACTGGTGTTTTCTGTGTCTTCAGTCTTCAGGAATGTTTATTAGACGACCTCAGTTAAGATTTTCTCACAACAACTGTAGTCTCAATGCAGGTAATAAAACTGTGGACTTCTGTTTGTTTCTCAGAACGTTCTGGAAAAATGCAGGAGGGGCACCAAAGTCAGAAATATTCAAATTGCACAGATATTGCAGAAATAAAATAATGATCTTCGGGTTAATTCAATTCACAAAAAATGGCTGTATGGGTCCAGATTGACAAACAGAATGCACAACCTCCAGATCAATCTTTAGGCGTGACCTTGCCAGGCTTTGCGTGAGCATTAGTTTACGCAAGTTCTACCATTGATCAGGAGAATAGTCTGTCTCGAGTCTGGTGATTTGTTTATAGAGGAAGCAACTGTTTGATCAGTGAACCACATTACGAATTCAGAGCCAACAAATTACCTCCATCAGTTCCAGCCAATGAGTGAGCGAGGATAGGGCAGCCCTAACTAATTACGGTCTGTCAATTGACCCTTCGCTTATCCCCGCCCCCCGCTGCTACTCTGTCAAGTGTTGCCTTCAAATGGGGTCGTGTTTACCGTGTTCACGAGAAGAGTCCATATGAACACCCCCCTCTTGTGGTATTCACGACCTCGTACGTGGAAAGTTTCTGAAAGCTTTGAGTTTACGAGTTGTGACGTGTTTGTTGACGCTGTCAGAAATTTTCTTCGGTGCATAATAAGTTAATATATTGTAATTTTAGCCGTATATTGTTTTTCTTCGTAATTTTATAATATGCCTGAGGAAAATGTTGATATTGCCAACGGCTTCATCTTTTTCCTCTGTCAGTATGCCTTTGCATTTACTGCATTATGTTACCTGCTTGCTAGCTTGTATGGGGCGTTGCCTTGGCAGGAGCCCCGAGGGGAGGGTGTGGGTTTAGACGGAGCTCCAGAGGCGATGCTACTTTCAAATTATGCTAGCTTTCCAACATCGTCAACCCTATCTTTAACTGACAAGATTAGTGCGTTGCATGCAGCGGTGCTATTTTTAGTGCGTAACAAGCCGCACAGCTGCAACGATAAGCTGATGCACAAAAAGGTTAAATCCATCATTTATCACCAGCTGCAGTGTATGAGCAAAACAGACAACTGAGTCCCCAGTTTGCCAGATCGGGAGAGTTACTGTAGCAGCCATGACGCTGTGTGTATTGTCGTGGAAACATGCATCCACTTTCCCAGTAAGTCTCCATCGCATAATTTAGTTTAGCTGCAAGGTTGTCAGCTGTGTGTCTGCCTGGATACTCTGTCAGCCCGGCGTAACGAGTGTCCGACAGACCGTATGTGTTTGTGCTCTCCGTTGTCACACATATACGGTCTGTCAGCGCGGCGTAACATTAGCGAGTGTCCGACAGACGGCGAGTGTGGGGTTGTTAGTGGCATTATAGCTGTGAATGTATACACAGTGCAGTGTGTATACAGTTTATTTGTCGGTGAATAAATGCTACATCTCCTTAGCTCAAGACCCAAGCCAACTTCCTGAACCAGCTTTTCTCCTTAACGTGACGAGCTGCTCCTCTGAGTTTTGCTCAGCTTTTTAGCTTTTTTAAATATTTCTTTTAACTGTTTAACCGAGAGCATTAATCGATTACAATCCTTAACGTTGGTTAACGGTTAAACAGTTAATTATTCACATCCCTTGTGAGAAGGCTCTTTGTTGGTATTGTTCTGTATTCTAAGGCAGTGCAGCTCATGCTGATCCCAGAAGGGCAGCACATTTTTGGTGCTTGTCTCTAGTGTTGTCAAAAATATCGACATGTCAATACATATCGATACTGAATATTTGAAACGGTTTCATTACTCATTTTCTGCTGTATCGATACATCTGCTCTCTTTTCTCTGACAGCAAGTTGACACACACATTGCTATCATTCTTTTAATAAAACTATTACATTTTATGCCAGATGAACAGGGTCATTGGACAAGTAGACATTGGGGGTTGAAAGCTACCTTGCTCTCCAGCAGTTTCTGTGAGATTATTGACCGTTTTTCTACTACAGGAACATTTCTAGGAACCAATGAACCTTTTAAGGAACTCAAGAACTTTCATGTGTTTTGGCAGGAGGAACTGACTTCTAAATTGAGTTCCTGGGTCGTAGCTCGTCCTTTGGGGAACTATCAGGTGTTAGCTGTGTCACTGATTGGCCAAACACAATCCTCACGACTGCTGCGACAAATGCTCAGCATTCATTTAGACATTAAACAACTCCAAGTTCTGCGGGTATCAATAATGAACTTCTTGTATCATCATTTAAACAATGGAGCCAACTTCCCAACTAGTCTAGATAAGAGCTAACTAAAGAGACTAGATGATCTCGAGATTGAGTGTTGAAATATTATTTGCTTATTGCAATTACAATTCATTTCCCTAGATGTAACAACAAATAATTTCTCCAGTACTACCTGTGCATTACAACGCTGTTGCTTTTAAACCCTTCATCGCTCTAATCTGTCTAATCTTCACAATTCTTCAGAAGACAGAAATGCACAAAAGCACTAGTCCTTTTAAAATTTTTAAATTCCAATGGCACGTCTGTTTCACCATTTGCGTCGAAACGCACCTCATTCCTAAACATCCAACAACAGTGCTAGCAGCGTAGCTTTAGTTATGCTTAGAGAGAGAGAGAGACTTGCTTGCTACCTACCTGCTGGTTAAAGTGAAAGGGGTTAGCCCCGAAGTTAGCAACAGCTCAGGCTCAAGTAAAGCTGCAGTGGGTAGAAATGGAGCAAATGTGATTTAAAAAAGTTAGTTTTTAACAGTCACTATATCGTGACAGTAGTACATGAGACAGGTAATCTGAAAAAAAATCATGTGCCTCTGTGTCCTCTGGTGCTCCTAATGGCATCTGCAAGATTTCACAGACCGGAGGAAAACAAACAGTTAGAGCTGATCTGGAGTCTGCCGTCCAGCTGCCGTCTCTGAAAGCCGGCTGTCAATCACTCGTGAACTCCGATCAAACGGTCAAACTAGGCAGCGCTGATCAAATATGAATCAATATTATGTTACGTTAATGCCTATTTCTCGCCTCAAATGTTTTCAGTCTAGTTTGACTGTTTGGTTGGAGTTCGCAAGTGATTGACAGCTGCTCAGAGACAGCAAGGCTCCAGCTCGGCTCTGATTGGTTGGTTTCCTCCGGTCTGTGAAATCTTGCAGATGCCGTTAGGAGCACCGGAGGACACCAAAGGACACCGGAGGACACAGAGGCACATGAGTTTTTTCAGATTACCTGTCCCATGCACTACTGTCAGGATATAGCGACTGTTTTATAAAAATAACTTTTTTAATCATATTTGCTCTAATCTCGCCTACTGCTGCTTTAAATGGGCATATGATATTGTCTCATATCGATCGCAGGCAGAGTTGAATCAAGTCAAAATTACATTGTGGCAGACTTTGTAATATCGGCAAACATCGTGTCGTCGTCAAGAGAATCAATGTATCGTATTGTGAAGAGACTGGTGATTTACACCCCTATATATCTGTAAATGTACACAAGTTTAAGCAGCTGCAGTGTCTGTGTTTGACCAATCAGCGCCGTTCAGTTCTGCAAACTCTGCCTGATAGTTCCTGAACCATCAGAAAGAACTAAACCCCATAGGGACATTTTTGGCACCAGGAACTATGGCAGAGGACCTAATTATAGTCCCTGGTTCCTCTGGTCAAAAGGTAGATGAAGTTCCTCAAAAGGTTCTTGGTCCCCTGCCAAACGGGGTAATTCCTAAGTCAAGTTCCTGGGTATATTTGGTCAAAAAGGGCCATACAGAAGGTCTCCACTGTGTCCTTGTCGGGAGTGCTTGCACTCCGACCAGACCTTAGGTTCATCAGTAAATTTATTCTTTCAGGGAAGTTCACACCAGTGAAATATGTGATAGAGTTGATTTTCAGTAGAGTCAGCAGAATGGAGAATCCATCCCCAGGGAGTTATAGGAAATCAGATGCTGCTCCACCAAGGCGGAGGCTTACCCGTGTGCCTCCAGGGAGTTGATGCTTTCTGCTTTCTGCTGGAGCCATTTGCATAGAGTTCAACCTTTCTCAACTGCTCCATGTCATGCTGTTGGGCACCTTTTGAATTTTGAGTCCAAGATAATTCATTTGATGTTGAATTCACAATGCATGGCATTTTGCAGCGTCTCCAGTGTTGGAGTCCTTATATGTGAAAAGGGGGTTAGACTTTAAGTGATGCCTTTGGCTCTTTCCAGCCTGTTCTCATTCACAGACTCAAATACTGGAGATGCAACAGAATGCTCTCTGACGCACAGGACTCTTGTTGGAAACCCCTTGCAGAATAGATGAACAGTTGTTTTCTACTCCACTCAACTACGTTAAAGAACAATGAAGGAAAAGTAGACCACTTCTCCGCTCTCTACGACATAACTTAAATGAGCTATCAGGGCTACAACAAGAAATGCAAGGCATGAATTACGTTGTCATATACAGTGTAGTGTCACCGTGAAAAAAGAACTACCCAATCAGAGTGTATTCGTGTGATTAATGTTAATTACACCAGCAAGTTTCATCCCCTCTTCATACATACAGACGTGACCACAAAGAACGTATATTGCTAAGAGGTGAAAGTCAATCGTTCGTTCCATTGCAACATCAGCGCCGAGCAGCAGAGCTACGCTTCCATTACTTTGGACTGAAAGCAACTACCGGACGCCAGTAAAACGTCTGCCTACAAAGAGCCGTACAAAAGTAAAACTAAATTATTTCTATTCTATTGTCATAATTTTAATGTCTCTACTGAAATTAAATGATGGAATGAAATGACATAAATATTATAAATAGGAGTACAACGATACGATACGTATCACTTTCCATGGTTCCGATACGATTCAAGGACGATATTTGTCTCATCTAGAGCAATACGATACAATTCAATGAATTTAAATTGATACAGTAACTTCTTTTTGCCAAAGATTCAATCAGTGTGACTGTGAAATAGATCGCTGGATACTGGACAGTGCAGGTCAGGATTCCTCAAAGTTTTTCTTGTAAAGGAATAAGGGATAAATTAATTATGGATATAAACAAGTAAACACAATGATTAATGGCAAATACATACACCTTTTATTTGATGATAATAAAAAGTGCAACTTCAGTACCTGCTGACTCAGTTCTCAAGATACAAGGCAGTGCAATATTTAACAAATCGTAGGAATATAAATCAATACATCGATGTTGTAGATAAATCGTTACACCCCTAATTATAAATATGCATACTATTAGGAGCATAAAGTGAGCGATGGACATAAATGGAAGTTAGAAAAATCCAGCACACAGATTTTGAGAGCAATCTCAAACTTTTTCATTCCAAGGACCTCCAAAATCGATGTCCAATAGACCACAGACCATGGATGTATAGGAGGTTGTGTCCTGTGCTTTTGCCCCGCGTGTTAGTAAATAGCCTACAACTCCATTCAATTTTGTTTATGTCATGCTACTAGCACTACTAGCTACTGGCTGATAGCCAGTTGTTTGGGAACAGAGACGTTAATACATCCACCACGGTACAGGCTTACAGCATACAGCCCATTGGTATATTATACGATAATAAAAGTGATGAATTACAGCCAATATATCCATTATTACAGCCGCATACAGCCAGCAGGAAGCCGGCAGAACCGGATATGTCATATGAGCGTGCAGGGCGGTGCAGTCCCGTGGGTCTGATGACCGTTTATTATGTCGAGGAAAATAACACTGAATTCAGCTATTAGTTAATTTTACAACTGTTAGGATATAATGATTTAAATGAGGGTTATTTAAGTGTTCGTACTGGCACTTTACAGACATCTCTTTATACATTCATGGCTATGGACTCATTGGCGTTTTCATTTTTCGAGTTTCGCCCCTTTGCTTCTATACTACTCTATGGTGACAGGGTGTCATTCATGCTGCCACCATCCACGACTGCTCAAATGCTCAAAAGTCACTCGTCAGGAGAAGTTGAAAAAGGTTCATTGACATGTCAAATGACCTGTCTGGAGGAAGTGACAACCTGGTGACCAAGCTGCTCATTTTGATTCCCTTGTGAACCAAAGAGTTGTTTTCCTCCATTTTGTTTGAAGTTCTTTAACGTAGTTGATTGGAGTAGAAAATTCAACGGCTTCACAATTCTGTACGATACCACTTTAGCAAGCTACCAAGACTTAAATAAGAAAAACGATGCGCGATACGCAATGCTCGAGAAATAAACTACTTTGTTGTGCGCTAGTATTGGCAACGTAAGAAAATAAATGCCAAAGAGACTGACTCTTTGGTTTCCTCTCCACAGAAACAACTTTCAACTCTTTAACGTGAGCGTTGGCTTGGCCGAACATCCAACCTGATCCGGATGTTTCATCAAACAGGATGTCGATTGAGAACCAACGACACCGGTTTTAAATGAGGTCAGCGGTGACGGCTTGCAGCCAGTCAGCCTGCAGCAGTGGAGGTCAGGGTCTACGATCTTCACTGCCCCCCCTTTCTTCCCCCACAGTGTCGCTTCTCAGGCAAAACCATTTCCAAGCTGCTCTGCTCTGCAGGCAGCGCTGCCGCTCAGCTCTTTGTGTGTTGGGGGGAAGGGAGCTCAGCAGGCAGAGAAACAGCCGGAACAGTAACCTCCACGACTGCTCGCGCTCCATTTTGGAAAAGGTTACCTCGTCACAGATATTCTAATCTCAATATGGCTTCAGTGTATAGTCCCACTGCTCCATGTACGTTGTGTGCACTGCTTTCTGCTGAACTGTCAATGCCATAAACTGTCTGACCGCCACATGGACAGCAGAGGGAGGAGGTCAGGCTTGTTTTTGTGTGTCTTGAATGTCGGCAGCAGAGAAGGAAAGCTATTTAAAGTGAAGGTCTACAGAGAGAGGAAGCATTTGGGGTTTTTCAGTGCGAGCCAGCGGTAGACGCAGCAGAATAACAACAATCTGTCTTTCTGCCTGGAGATTCGAACAGAGGAGGAAGGAGAAGAAACAAACCGGTTCCTTCCATCATAAACAACATGGCTGCTTTCACACAGAAAACCTGAGTGAAAAAAAAAAAATCTGCTGGCTGTGTTAACAAAACACATTTGTTCTGTTTAGACAGCCATGAGGAAAACACAAGTATGAAAAGAACAGATGTGGAGGCCAATGACACATCAAATACAATTGGAGCGAAGACTGAAGCAGATCTTTGTGGTTTTGATGTTAACTAAACCGTTAGAAGAAATCAGTTCTGGCAGCAAAGAAATTAATGAATCCAACAAATCCAACAAAGAATCATGACTTCATGTTTTTGTTTTATTGACACAGCAGATGATAATTAGTCTTTGGCTTGAACATCTGCTATAGATGTTTCAGTTTCAATAAGAAAAACACTGAACCCTGAAAAGCCTGTCAGCACGTCCTGTCCTGTAGTGAACTTCAACAAACTCTACCACAGGTCCCGACACCGGGACTGAAACTAATGATTACTTTTAGAATCACTTAATCTCTTCCTAGCCAGGCTAGCAGCGTGGCTCTAGGGATGGCAGTGTTGGTGAGTCAATAACTTTGGTCGAGGCTGAAATATCTTACAACTATTGGATGGGTTGTCATTAAATTTGAGACACCCATGGTGTCCAGAGAAAGAAGCCTGATGACTTTGGTGATCCCCTGACATTTCCTTTCGTGCCACCATGGTTTAGGTTTTTAGTAAAGGGTTTCAACAACTGCTGGAAGGATTACCCTGAAATATGGTATAGATTTCCATTGTTCCGCTCAGGATAAATTGTAACCTTTTCATGTAGCACCACCATGAGGTAAAATTTTAATTTTAATTTGTCTAATGATATTCCCGTCAGCCTCAGCTCTTCTTTGTGTTAAATGCTAATTACAATGCCTGTGTGTTTGTGTTCAGCTCAACCTCTAATTGGAAACTCAAAAGAAACTCAGGTTCTCTCTGTGATTTCCTTCCAGTCTCGCCTTTTTCTTTTCGTCTTTGTATTTTTTTGAAGCAGATTCATGAAGCCCCGGGATAAGTGCACATCTTTTTGATCAAGTTGAAATATTTTGAAGTTGCACTGCCTAGGGTAAATTCAAGTATAAATCACGCCCACTCTCGTCTCACTTCACTTTAATAATAATAACAACTAGAATGGCACTCGGCTCAGCTTGCGCGATCATCCACGTGTATTTCTGTTTATGTTGAGATAAGGTTAGAGTTATTGGAGTAATCCTCCAAACGGACAAACCAACAAATGATTAATGTTTAACAACGATGTAAAATACAATGCCAATTAGCATTGTAACAACAGAGAAATAATCGACCAAACACAAGTTTCCGAACTTTTTTCCCCCAGCTTAAATTATTATTATTATTATTATTATTATTATTATTATTATTATTATTATTATAAAGCAATTTATTTGAAACTCCTTTAATGTTTTGAAAAACTTGAACAAATCAAGTGCACAGCAAAACTAGTAGATTTCTATACATGAGTTCAAAAATAATAAGAGAATGTCAAAGAGGAGAAATTGACAACTCCTTCATAAGGTTTTTGATCAAGTGATAAAAGGCAAGGCCAGAGGTCTGTTTGTGTCGGACATTGAATAGAGGAAGTGGTGAGAGGTTGCTAAGGTTACCACGCAGAGTTGGTGTGTTCGTAAATAGTCTCCTCGAGCACCGAAGCGTTTAAACATGTTTTGTTGTGGTACTGAAACGATAAACTTGGCTCGCACTACATGAAATAAATAAGTCCTAAATAATTTTCTCGGTTGTGCTGTTGGCATATAGGATTTTGTTAGTATTTGTTATAGCCTGAAGAGTGAGGAATATGTTTCCTTAAATATACTGAGTTGTAGTATGATTGGCTGATTTATTATTTATTATTATTATTGTTATTATTTTGGATTTGACAGTTTATTACAGTATATTCTGTTTTGGATTAAGGATGTGCATTCCAAGCAAAAATACTATTCAATAATCACTGGGAATTATTCGATTATTATTCGAATAATATATATACAATTTTTTCTTGAAATGCCCATCCCTAATATATATATTTACTTACAATATAGCCAGCTGCAAGTAGGAAACGATCAGGTGATTTCCTGGTGATCTCCCCGTAGCCATCTGTCACCTTATTTAGGAGGAGGTATCGTAGAGATAACTCCTTATTTAAACTTCATGAATCAGCCACTTCTTGTCCGTTGCAGCACTTTCAGAATTTTTTAGACATACTATACTATGACATTGTTTTTTTTACTTTTTTCGACATACCATATTATGACTTTTTTATGACTTTCTCAGATACTATCCTTTGACTTTTTCTTGACATATTATACTATGAGTTGTTTTATTTTTTGACATACTAAACTAAGAACTTTTATGACGTTTTTTTACATAGTAAAATATGTCTTTTTCTGAGTATTTTATGACATACTATATCATGATTTTTTTTACTTAATATACTATGACTGTTTTATGACTTTTTTCGACATACAGTACTATGACTTTTTTTTTTACATACTTTGCGATGAATTTAAAAAATGTTTATTAGACATAATAAACTATATTTTTATGACTTTTCTCAACATACTATACTATGACTTTTTTGACTTTTTTCGCGTATTGTACTATGCCTCTTTTTTCGACATACTATACATACTATGACTTTTTAGAACTTTCTTTCGACGTACTATACTTTCACTTTTGTTTGACTTTTCTCGAAATACTATCCTTTGACTTAAGACTTCTTAGAGACTCCCTTTTCTTAAGACTTAAGACTACTTGACTTTGAACTAAGACTTTTTATGATGTTTTTCGACATACTATATTATGACTTTTTTCGACGTACTATACTATGACTTTATGACTTTATTTGAAATAGTATAGTATGACTTTTTTTTTTTTTTTTACGTTTTTCAACATGGTATACTATGACTTTTTAAAAAATATTTTGACATACTATACTATGACTTTTTTCGACGTACTCTATTACTTTAGGACTTTTTCGACATTCTATACTCTGACTTTTTAAAAAGTTTTTTCAACATTCTAACCTATGACTTTTTCTGACATACTATACTATGAAAAACTATACTATGATTATTTGTATGAATTTTTCCGACATACTATACAATGACTTTTTTTTAACTTTTTTCTTACAAATCTGATTTTTTTTCGACATACTATACCGTGACTTTTTTCAATATACTGTAGTATGACTTTTTATGACTTTTTTCGACATACTATAAGTTATTTTAATACACTGTACTATGACTTATTCAACATACTATACTATGTTTTTTTCCGACACTCTACTATGACTTTTGTGTACATGCTATACTATGACTTTTTTCGATATATTATAGTCTTTTTCATGACTTTGTTTCGACATACTATACCATGACTTTTTTATGACTTTTTTCAACATACTATGACTTTTTATGACTTTTTATTTTTACATAATATACTCTGACTTTTTATGACTTTTTTTTAAATACTATAATATGACTTTGTTCGACATCCTAAACTATGACTTTTTTAATTTTCGACATCCTAAACTATGACTTTTTTAATTTTCGACATACTATACTATGACTTTTTTTTAAACATAATACACTACAACTTTTTTCGACATCTAATACTTTAGGACTTTTTTGGCATACTATACTATGACCTTTTTTTATTTTATTTTTTTTTCGACATGGTATTCCATGACTTTTTTAGGCATACTATACTATGACTTTTTTCAACACACTATACTATTAATTTTTCATGAATTTTTTCGACAATGACTTTTTATAAACTTTTTCGACATACTATGAATTCTTTCAACATTCTCCAATTTCTTCACCAGCTAGTCTTTAACTGTCTATCTGCTGTTAAGTGCTGAGCAGGTAGTGCACAGTGGATTCACTAGAGACTACTTTCTGAAAACCAAACCGTAAATGTAAACTAGGAGCTTAAAGAGGCTAAAATGCACCATTGGGCTTCAAAGTTGGTGACAATTCATCAGAAATCTTCACTTTACACAGAATCAATTGATGCATTGCTAATGAGAAAAATAAAGAGAGCTTCTAGGTTAAGTAAACTGACCACTTTTCTTATTTGGATACAGATTTATTTCTTACTTGGATACAGATGAACATGAACCATTTTAAAGCCAACAGGTTATTGTGGTATGTAGACAGACATCTCTAGTTTTAGTGGTTCTACTGGTCCAGGTCCAGAATATTTGGAGGTTCTTCAGGTTCTAATGGCTCCAACCCCTGACCGGCGTCCTGTAGGAAGGAGAGAAAATTGTCAAACCAGGGAACCAACCGCACAAAAAGTCAATATTTATGGCTATTCCCAGTTTCAATCCCTCAGGGTGTTAAAGGATCCTAAATTGAAGTTGAGGTCAGGAGTGCAGAAAGTGGTCTGGATTTTGTGATTCTCTTCACCTATGACCGGTACAGTTTCACAGAAAGGTTATGACCTCTTGGGGTGCCTTTCTGCTGAAAATGTAGTCAATTTAAAAGTGGTAACTAAAAACAAAGGCCAGACTGCGGTTCCAACCACAGACGTGATTGCTTGAAAGTTTGGAAATAACCTGCTAAAGGTCGCCAAACAAGAACATTCAGAATAGACAGAATCACAAGTGTATGTCGAAAAAACAGAAAAAAGTCATGGTATAGTATGTCAAAAAAAATAAAATAAGTCTTAGCATAGTATGTCGATAAAATAAAAAGTCAAAGTATAGTATGTTGAAAAAAAATCATAGTATAGTATGTAGCGAAAAAAAAAAAAAATCATAGTAAAGTATGTAGAATTTTTTTTAAAAAACGTCATAGTATAGTATGTTAAAAAAATAAAAAAAAGTCATATAGTATGTAAAAAAAAAAGGCATAGTATAGTATGTAAAAAAAAAAGTGATAGTATAGTAGGTCAACAAAAATAATGAAAGTCAAATGCTGATGAAACTGTTCAGTCAGTATCTGATTGGTCAACTCACCCCAAATGGCTCGCTGAAGGCTCTAGAGCCGCTGTACAGAGGGTTGGGGATGGAGACCAACGTGGGTTTCATCCTGCCGCCCGCCGCACCGTCTTCATCCTCATTCTGTCACAGAGGAAACAAATGACTGTTAACAGGATATATCTGATTGATATTTGTAATGTAAAATCACTGCATGAAACATCATGCAGTGATGTAAAGGGGAGACTCGTGGGTACCCATAGAACCCATGTACATTCATATATCTAAATAAAACTCAGCCCGCAACAACCTCTGAAAGACAGAATAGCAACCAGGCCCGCCGGCGGGCCGTCGGAGTTTTACGAGGTAAAACTAATTGAAAGTATGCTCTAGTCGTCAGTTTCCACCGCTGAACATTTGAGTTATTTATTTAATTCAGACACTCTGTGAGGAAAATCTCAGCTCTATCTGAGACCGCGTCCTCTTCCCCCCAAAATCAGTGTCTTGTATCACAAATACAGTTAAATAAGAAAGCCATGCTTCCAAAATAAGGTCAGGGTTAGGGTAGAAATGTGATTACTGACCTGCTGCATGTATATTTACACAAACATATTTACAGTAACCAGATTACTACAAATGTTTCATTTGTTTGGCTGAATGTGGTGAAGCTGCTCTGTAGTGTTTCCAGTTCTGGTTGTTACAGGAGCTCATCTCCATCAGACTTTAGTTTAAGATTCATCTGTGACGCTTTTACACAGTGTGTGTGTGTGTGTGTGTGTGTGTGTGTGTGTGTCACTCACTCTGAAGTAGTGGAAGCGGAAGGCGTCCGTCTTGTGTTTGAAGACGTAGTAGCCGAGTGCAGCCAACACACACGCCAGCAACACCGACACCAAGATGGCTGACACTGTGCCACTTGAGCTGGCGTGGCCTCGCGTTGCATGATGGGGAATCTGGAGGTAACAGGTATGACATCACACACAAGAACTACTACATCTGTGAAGACATCACATTCAACTTTTTGGTCCTCACCACTGGATGTCTTCTCGCACGCACGCACGCACAAGCACACACACACACACACACACACACACACACACACACTTTATCTGTCCAGTTCTAATTACCATGGCAACAGCTACACTTTGGTGCACTGGCACCATGGAGACGTGACCCTCGGTGTCAGGTTTTTATGACTTTTTTTATGACATACTATACTATGACATTTTTATGGCATGCCATACGATTTTTTTCTGTCACCATGGAGACTGACTCAGCTTTATTTCCTCAGAGGAAGATGAAAATTCAGCCAATTTAAATGAATAATTAATATTAAATATCAAATGAGAAGACAAACAGGACTGATCCTCCTGATAAGTGACTCTGGCAGACATTTTGGTTTCCATCACAGGAAGAACTCGTATACAAGTCTGATTGAAAGAGGCTGGGACACGGTCTTGAGCTACAGGGTGTGACTCATGGTTGTGCGTTGCTATTGGCTCAATTTACGGTGAGTGCAGACCAGCTTTTTACTGTGCATGTGTTGTACCCCAAAGATATGACACGAAAGATGGCCAGCAATACTTCACGTGTCAACGTAAGTCATCAAAGCCTGAGTTTATTTATTTATTCATTTATTTTGTATGACTTTCTTAAAGGGACTATTTGTAACTTTGTAAGCGTATAAATGTAGCGGGTCGGCACACATGCGCGCTCGGTTATGCGCGTTCGCGTGTAGCCGCTGTACCCTCCTCCTCTGCCTGTTCGCCTTCACTCAGACAGCTCAGCTTGCTCCACCTCTAGACGTGAACGCGCGTTCACTCCTCACTGCAGAAGAGTTAGTTTAGCTCTGAGAATATCTAGTGAATGTAGAGGGGACGTTTGTGCAGAAATAAATGCTGCAGCTCCTCCAGACCAACAGAGGTTTTCCGTGTCTTGTGAAGTGACGGAGCTCTTCAGAGAGTTACGTTGTCTTCTCGTTACCGACCGGGTGCCGGTGTCTCCTCTGCTCTTCCGGCTGCGGGCGGAGAGAGCAGGGAGACACGCTGCAGAGCCCCGCTGCATCAGCCTGCACTTAGGCAGGAAAAGCCAACACTAGGATCAGATCTAAATCATGTTCATGGAGAGACCTTCGTCTGGTCAGCTAACATTACTGCCAAGCAGCTGAAATATAGAGTGATATTGTGGTTTTAGCTGACGTGTGTCGCCTCACTGTTTTGAGCGACGCTCGTTCAGGTATATTTAGAGCGAGCAAGCGCGAGCCCGACGCTGACTTCCGTTGATTTCACGGCCACAGGTGTCGCTGTTAAGAAGCATTTCTGAAAGTTACAAATAGTCCCTTTAAGGCATACTATACTATGACTTTTTTATCACATTTTTATGGCATACTATACTACAATTTTTTTAATGACTTTTTTAAATCATACTAAACTGACTTTTATGGCATACTATACTATGACTTTTTTATCAATTTTTTTGGCATACTATGCTGTGACTGTTTTATTACATTTTTATGGCATGCTATACTATGACCTTTTAATGACATGATATACTACAAATTTTGTAATGACTTTTTAAAACATACTTCATGGACTTTTATGGCATACTATACTATGACTTTTTAATGTCATACTAAATTAATTTGTATGACATGCTATACCAGGGGTTCTCAAACTTATTACTAAAAGGTCCGCATCAGATTTTTATTGAAGGTCAGAGGTCTGGAATGATTGGCAATAACAAAATAGATTCATAACGTATTGTATTCATAACACCAATAGAGATGGGTAACATTAGGATTTTATTGATTTTCACCAGCTACTTGATCCAAATACTAGAGATCCTGAAACAGAACTATGAAGGTGTGTCCAGACAAAACATGGCCACAAGTAGACGTCAATTTGTTATTTATGTATTTGAATTAATTACAAATTAGAACATTACTGTTTAAATTGAAAATCTGAAGAAGATTCACATCAAAATGTGTTAAATTGACAGTCAGTATGAGGGAGGGGTGAGAACGAGTGGAAATAAGGTGAACACTGAACATTGAGTCATTTGGGGGAATAAAATAAATAATTATTTAGCTAAAGGCTTCAGATTAATCTGTTGTGATCTAGTCATAATTTTCTTGTGTCCCACATCATGAATATTGATCAGAGTTATGATGTTATCTCAAACTCATCTGATTGAATCTTCATTTCCTGAAAACTGTGCCAAGAAACTAAACACAGCCATCTGCTCCCTGCCCACAGCTGTAGCTGTTGCCTGGCAACAACAGGCAGATCATTCAAATTAGAAAGCGCTGCAGAACGGAGAGGGAAAGGTCGTCATGGTGCCTCCCGGTGGCTGCGCTCAGAAGTGCAGCAGTTCACGATACAGCCATAGAAATACAATATAGGAGTAGATCGGACATTCTCAATCAAATCAACATAGCAGGATGGTCAGAGCGGAGGCACTTTATTGCTTGTTTTTTTTTACCGTGGCATTGTTTGGTGTTTGTTCTGTGACATAGGGTAGAATTTACCCAGAAGGCCCTGACACACCGGTCAATTTCAGGCCGTCGGCGAGCGTCTGTCGCCTTCGTTTTTGTAGTGTGTCCTGCACCGCTGGTTCTAGTCTGCCAGTGTCGGAGGCCTTTGGGCCGATTCAGCATATTGAATTGGCGGAGGAGCTCGTCGGTGAGAGAAAACATTCTGATTGGCTGTTCAGCTTAAGTGAATCAGTGCACAAGAAGAGAAACGAAAGTGAGGAAAGCAAGCAAACGAGTAAAGTCAAGTGCCCTACACACAGAAGGCTCTTCTCATTTTTCATCTTCATCTCTTCTGCTCATTCTAACACACGGATATTTTCACAAAGACATGGCCATCTGGAATGAAGCTAAGTGGTGAGTGAGAGTGGGGTGAAAATGGTTGGCAAACACTGCTTAGACTTCATGTACGTATCGTAACAACAGCTTGTATATCCGCATTCGGTTTTCCGGTTTCCTTTTTTGAATGAAGAATACAGACCACTGCCGCCTACTGGTGTGGAGAGTTATTTTCTCTAAAGCAGACGCAGGATGTACATGGTAGTCGGCCGTTGGCTGTAGTTTTTGCGGTGTGTTAAAGTGCAACTTTTTGGCCAAGACACAGCTGACTTGAGGCGACAAAGAGTCGGCCGCTAGCTCCTTGATGTCTGTTTGGTGTGTCTGGACCTTAATTGTCAGCAGCTCTGGGTTAAACCATCTTCACTCACCGGTTCAGGGGGGGCTGTCAGCGGTGCCTCGATGACGTGGATGATCCCGTTCACAGCAGGAATGTCCCAAACCAACAGCAGCCGCCGGTTCACCATCTTAGAGCTCTGAGGGGAGATCATCAAAATGAATAACAAAGACACATAATAAAGTAAAGTAATAAACATCTCTGATCGTTTACTTTTATTTCTGTGTTTGGATTCATGGACCTGAAAGCAGTATATAAATATATATACACACACACATACCCACGCATATATATATATATGAGTGTGTGTAGGTGTGTGTGTATTGTGTATCGGCCCATTCTGAGCAAGGAAAAACCCTGACGGCTAAACACCAACCAATACGGAGTAAAGTCGAATATTTCTTTACATAAAAACAGGTTGTGAATTTTGGAAATGATTACATCTATCTTTTTTTAATAAATTTAAAATTTTGGACTGAGGACTAAGACAATTACAGAGACGAGGACTGAGCGCAGCGGTGGGGCTCGCTGTGTGTGTGTGTGTTTGTGTATTTATAAATGAATATACAAGCTTGTAGATTATGCATTTATAAGGTCATGGAGAGAAAAGATGAACAGAGACCGACTGCGGTCACTTTTCATGTCAACACACACAAAGCAGATAAATTATTTTTTTTCCGCAGTGATAGCGGAGGCCACTAAAAACATGGCAGCCATCGTGCACAAACAGGCAAATATGAACAATGCAATTTTACAAAAATAGACTATTACAATTAAAATATGAGCAAACTAGGGCTGCACGATTATGGCCAGAATGATAATTTTGAGCGCTGCTTTCACTTCCAAGTTGTTCTATATTCCAACCGTCATAAAATTCATAATGTCATTCTTTTCCTTTGTTATTGTCATCTATAGTGGTTATTTTTATAAAACACTGTTTATTCTGAGCAGCATCATGTGAATGAATCACAATATAATAAGTGTCTGGTTAAGTTCATTGTTCCAAATGTTTTAAGGTTGTTCCTCCACGGCTTATTTTACACTTGCAGTTGTTCCAAATTGCAGCTATCTGTCACTTCCACAGCTACGACATCTCTAGCTGTTAATAATTAATTAATATTCGATAATTGTGCAGCCCGAGAACAAACAAGAAAATTTACAAGAATTGTCCTGCTGTAGCCTAACCTGAACTCAAACCTTCCTCCTGGTCCGCATGGACTTAAACTAAGTGCACGCTTGTGCGTAATCAAACGTACCAAGGAAGACTGGCTGCAGGGACAATTGTCATTAGTTTTTGCGTCTTTGGCTTGGACAGAGGACTTTTCATGGCCGTTTTAATTTTGTTCTGAAGGCTGAACCCGCACTCTGCTGCTACACTGGAGACTGGAATTACCAGACTCTCCGAAAGTGGGATTTCCCGTTCCTGCAAACACTCGCTTCACCGGGAGGAAATCTCGCAGCATGCACTCCTTCTGCACCAGTGGTGTAGCTGCACCGGCACCGCTCTGTGCCCCCCAGTGGTCATCACAGACGTGCTCAAAGGCCTCCAGTCCTTCCGAAACTTTGATTTTTCCATTATTGTTAAAAAATTCAGTCAATTATGGAAAATATTTGGTTAACGTGACCTCTGCCTGAGAGGTTTGTATGTGTGTGTTTCTGACCTCGTTGTTGCCATGGGTAACAGTCAGGTTGAACCCAAGCCTGGATTTGATGACTTCCTGGTGTCTCAGATCCTTGAATGGTCGTCTGCTGTGATTGGTTGAGATGTGATACTCAAGATCTCTACCAGAAAGAGTCTAAACACACACGCACGCACACACACACACACACCCACACACACACACAGTATAAACAGATTAGATTTCATTCACAGCTCTGTCAGTTGGAACGTGCTAGTATTCTGATTGAACAAACTGAACTAACTAAAAGACTACTGTACTCTCTATAGTCGTTAGTTGTAGTATGTAGTTTGTAATAATTGTAATGCTAACAGTTAATTTAAACTTAACACACCTACTGTACATACTGTAACTATTCCTTAAAGTAATATGTGTATATGTATGTATATATAAATGTGAAATATACAATACGTATTACTAAAAATGTATGATTAATTAATAAATTAATAAAAAAAGTTAATATAAAGTTAATACTAATGCAACCAGATTGGAGAAGATTGGAGTTAAAAAAATAAAAATAAAAATGATGTTGATAAAGGTCAACTATAGGGATGTAAATGTCCTTTTTTTGTCTGTATAATAGAATAGATAATTGTGTTAGCGAATGTGTCTAAGTGTATATGTATATGAATGCGTTCGAGATATAGACATATGTATATACTGTATCTATATGTATCTATATATGAGGTTGGCTGTATGTATATGATAATGAACTTACCTCTTGACACATTTTTTTTTTAATATATATATATGTTGTTGCTGCTGTCTAAAATACTAATAAAACCATTAGATTGTGGCACAAAAAGCTTTTAGAGGAGCTTTTAAAATGTATGATTGTGAAATTGACTATTAGATCTTTCCTGTTTATTTTCTATATTTTGTATTTCCTATATAGCTAGAATCATACATATGTTATTTATTGTACGTACACAGTAGATATCCTGATATATGTATAATGTATTTAGCTTCTGAATGTCACTTCTTATTTTGCTGTTAAATAGTAATTTATGTTTCATGTTTCATGTGAATATCCCTGTCAGTCTTATTTTATTGTCACATACTGTATGCTGTATTTGTCATACTGTATGTATTCACTTCTTTTATTTAAGTAAAAAAAAGTTATCTAACTGAACCAACATGTCTGGAGTTCCTCAGGGCTCATAACTCGGGCCTCTTATTTACCTTTAGATGTTTCCATTTGTTAACCTCCTCAATTTCTTTTTCTGTGCTTCAATCTTTTTAATTTCTGTTAAATGTTTTTATCCTACTGTTGTAAATGTCTATTTATTTCTAAATGTTGACCATTAAGTGATACACAGATTGGCAAGTAAAACAGTAACATAAAATACTTCTGACTTGTTTAGGTTATTAGTTTTTTATATATTCAAAAACATTAAAGTCAGTTAACTTGAGATCATGTAAGCAAAAAGGGTAATTAGTGTTGTTTTTTTCTTATGCATTTAGTAATTAGTAGGTAATTATTGAAGGGTACATCACCTGGTTTGGGGCGAAGCCAGCGTTATGAGGAACAAACAGTGTGACCTCAGACTTCATGTGAGACATAAATTCAACGAGCTGTTTGCCCTCTGAGGACTGACCACTATAGTCCAACAACAACTACAGAGAGAGAGAGAGAGAGAGAGAGAAAGAGGGAGAAAGAGGACATGAAGTTAGCACCACAGAACAATGCTGGACCAAACGTAGACCACAGAGGAAGATTAGAGTGCGTGGACCTGGTCCAGTTGATTCATCTGGTATTTGGGAGTCCAGATATTGATCCTAGGCCCGCCCTTTTTTTGGCTTGGTTGTTCCATTTCGGATTGTATCTCTTAACTTCAACTGCTATTGTTGGCTATAATAAGTATTTCTCAAAAATCTCTGTCCCGATTAGTTCAGACAGCCTACTGTACATTTCACAAAGCTGGCAACACCTGTCCACATTTTAGAGGTTGTGTGACCTGACAACACCACATCCACCACAAACATCAGATTAAAAAGATGATTTTGGCACAAAAATATTGTGAGTTGGAGAAGCAGCCCGATGTTTCTATGGCGAAAAATGTCAAAAGCACTGATCAGAGCGATGAAGTTATTAAGATTACTTACATTCGTCACAAACGATCACTAAACCAGCTGATTTTTACTTCTGGAATCTCATTAATCAACTTGAATTAAAACACATCTTTTCACCCATCTATGTAATGTATAATATGCATTGAATTGATAATATAATTTTGACTAATTAGCTTGTTACACAATTACAAGCCCATATCATTGAAAACTGAACTGTGTATCACAGTATAATTAAGCAAATGAGTCTAGTCTGTTTTGGATGAAGAAATATTGTATTAACACATTTTGAACAACCACACTGAGATACCTTCTGTTATCTTATCATAATTGTTATAAACACATAATAAAATGCAAATACCAACACATTGATCAGTCACCATTGATCCCTGATCCCTGCTTTGTGCAGGAGAACTGATCCCATTAGAGCTACTACTAGGTTTGGACGATATTGAAATTCCCCTATTGACGTAATTGCTTTAAGAAAAACAAGGATATACAAAATTCTTATAATTAATCTATGGACTGAGGACGCATATGTTGCAATACCTATAAGCAGCCACAAAGTGGCCACAATGTATTGGCAGTTAGCGCTATTTTACACTATATACGTAAAACCCCCCGCTGCGTCACATCTTTATGCAGGAAGCATCCCATTACGCTCCCGGAAGCGCAGAGCCCTCGGTCCCGCTCAGTCAGCAGCGCCACATAATGCAATAATCACATCAAATAAATTACAGCGATAGCCCATAAAAACAAATTTGCTCATATGTAGGCCTATAAACAAATGAATACATAAATAGACTGTAGCCAACATGTCAACATATAAAATAAAAGACATGGCATTGTTGAGACTCGTCTCTGTTTCAGTGCCCGGGACTGTGCTGCACCGACACACACAACAAACAGCGCTACACGTCTGAGAATAACTCTTATTTCATGGGCTATTTGGGATTTTTGGGGTAGGTTAATGCATATATTAAAAAAAAAACATTCGGGTCAGCCTTAGTAATTACGTACAGTGTCGGATATATGCTAGCATGTTACTTTTTTTTATATACAATATCATATTGAACGATAATCTCGTCATATCGCCTAAACCTAGCTGCTACGTAAATAATGGCCGACGAGAGTCTGTTATTTTAATCCAACGCTGTGGGTCCTGCGATATTTGCTAAAATGTAGCCTCAGGTTGATCACAAGCAGCAGATGTCAATGTACACAACCCAACACATTCCCTTTTCCAGTATAAATAGGGAATTAAAAGACAAAACAACAGAGTCAGAGCACTTCGTTGTTGCTGAATATATATAAGGTCAATGCGTTCATGCAGTAACAGAAGACAGGACTTTAACATTGAGCCAGAAGACAAACTGGGCTGGTTTTTTAACTACATAACTGCAATCCCTGAACACATCCGTAGTTCACAAGTTCTGTGTCATAGTTTTGTCTTTTGTTGCTCCACATTTGAAGTCAGACCTTGGACTGAATCCTCCTACAGCTTAATTTTTGTGGGGGTAGTTCGGTCAACATTGAGCCTCCCTATCTACAGTATCAGCTGAAAGCAGCTGCCTCTTTCTTTTCATTACCCTGTTAACTGGACGTCTTCCAAAGCTCAGTTATCTTTAGAATGTGACATCTGTGTTATCTCTCACAAAGATTTGATTAACAATGTAAGAGTCACAAGAAGTATTTCACTAATGTATGTATAGTTTGAAGTACTTTTTGTCTTTGTACAGTGCTTTTGTTGATGTCTACTATCACCTAGTTTTTATACTAAAAACAGCTATTGAAACATTTTTTTGCATTGTCACTGTTGTACTGAACAAGACTAAACTGGATTCTGATCAAGTTTGAGGAGACAAAAAAGTCTCTGTTTTGTTCTGAGGAAATGACTCACTGATGAAACACACCTGGATCAGACCCAGAAAGCTCTTTATACCAAAAATAAGAAAAAAAAAATAGTGAAATCACCATTAAATAAAATCATTTAATAAAAATAAGGTTGTTCAAGTCATTGTGTCTATGATTTGAAAATCTCACTGTTTGGCGCCTCACAATGGTAATATCATAAAAAGAAGTTATTAGTCAGCTGGTGACCAAACAGCTGGCGAATGAGCCACCGATGGTGAAATATGAATGAAACAACTGAATCAGCTAATCCAAGCACAACACTATACTCCAGTTATGAACACGCTGTATGTTATTATTACTGATAGAAATGACGGCCAAAACTGAAAATACTGATCCAAGTTATAATAAACCAGAATGATCATTTTACAACTAAATGATCCAACTTGTCACACTCACCTTGTAAAAGATGGAGAAGTTGCTGTACGTTGCAAGGACGCTGGTCAGGACACCGTTACAGAAGTCTCCATTTCCAATGTAACCAGCGGGACACGCACACGAAACATCTGCACACACACACACACACACACACATAATTTTTAGGTCTGGTGTCTCACGTCTCAACTCAACCCTGTGATTTTTCTTTCGGACGTTTTGATCAGAGATCAGCTCTCAACTCACACTAACTATCCAGAATTCCTTACAGTGGAATAAACTGTGATTGATATTAGATCCCTTCACTCCTGGCATTAAAATGCATTTTGGGTGATCGGATTGCAATTTGGAAAGTGCTTGACCACACAATTGCAGGTGCAAATGCACCCAAAACTCACGTACTAGGGCTGTCCCGAGTAAAACAATGTTGGGCCCCGGAGCTTTGGTAGTAATCAACAGCAAATAGTCAAAGTTTCAACCGTGTGTGTGTGTGTGTGTGTGTGTGTGTGTAGCGTTTTGAGGCTGATGTATCCGCTCATTACGCACCGTCTCTCCAGCAGTGCCCAGCTGCGAGCCCGTGCATCATGCAGACTTCCTCTCAGCCCTTTCAGACAGAGCGATTGGATCTCATTCATATCATAATCATAATCACATATTTTAATACCAGGTGTAAATGTAATCAGGTTAAATCATATCTAGATACAATCTGGATACGAGACGCATTTGATGCCAGGTGTAAAGGGGTCTTAGACTCACTGCTTCACAAGAATTACATTTATTGATCTATTGTTTATGTGTATTGCAGCACAGGAGCCCACATATTTGTAAATTATTAAATTGGTGCTGAAACAATTTGTCAACTTATCAATTTCCCAGTGAACAGAAACTTTGTCAACAATTTTGTCAATGGATTCATAATTTAAGTTGTTTGTGAAGCCAAAACACCAAACTTCTGAAATATGAGGCTTTTCACATTTTTCTATATTTTCTAGCTCCTATTTTTTATATTTCTTAATGTCAAACATTGAATGTTTGTCTCCATCAACATGAACAATGATATGAAATAAATCCAGGACTTTATCCCTCTGTGCCTGAGAAAAATCGTTGTTGGATTTTATAAATATATTACAATATTGTCAATAAATCAAACCAAATATCATTGTAATCTGAATAATTTAAATCTTAAAACGTCAGCTAGAGCTCTGGGAACGTTTTCTGACATATTAAAGAAAAAACTAGAAAAGTGTACTCAGTAGAGTGCAGATCTCCGCCAGGTGTGTGGGCAACGAACCCTAATGTAATGTTTAATTGAATGAATACAAACCACAATTGCCCCCCATCTAGACTGCAAGCGTATCAGACACGTCGTTTCACTCGCACGTCTCACGCAACACATACACTCTCATTTGAATCTATGCAGCTGTCTGCACCGGCTCCGTGCAGCTAAACTGCAGTTCACTGTGTAACGCTTCATGTTGACTGTTAAACGCTTCCTCTGAACAGAAACTGTCTTTCCCGCTGTGTGTTGAGATCCGTTACCTGTTAGCTCTGTTAGCTGTATTACCCCCGTTAGCTGTTAGCCAAACACACCGCAAGACTCTGCTGGCCAGTAGGTCTGGGCGATATGTTTAAATTTTCCAACCGTCCACCGTCAGTCCAACAACCGACGGACACTTTTGTTTTTCCTAGGATGGCAAGGCATGACCCGCCCTGCTCTGTCTCTGATTGCCTAGTACTCGTTGCCTTTGTTGGTTAGGTTGGTTAGGTTTAGGCATGAGGTGCGAGATTGGTTAGGGTAAGAATATCAGGGTAAGCCAAACAGAGGCAGAGTACGGTCATGCCTTCGCCATCTCAGGAAAAAAAATATCGCCAGCAGGCAATTGCCAATAAATGCACACAAGCGTGTAGGTGTGTGTGTGTGTGTGTGTGTGTGTGAGTGTGTGTATGCGGCCCCTACCGGGTGGTTAAGAGTAGTGAGGAGTCAGCAGTCAATTTTGGTACAAATTCAATAAAATCATAAAATATTTTCAGAAAGTGCGAATCACTGCAATCACGAGAGGTCCTTGAGCATACTAACATAAATGAGCACAAAAAATATTCGGCTGATGGGTCCAGCAGTATGCAAAATTAACTACGGACAGACGGACATAGAGATGCGCACACGACCAAATACATAATCTCCTGGCTGAGATAACAATATTAATCATTGCTAGTTGCAGCCCTTGATTATAAAGCCAATACAAACATTTCCAGTGATAAAAACAACAAGCCTGCCTCTGTCTGAACACAGAGAGTGTGCTGCCATAGTACCTTTGAGCCTGTAGCAGTAGGCGTCGTATTTGCTGCTCTGGTCCACAGGTTCTTTGTAGATAACCAGGCCCACGTGGTTGTCTCCACAGTTTGCCGAGGGAAAGCGGGTCGGGTATCCCACCTTCCCCCCCTCGATCCAGCCGGCCACACACCGATGCATTCCCAGCTGTCAGGACCAGAGAAGAGGGCGACAGCAGGATAAATGATTCATCACCAGCATGCACTGCTGAAAGTAATACTTCTTAATTAACTAGAAGAGGATGTTATAATGTGTTGGATACATCCATCTGATGTTGTGGTGATTCTATCAACGGGTAAATCAGACACCGTAGGTATCTACGGTGTGCACTTCTTGCCTCGAGCATAAATCTGGATTCGTAGTTTAACATTTGAGGAATTATACTTTTTTGTTTTCTTTTCGAGAGTGAATAAGATAGATACTCATGCATTAATGAGTTAATTGTTAAATAAAGTCTTGTTCATCAAGACATTTCAAAAAAAGGCTCAGTACTCATAAAAGTAAACGTTACTCAAACAGGAGGAATTTAAGAAGTCAAGGTGGAGCACGCTGCTCTCACTCACAAAGCTGTTTAGGAGAGTATAGCTGCAATCTCTACTAAAAACAATGGTCAACAACTTTTTTTCTTATAAATACTGTATACTGTATGCGTATTCATGAGTGTGGTGTATTGATCTGTCTATTGTCTCTATGGAAACCTCATCAGTGGGTGGGTTTACCTGCTGTGCATCTCCCAGCTGTTTAAAGCTGGCCAGTGTGGCGCCCTCGGCCTGGCAGGCGGTGTCGGCCTGACTGAAGTTCATCTTGTATCTCCCGTCTGGAGAGCGCAGGTGGAACACTCCAGCTGTGTTGGCTGAACCACAATAACCAGGTTACCTTTTACCTTAACATCAGATTACTGTAGTCCTGTACAGCTCAGTGCAACAGTGTTATCTCTACAGGTGAAAACAAAATGCAATGCATTGATTTAAGGCTGAAAATTCTACTGAAATGAAAAATTGTAACTGATTAAAATGGATTAAACCATAGCTAAAGAAAATCCTCTGATTGGCTGTCAGATTGTTTCCCCCATTGTACTACTAACACTAGTGCAGTGCCCGCTGTTAACATGCCGGTTGAGAACGGGCCGAATGCTTGGCCTGTGGTGTTGCTGCTTGTAACTTTCTTAAGAACCGCTCATACAAACGTCACACTCACTCACGTTTTCAAATAGGCATCTTAGTTGCTTGCTTTGACATAACCACTGTGGTTATAAAGTAGAGCATGGATTTAATTAGTGGAGGTATTTTGCAGGCGGTAACGTTAATAAAGTTATAAATTAGTATCAGTTATAAACCGGGGAAACACAGTCTTACTCATGGGGGAAAACACACACACAAGTCGCAAATAAACTCTGGTGCGATTCTGCTTACAATTGGCTATCCGCTCGTGTGACTCCAGGGAAGTGAAGAAGTGTTCGGTGGTAACGTTAGTATATCCAGCACCTATGTGACTTAAGCAGGCTTTGTTCAGCATCCAAGAGACTCCTTTGACAAAGACAGTAATTTTACCTTGCAGAACATGGGAGTTGCTGGTCTACCGCGGCCTCGGATCCGTTAGTTTGTTTGTGTTATTGTGTGATTTTGGTGTTTTAAAGGGTGAGTTCTGATTCGCCAAAGTCCTACAATAGGATGCGTGTCTGTGTGTGATTTTGAGGGCGGCATGGACAGAGGAATGCTAGGTAGCCTGTAAACAGGTGGATGGGGTCATAAACCTCCAGTATGTAGCTTAGTATTGCTTCTTCAGTTTCTGCTTGTGAGTTTGTCCAGGCCGGTCGTAAACTGTGGGCTTGTCACTTAACTTCAATTAGCGACCTGGAGGTCAACGTGAATAGTGTCTGGAAGAGGATTCCAAAAAAAATATTTTTATTTAACTCCTCATCATCCTCGTTATCCCGCTACACTGATATTGATTTTTTTAGGTGGGCCTTTCTTTTAGGTGGCTAAAATACGTTTTGCTGCTGCCCCCGTCCACAGCAGTACAAATGCTTAGCTTCCGTGCCGGTACTACTGTCTGTTTCTTCAAACTGGCGGCATGCCGACCGCCATCTACTGTAGGTAATACACTGACTACCTCATACGACCCCACTTCAAAACATGTGAACTATCCCTTTAACAAGTTCCATGTTTAACGAGCCCTAACGAGGTCTTGGCCTTAACGGGCTCTGGGCGTTACCTGCTGTATTCCAGCTGATTGCTTGTTGACGTTTGTTTACCAGTCCCTGAAAAATCGCTATTCAAACCTTGAACTAATAAACAATGTTCTCCATAACATCACCATGATAACATGAATGCTATAAAAGGTCAGCTGCTATAGAATCAACCGTTACCGTAGCAACTGCAATGGATTAGGACTGTGGAGTCAACATGGCTCCTGCTCAGCAGAGGCAACACAACACATGATTACAGTACAGCTACTGGTTCAGTCCAGATGTGTTACAATGGTAATAACCATTCAAATAAAAGTCAGTAAAGATGTGTTACCGTGGTAATGCAGGTCCTTGCAGATGGCCGCGGGGTCGCAGCCTCCGTTGTCTTCCAGGCAACGGTCAACAGGGGGCACCAGCTTCTCCAGACACTGGACACCATTACCCAAGTAGCCCGGCAGGCACTCGCACTGACGCTCGTTCTGGAGGAACCAGATTACGCAGAGATCATCAGGTTAATTCAGGTTATGTGCTGATATGTGGTTGGTCAGTGATCCTGTTTCTCCCCTCTGTCCAACTAGTTCTCTGAACCAGTATTGGTATGTTATTCTATGTGTATTTAAGATATTATGTCATAAGCAGGCTATACATGGAATGGTGTTACGTAATAAAGGTATGATAAAAAAGGTAAATGTATTCCGTTACAATTACAGGAAGAAAAAGATGTAATCAGATTACTGATATATTTACCAAAAATGGGGATTATTAGCAGGATTACAATTTTTAAATACATTTTAAAATAAAGAATGGTATACTACCACGCACATGTGCACACATTACAGCACTTCACAACACAATGGCCTCTAACGTTGAAAGTGAAAAAAAGGCTTGTTAAAAAAAAATGCACATTATTTTGTATGTAAAGCAGAAAAGGGGAACAACATCATAGTACAATGCAAGTGATGCCTTCCAGCTGTGAAAATGCTGCCATCCAAGGACTCCACATCTCATTCAAAGGAACATTTCCAGGTAGGACCAACCACTGCCTGAATCTGCTTCAAGAAAAGTACGTTTTTCTTTAAAGATACACTGAGCAGAGGACATATTTCTTTTGTGTTTCCCCATTTTCAGTTACATTGTAATGTTGTCTTACAGAATATACATATATAAGTATGTATTAAGTTTAAATAAGATAAATCATCTTATTGATATTTTTTATTGTTTCTATTTGCATATTTGGTATTGAGGTAATCCAAAAGTAACGGAAAGCAATCAAGTTATTTTAATATTGGTATACTTGGGTTTGGTTACTGACTACATTTTTTAATAGGTAATTAGTAATTTATCTGAATACATTTTTAAAGTAACTCTCCCAACCCTGCGTATATGACATAATAAGAAAACTGTTTAGGCCCATTTAGTAGTTCAACTTGTGGCAAGTTGTTGCAGGAAGATTAATAGTTTTGTTTGGTGAGTTTGCTGCACTGCCACCTGCCACAATTTCTCTGTCCTGGATCTTGTCAAACAAAATATGACATATAAAGCTCAGGATAGACAGACATGGCCAAAACAAGCTTCTCCTTCTATTTTCTACGGTGTCATCACCAGTGTTTTTCTGAAAAGTTCAGATATTTTCAACTAGAAGTGCTCGGAGCAGCCGCACAAAAAAGGTGGAGCGCTCAGAAAAAAAGCTGCATACAGTCGCATATACTCTCTCCTCATTGGGAACAATTGAAAAAAAAGCGCTCAGAAAAAAAGCTATATGTGGAATACGCCTATATATAATACGCCAATTTGGAAATAACCTCCGCTACAGTAAGTGTATTTCAGGGGCGGATTTAGTGATTCAAGGGCTCCAGGCAAATGCCGTCCTGCTTTATTTTTCACCCTCTCTAACCGGGAATGTTGGTATTGGCAGTGGTAGAAGTAGGCCTACTCAAAAAGTATCAACATCTATGTCATGGCAGGTGTATTGCTGAGGACCCAATGAAGCGCAGAGTGTGAAGTTGTTTGTATGAGCGGTTCTCCAGAAAGCTGCAAGCAGCAACACCACAGGCCAAGCATTCAGCCTGTTCTGAACAGGCATGTTTTGAACGGGCACTGCACTAGTTTTAAAGAAAAAAGATAACGGTTTTTACTCACTGGACCAGTGAACTTGCAGGAGGCAAAGTCACTGCAGCCACCATTCTGCTCTTCAATACACCTGGAACACAAACAGTCAGAGAAAAAAGCTTACATTCATATAAAATCTTCTTTGATACGGAAGAAGAGAAAACCACAGAAAGCAAAAGAGGAATTTACTTCAGAGAAAATTACGGGCCACGCCTACCTATTGATGGGCTCGCAGGAGTAGCCGTCTCCTTGGTAATCGCTGTGACAGGTGCAGTTGACGAGGAGCCCCGTCTGGTTACAGTCTGCGTTTTGGTGACAGCCACCGTTGTACTCGGAGCAGAGGTCTGGAGCTGCAGAGTGTTAAATAAAATTGTCATCTGATCTGCTCATATGGCGGAATCATGTCAGAACAAAGGATCTTCATATTTTATTGCCAATCATTTCAGGTTCTCTATATCCAGAGCATTAATATAGCAGCAAACAACTTTTGTTTATGTAAAGATATAGAGGAGTAATGTCTACCTGAGCAGAGAATGAAGTCACTCTCCCTCTGTGTGTGTTTTAATCAGAGCTTCTTCTTGCTTTGTTGACATTACTGGGCCGGCTGCACCTGCGTTTTAGTGCATGAGAGCATGTCCTACTTGCTAGCTCACAGCCACCGCTCTGCACTGCTCTCATACGGCGGTTACAGCTGATAACGCTGTCCCGACCAATCATAGCAGCTACCCTCCGGTTCCCCTCAGGTTAACACTGTTAGCTCTGTCAGCACTGTTGATGTTGTTTTCACTGTTAGCACTCTTAGCTGCAAGCCGCAGGTTCAGCCATCGCCATGTTGAGAGCCGTGCGGAGGCAGTAGAAATGCTCCCAATCTCACATTTAGCACCTTTAAATTTTGTGAATTGCTAAGAAAAAAATTTCAATAAATAAAGAGGATGAAGGAAAATATATAAGTTGGCTGACTTTCAACTTTGAGGGGTATTATATCCAGATTGGGTGAACAGTGTTTGATGCGTAACAACAAATCAACGCCTGAAGTAAGTCGGTCACGCTACCTTAAACCACCTGATCATGTGTTTCACTGCTACAGACCAGACTGAAGGCAAAATGTGTTTCCCCCAAAACAAGCAGAAAGTGAAGCTGGCTACCCTCCAGACCTGACAGACCATCAGAGGGAAGATACCAGCAGTCTGATGACTTTATCAGAGTTTATGTCAGCTTTTCCAGTTAACTTTTGTCCCCTAAAATTGACTGTGTATAATAAAATCTACAGCTCCTACACTGTTGATCCAAGGTGGATGTAAACTCCCTCAAATTAAAGCCAACACTGTAACTCCATAATCACCGTTATTTTGTGTGTGTGAATGAGAAAAAAGTCTGAAGTTATTTATTTTAGTCACAGCAGGGTCAGGGTGATCTAACATCCTGCAGCAGCCAAGAATTAGAGGTTTCATTGTTATCAAGGTCAGCGTTTTATACACTGTTTTCAGTTTCTCTTTCTTTTGTGGCTGCACAGAGATTTGTAATCGTTTTTTAAAAAGTTAAACTTATTATTATTGTTATATAACACCATTACCACGCCCTGGTTAGTTTGATATATCTTATTATGTTGCTACAAGAATCACTATCATCATACTGACAAAAGGCTACAGAAGTTCAATATCTTTGGCTGGTAAATCGTCGTCTTAGGCTGCAGTACACTCACGTGGCTCTGGACTGCAGAAGGTGCCGTTCCCCTCAAATCCAGATTTACACTGACAACCAACATCTGGCACACAGTCGGCCTGAGCGTGGCACTGCCGGCACTCCTCTGGGATCGAGCCTGGACAGAGAGACGGATGATTCATCAAAGTAAATTAAAAAGGTAAACAAGACTGTTAAAACTGTAAAATTATTTGATAGATGCAACATGACTGTATGACTAGTAACACGTAGAACATGCATTTCCTAATGAAAATGCGTGTGAATGCTGACAACTGAAATTAATTGCAAAGAATTGCTGAAGATGCAGAAATCTTAAAGTGCAAATGCATTGTACTGCACTCCTGTAAAACTGAATAGAAAAGCTGGAAGCTAAACTGTAATACTGTCAAATGTGGAAGTTGAAATTAATTAACTTGTTAGACCGAAAGTAGTATTTGGCTGGAATAAATTAGAAAAATGATAGGAAAAGGCCCTTTGGCGTGCTGACTTCTTTTACACTCTGGGGACAGACAGGAGCGCTGTATTCTGAGTCCTGATTGGAGCATAAGGTTTAAGGAGATCAGGCAGGTAGGAAGGGGCGTGTCCATTTACAATTTAACGTCTTATCTGACATGATAGGTAGCCAATGAAGGGAAGCTGAAACTGGTGTAATATGCCCTTTTCACTTAATTATTTTTATTATTTTTTTTAGTCCATGACCAGCGCCCCCCAGAAGGCGGCGCCCTCGGCGACCGCCTATATGGCCTATGCTTTAAGCCGCCAAACAAGTCAAGCTTCTCAGGCTAAATCCGTAACTCCTAGCGCTTAGATATTTTACGTGAGGTGTTAGGACCCTCTGATGAACACATTGTGTGAGATTTGTGTATAGTGTCGAAAATGAGCCCATGGGAGCAGTTTAGATAACTTGTACTTTTTGCTCTCTTACAGTAAAGAAAGGTCGACGTTAACATGGGTCCCTATGGGGGGAATGATTGGAGTTCCTGTCACTTTCAGGCTTTTATAGTCAAATGTGTAAGTTCGACAGATTCCATAGTAATATGCCTTCGACCAGCACAAGATTTCCAACATTTAGACAAGAAATTATGTATAAAGAGTGAAAATTGTGGGATTGGGAGCAAGTTTAAAACATTTTTTTCAGAAGATTTTAAAGCTCCTCTCCACTCTAGCTCTGATGTCACTCTTGCTGAGAACATGAAGGGATGGGGTGGGGGAGAAATGTAAAGGGAGGTGTGGCTGACGTGCCCATTAGTTTTGGTCTGAGATACTGATGCTCTAGTGCGACATCTAGTGGTTCTGAATGTCATGCTGTATATTGAACCTGTAAAATTGAAAATATATATTTTTGAGGGGTTTTCAAAGATTGAGGTCTTCAGTAGGAACCAATGGGTTTGGAGCTGAGAGCCACAGACAAAGTAGGGAGGTCAGATTGAGAGAGAAGCATTGTTGGTTTTGGTCTTTTCATGGGATTTGTTGACAGAAGGAAAAATATAGAATAACACCAGCCTTATCCTTTAAACATCCTGCACTGACTTTAATCAATTGCATTCAGGAAGGAAACTCACCTATATCGATCTGGCACTGATCACCCTTCCAGCCCGCGTTACAGACACACTGTCCAGAACCTTCAATGCCTTCATCACACCTTCCCTGCCGCCCACAGCTGCAGACTGAAAGAGAGAAAAAAACATGCCTCAACATCTCTGACTGATCATTTAAAATGATCTCACAATAGAGTTGTGAAGATGGAGGAGTTATTTCAGAGGTTCCTGCCGTAACATGGTTTATTTTCTCCACTGACAATGTTAGGTGATGGACAGTTGGAGCTCTTTGATCGACATGAAACTTTCTTGGTTGAATCAACAGCACAAAAGATGAACAACTGTGTTTGAAAAGTTCTGTAAAAGTCAAAAGGTGAAAGCCACGAAGGAGGGAAGTTAACTACAACTCCAATCATGGAGCTTTAAATTCTGTTGAGTGCTCTCCGCTAACGATGAGCTGAAACCTGATGAAACATTCAGCAGTTTAAATCAGTTCGCTTTCTCCTTCTGGATCAGTTTGGGATTAATTCAGTAACCATGGCGACGGGTTTTGTTCCTCACTGCAACAAACGAAGCGTTTTGAATTCGCCAAAAGCTCTGATTCACTCCTCTGACTGGCTTCTTCTCGTGTTGATCAACACTGAAATTGATCATTTCGGAATCATTGAGAAAAAACCTCTGAAGCCGAAACAGAAGATGATCAGCAGCTGTTCTGCTGGATGACTCTGAGGGAAGACAGCTGGCAGGTTTGTCCTTAGCTGGAAGCACACCCAGCTGTGTGATGGTGAGTGTGGAGCGTTGCTATGGCGACAGACTGCAGGAGAGCTGCTGGGGGTGAGACTGTCTGGTGACCAGAATTTTTTGGGGGGGGTCGGGTTGGTGATTGGATGGAGGTGGGTTGTGAGGGAGTAAAAACACATTAGTCAAAGATAAAGAAAAGTTCTCATGTCCACTGTGGTCTTATAGCAAGTAGGCGATTTGTTCATGTTTAACAGGGGGGACGGAGCCCTACAGTATGGTAGCTATATAAACAGGGAAAAAAAGTTTGGAAACTTGTGTTTGGTGGATTATTTCTCTGTTGTCACAATGCTAATTGGCATTGTATTTTACATCGTTGGAAAGCCTGTTTATTTACCTTCGCAATGATGTCCAACTTGTAAGGATCATGCATTTGTGGGATGAGCAGCACAGCTGATTATGTGGGTAGCGCCCAAGAAAAATTTGCCAAAATGCTCTGCCAATGGTAAACAGTGTATCGTCATAAGGCTACCAGGAAGCCTGCAATGACTGCCCTTCATCGTCAGGCCCGTTTGCGCGGGTGTCAACAACACAGACAATGGAACCTGAACATGTGGGGGAATGTCATGTTCAGTGATGAGTCCAGATTCTGTCTGCGGAAGTTGGATGGCAGGGTCAAAGTATGGAAACGACGCAGAGAATGCTATGCTAACCACATAATCAGCTGTGCTGCTCATCCCACAAATGCATGATCCTTACAAGTTGGACATCATTGTGAAGGTAAATAAACAGGCTTTCCAACGATGTAAAATACAATGCCAATTTGCATTGTAACAACAGAGAAATAATCCACCAAACACAAGTTTCCGAACTTTTTTTTCCCAGTTTAGTTTTGAGAATATTATATATCCAATATGAAACTAACAGAAGGGCGGGACTCAGAGAAAAAGTCAGAATTACAAATCCGCCTGCTACTTCAGCACCCATCACACACAGCACAATGGATTTATCAATGCACAGCACAGTTAGGCTACAGATGTTTCAGAGCCATGGTCGGGGCCATAGATTCTAACTTGCAGCACAAACCTCAGTCACATAAAGGATCAATGAGTCAGGCAGACTAGACTAGCATTTTGGTCATTTTGCTAACAACATCCCCCCTCATATCGCCTACTGCCTATAACTGTATTGATAATTGACACTTCCTAGGTCCCGATCCATTGCACTTTGTGTTCCAATAACAGCTGAGCAAGTTTGTACCCCGGCAGTAACTTTGATCAACTTTCCCCTTTCCTGTTGTTCTTAGATATGCTATGTCTGTTCAAAGGTAAGATTACTATGTCAGTCACATTACATTGGTGTCACAATCTTCACGGACACATTACACTGTACATAGTCACAGTTACTTCATTTTGTGTTGATTTTGGCGGTCTCTGTGGACAAAAGCGGTAGTGTTTCGGAGCACCAGAGTCCCTTTAGAAAACCTCTCATTTTACTGCAGCAGGGTCTGACAGTCTGCCCCGCTCAGTCCTGGTTCTGGTTCCTTCCGTGCCTCCCTTCCCTCCAGTGGGTCCAGCAATACGGCTTGGGCCTCCAGCAGCGTGGTGTCGGTGTTGGCTCCCAGCGGGGACCACCTCCTGCCGGAGCTCTGACTGCAGGTCGCTGCCGGAGGCCCAGCTGGAGTCTGAACTGAAAGAGTTTCTGGTGAACCTGTATGATTTTGTTTGATTTCATTCATTTTTTTTGTATTATCTCTGCTTCGTGCAACCCCGAAGTAACTTTTGGTGTTATTTATTTCGATATACACAATGTCTAGCATCCCAACGGGAAAGTTACCTGAGTAAAGTTTCTCATCATCAATATATCCTTCAAGTAACGGTCAGCTCTGTCTAAAAGTGAGAAGCTAGTATGTGAATATTGTGAACATTTGTCTTTGCTAATAAAAAAAAGAGCGAGGAGATATAAAAGGTTTGTATATTAGAGAATCTGAGTATTTATCAACCTTTTAAAAGCTAATAAATGATGCTTAAAACTAAAATATATTCATATCTTATGATCATTTTGCTGTGAAAACTGTCCACAGAGAATCACATTATGTTATTCTGGTATTTTCGTCTGAGAGGAGGATCTCACAAACACAGTCTAACATTTAAGTTTTGACTGAAATCAAAACAGTTTCCTGTTTTTGGTTTACCTGTGCAGTTGGGGCCGTAGTGCCTGACAGCACACAGTTCGCAGGCTATTCCTATGAAACCTTCATGGCACCTACATTTTCCTGAACCACGCATATTATCGTCGCAGTCACCGTGGTTACCACAAGGGGCCTCCAGGCCACCTGGACAAACTGAAACACACAGGGAAGGTGTGGAGTCAAAAAACACAAAGCGGACAAACAAAAGAGACACACTGTAACTGGGCTTCAAACCAACTGCTTTTTCTCATGGCTGATATTTTGATTTGTCAAATAAAGGTGTAACCAGAGGTGGAATGTAACTAAGTACATTTACTCAAGTACAACAGTTACGTACAAATCCAAGGTACTTCTGTACTTGAGCCTTTTCTTTTCATGCCACTTTATACTTATTCTACAAATTAAGATTTTTGCACACAAAACATATTAAAAGCTTATAAAATAGTGTTTTGTTATTAATCAAACCAGCCAATAGTTTTTAGTACAGCTGAAACAATTAGTTGATAAATCAATTAGTTAATAAATATTTTGATAATCATAATTTTTCATAAACATTTCATGGTCCCAGCTTCTCAAATGTGAGGATGTGAGGATTTTCTTTTAAATCATTTAAATGTATTTTTAATAATTTTGAGGTTTGGACTGTTGGTTGAACAAAACAAACATTGTGAAGGTGTTACTTTGGGCTCTGGGGTCATTTTTCAGAATTTTTGCAAACCAATCAATCGATCAATCAGCAGATTGATTTATAAGGAAAGTAATCATTATTTGTAGTTTTATAGCAGGTTATTTTAAGGGGGAATATGTTCTTAATCCTATGTCTTATCTAGCCTTTGTATTGGATATTAATTAAATTATTTATAAAATACACCTATGCCAAAAATAAATGTAAAATAACAAAACGTGAATTACTTGACTCAACTCGTGAATACTAAATCAACTCAACTTCTAAAAGTGCAATGTAAATAAAGATAATTCATCCATACATTGATTCATTAAGTCCATAAACATCTGTGTGGCATATATGGAAAATACCGCGCTTTCAGTGGACTTTTAAATGCTTACTGCGCAATTGTCACGTTCATGCCACTGGTCTTATCCCGTCTTTGAGGGTCGGGCTGGTTCAGGTGAGCTTACTAAAAAATATCGAGTGGGCGGGTCAAAAGGTGACGAAGCAGCGTTCCGAGTAAGTTATTAATAACTTACAGAAACATTGCGGGCAATGGTCCACTTTCTGTTCTCCTCTCTCTGTCTTTCTCTCAAACACACACACACACATACCAGTCATGGTGGCGGCACGTCATTTTAACACATTGCGTGCCACCACGTAATGCGCAGTCAAGAGGCCATGGTAAAGTATTTCTGTGAGATCACATGCGTGCACACTAGGGATGGAACGGTTCAGGTAAAAAATCTGAATCGTTTGGTTCGCTAGTCACGGTTTGGGACATGTATGAATTGTTCGGTTCATTTGAAATAAGTTATGAGGCCGATTGTGTATTTTTTTCTTGTAGAGTAAGGCTCCCGTTTATTGTCACACTAGAAATCAAGGCCTATGGAAGGAGGCTGGGACACGGGCGGTCATGGGTCTTGATGTATGAGGTTTAACACATGTGCAGAGTAACTGAAGCTGCGGTCGTGCGTTGCTACTAGCTCAATTTTGGCAAGTGCAGACCAGATTTTACTGCGCATGGGTTATACCCCAAAGATATGATGCGTTGATGAAGCGTGACCCAGCCCCCTTCACGGATAAAGTGCAGAGTGCGGCTGTCAGTCAGTTAAGGAAATAGCGAGTGGACACGATAAAGTACAGTTAGAGGATCCACCAGCATCGTTTCCCTCTCCTGTATAGGAGCATTACGGATTTAGTGTTACCTATGAAAATGACATGAAAAAAAAGTGGTGGATAAAACGGCAACTCTGTAAGCACTGTGCAACACGTCTGGTTTATGCAAGCGGCAACACTTTGGGTAGGTTTGCAAATTTCCCCACTGCGGGACTAATAAAGGAATATCTTATGTTTCCTGCTTCAGCTTCCCGACCGCAGGGAGACACCGGCACCCGGTCGAAGACGATAAAGTTTCTTGCTGCGGAGCCCCGTTACTTCACAAGACACAGGAAACCTCTGTTGGTCTGGAGGAGCTGCAGTATTTATTTCTGCAAAAACGTCCACTGTACATTCACTAGATATTCTCAGAGCTACTAACTCTCCTGCAGTGTGTAGTGTGCACGCATGCACGTGAGGTGGAGCGAGCTGAGTGAAGGCAGGCAGGCAGGCAGGTAGAGGAGCAGAGGAGCAGAGTACAGCAGAGATTCCGGCCCTGGAGACCAAAGCTACGGTCTCCCCCGCGTCCTCTGACCACGGCCAACACTGTTTTGCAAGACAGGCTTCACTAGATATAACTTTGCGGTTTTGGTGCTTCCGTGTAGTTTGTGTTGGAGTCTGAGTCTGAACAGCGTAGCCACACGCGAGCGCGCATGGGAAACCGACCCGGGTGATTTATACGTGTAATAAGTTACAAACAGTCCCTTTAAGGCAAACTTTTGATAACTTATTTTTGCAACATCACAACATGACCTCCTCGCTGTAACATAAATGTACCAAACGAAACCGAAAACCATGATATGAACCGAACCATGAATTTTGTGAACCGTTCCACCCCTAGTGCACACACACACACACACGCACACACACACACACACACACAGACCGCGAGCCGCGTCGCTGGATTCCGCTTGTCTCTGTCCATGTCTCAGACCTCAGTCATGGCCCCCGCCCCCCCCGTCCTCCGTCCCCCGTCCCCCTCAAAAAATCACCATCCTCAGGACATCTTTACAATTGTAGCTCCACAAATGGTAAGGCTTTAAGAATGAACACTGGAGCCTGTAGGGGACACACAATTTTCTCCAGACCCCTGTGGTCTGGATGAGATGAATGTTTGACTACAGGATCATCTCCCCTTTGTGCCTTCCTTACCTTGACAGTCTCGGCCGTAGTGGTTTTTGCAGCACTTTTGGACCCAGGACTTATACTGACAAACTCTCTTACAGCCCATCCGGCTGAAAGTATCGTCCAGGTCATGCCAACTTGGATAGCGGCGCCCATACCTGGAGCTACTGGGCCTATAGTTCAAACAAGGCTCCGTTGTTCCCTGGAAGAAGGCAGGACTGACATTTATCTCTACATATGTACTGTGCAAGCTGCGAATGTTCCGATTTTTTAGCAGATCTTACCATGTCTTGATGTCTGAAGGGGCAGGATGGAGGGGATATGCAGTTTCCACAGCGCCCCTGAGACATTTTAAGACAGAAAGCTTCAGTCCAGCTTCCGAGACAAGGATGAAGGCTGACATCAATATAATAACCACAGCAGTGTGGTAACGGTATTTGCAGTAGTGGAGTCATACTTGAAACAGTGGTACTAGTAACAATAGTTATGGTTGTAGCTGTATTGAGGTCCAGTCACATCCATGTGTCTTCATGAATGAAGAATATTTCATTCTAGAAGCTTGGTGACGTAGGGACTACTCGCAGTGAACTATCTCAGAACAATCTGTCTGACGATGGATAAGCCTCTGGGGCCAGGGGCTATACTTCTGGGACTCCGGTAGCCAGCAGATATCCGGGCCAAGACTTCCTTTTCTGTGCGTTGCTCACTGTTTACAGTCCGATGAGCTACTTAGGATGCAGACGGTGGAATTACAACTTCCGTGTCTGTCACGTGATGCCAAATAGGCCCAGAAAAACGTTTCCTTATAGACTTACATTGGGAAAGAGACGTCTGTAAATCAGCAGATAATTTTCTTTTCATTTTCAAATCAACTTCTTAGTATGACCACTTTAATAGCCCTTATTTAAATCATTAGGTCCTAAAAGTTGTAAAATGCACTAATAGCCGAATCAAGAGTTATTTCCCTTCCTCCGTTCATGTGAATGAGACCCAGACCGAGGCTGGACTGAGGGCTGGGAGGCGGAGTTAAAGGAAACGCTAGTGCGTTTGCAATGTGGGCCAACTGGATGCAGATGATCCGGGTACTTTATCACTCGGCAGTCGAGCCATTTTGGCTTCCTGCGACGCTGTATCCAGTTCTCTTTCTTCATACATCAATGGTTGAGAGATGACGTGTACGACCGGATTGTTTCATAAAAAGCCAGTTTACAAGCTAATTTTAAACTAATAAAAAGCCTGTGGCCTACAGATTCTACATGTGAATGCAGAATCTGTTCATAGAGATTAGTTAGTGAATTACCCTCGATGGCGAGCTATCCGCTAACATACTAGCGCTAGTCAGTCACAATAGTTCTCAAGATTGTACATCATTTCATTCAATGAAGAGTTACTTAAGGTGGAGAAAAACTCTCTGTCATTTAACATGAAAGTAACTTGACGGTTTAAATGGAGAACACATTTATACCACTGACTCCTGTCTCATACCTGTCTTTAAAACATCCCTCTTTTGTAGATCACTATATACTTTGACAGCGAATATTAAATATTAAACATTAAACTCTTTGTTCCCCCAAAGGTCAGCACTGTCAAGACGGCACGCTCTTGCAGCGCAAATTCGAAGGTTTACGCAGATTTACTTTGTCCCTGTGAGCAAATCCACTGATTGCAGTGATTCCATTGAATTGATTTCACCACAATATTTCTGAGTATTAAATGCTGGTGTGACCAGGCCTTTGGAGTTACAATGAGCAGTAAGTGTGGCAGATCTAATAGTATAAGTAGTATCACTAGTTTGTAGCCATTCTAGCAGCACAGTAATAACAGTAGTATTAACATTTATATTGTGAGTTTTAAAGCAGTAGCAGTATTCAGGGTAATAGTATTAGCACTACTAACTTTAGTGGTTTTATTCTCCAGGTTGTCGCAGATCGCTCCCAGGCCAGGTGGTTCCAGTAACTGGTCGATGCCATAAGCCACGCCCTCTTTGAAGTGTAGGTAGCGCTCCACTACCCTGGCTGCGTTCTCATCAATCAATACAGCACCCTTAAAACACACACACACACACAAAATAAATAACTTTTTAAGACAGTCGACCACAGCCACAGAGCCAGAACAGAATAGAATAAAATAGAACACATATAGAGGGCTTTCACACCGAAAGCGTTTGTTTAGGTTGGTATGAAAGTATCAAACTCTGGTGTGAATTCAAATGAACTCAGATAAGATAAGATAAGATTTTATTGATCCCCAGTGGGGAAATTCCGGTGTTGCAGCAGCACAAAGACAGAAATAAGACAGAAAAGCCATAGCACTTGAACAAAATGATTTGGAAGCTGTGCGATAAACAAGTCGGGACAAAAGATGGAAACACCACAAAGCTCCGCTCCCATCTTAAAACTCACCATCCAACAGAATACGCAATACGGACCAAAACTCCCACCACGGTGAGCAATCAATTTATTAGGGCTTCAACGAATAGTTCAAAGCTTCATTCATAACGTTGACATTCAAGTATTATTATTAATAACTTACAGTAACATTACGTGTAATAGTCCATCCTCTCTCTCTCTCTCTCTCTCTCTCTCTCTTTGTCTCTCTCTCACCCACACCCACGCACGCACGCACAAACACACACACACACACACACACACACACACACACACAGCGAGCAACGCGCAGTCGATCATCTCTGTAATTGCCTTACTCCTGAATCTGACACACGTGTTTATCTAACAAAATATTCTGCTTCAGTCCATATTTGTTGGCATTTAGCCTTTCAAAAACAACATTTTTACTGCAGCCAAAAAACTGTGCTCTCCCGCTTAGCGCACACAAAAGGAGGCAAATGTTAATGGGGCAGTTGAGCAACAATCTAACAGAACCATAAATTCCATTTATATAACCACAATATCATAAAATCATACTTTCCAATTCTTTTAGGGTGATAATGATGACATTATAAAGTATGACGACATTCGAAGCTTCATTTGAAAACCTCAATAGAAGCTTCAAATAGAAAATTACTTTCGGTACGGCCCTACAATTTATTGATCTCAGCATGCCCATGTGTAAAATAGCGATACTATCTATACATTGTGGCCACTTATGAGCATTGTAACATATGAGGCTCAAGTCCATAGATGTTTATATCTACAGTATGTCTATCTGTTCAGCTGATATTTGGACGATAATGTCAGATATTGTTGTTTTTCTTAAAGCAATATTGTCAGAAGGTGAATTTCAATATCATCCAACCCTAGTGTGTTGTGTAATGTGGGGAACCTAGCAACCACACAGTAAAGTGCATTGTGGGTCCATGTAGTGCTGATGGAGCAGGATGACATCACCAATCGATGACTTACCTGTCAGTCCAAATCACTTCATTACAGCTCTTGGTTTATTGACATGACTGATTGTTCATTGATAGCAACCATTGATGCGTTGCGTCCAAGATGATGCTGCTGTCAGTAAGAAACAGTGTTCTCTTCTCAACATCACCATGGTAACATGAAACAACACAACTTACTATAGCAACAGCTAGCTGGCAGGTGCAGATGCCAACATGGTTACCCTGTTTGATTTGTATGAGTGTGTGTGTTTCTCACCACCAGGGTCTTGTCACAGCTGTACTTGATGGTGAATCCCTGCATGGTGCGGAACGTTGAGTATTTATCCGGCTGACCGAGACCCATCACCTAGACACGCACACACACACATACACACACACACACACACACACACACACACGCGCGCGCGCGCACGCACACACACACACACACACACACATGCATAAAGAAAATCATATTGATCTGTTTCTAGAGCTATGAAAGACCATTCCTCCTTTTGAAGAACTCTACAATTTTTACATCTATTTTGATAACTGATTACTCATTTGAGTCATGTTTCAAGCAAACACTTACTGCTTTTCTTTGTCTTTTATCATAAAGACATATTGTAAATGGAAGATTTTTGTGTTTTGAACTATTTGTTTTGAAAAAACAATACATTTGAAGACTTCATCCTCTTGGGTTTTGGGAAACTGTGATTGACACTTTGACTATTTTTTTGACATTTTATGAAGCAAACAGTTCATTCACAAAATTAATGACAGATCAATCAATAATTAAAATAATCGTTAGTTGCATTACACAGGTGATTTTTTGGGGGGGCTGGGCTGTAATGAAGTTTCCATCCTTAAGGGGCGAGATTAAAAGAGTTACGTTTGGTAGGCCATCTTCCTACTGCCTTACCTCCTCCTCTTCCTACCTTGGCGTTGCGTATGATGTGAGCCTTCACCACGGCAGCCACTTGCTCTTGGTGTTCTGGGCTGGAGAGCCAGTGCTGTCTTTCAGCTGGCAAGGAGCTGAGGGCCTTGTCTGTGGGCCAGAACATGGTGAACGGCTGATGGATGGACATCTGGAGCACAGGGAGTAACCCCACATCCTACACAAAGAGAGGACAGTAAAGATTACAGTCAGAACTCACACTAGCAGTGTAAGTAGTAGTAACGTCAAGTTTGTTTGTGTTATCAGATAAAAAAAAGAGGTGAAAAATGTAGTAGTAGGAGGAGTTGGCTTTAGGGATGTAGCTGTAGGAGGATAAGTAGTGATAGAAGGAAGAAGGTGTAAGAAGAGGATGTGTAAATGTGTAAGTGGTGGAGGGATCAATGAAGGAGGAGGTGGATTCCAGAGTGAGAAGGAGGAGGTAGCATAGGAGAGGTAGCTGTAGGAGGAGAAGAGGTGGAGGAAGCAGATGTAGAAGAAGAACTCAAACCAGGAGGTGCAGCATGTTTTTTTTTATTTTACCTCTATGAGTTTGTAGAAGCGGCTGTAGCCATAAAACGCCGCTGCTGACGTTAAGTTCATCTAAACAGAGAGAGAGAGAGAGAGGTCACACATTCTGATTGACCATCAATATTTTATGAATTTCAAGTAAACTCAACGTACCGTGCTAGACCGGAGGTTTGGTTTGTCCTGCAGCCTGTAGGGTGTCAACAGAGTGTCGATGTGGTGAATGATTCCGTTAGTTGTGGTGTAATCACTCTTCACGATCCGCGATCTATTGTTGATCACGACTGAACCCTGCAGGAGGGAGAGAGAGACACAGGTGTGGAGAGAGAGAGGGAGAGGTGAGGCAGACAGGTAGAAACAGAGATGAGGCGAGTGGAAAAGTGGATTGTGATACAGATGGAGAAATAAAGACAGTTGGAGAGAGTGGGGTTTTCAGCAGTGTTTACAAGTAAGTGAGCTAGCTCAAAGCTCAGTTCATACAAATCAAAACGAACTAGTTCACGTTCATAGTTCACTATTTTGAATTTTGAACTAAGTTCACAGTCCCAAAAAATGAACTAGCTCACGTTTATTTCTTCTGTTTTCTTGTTTTTATCTGGTCGGATGCTATGGCGTTTAAGTAGTCTTAAAACACGCACACATAAAAACCAGGTGCGTGCACGTGATTTGAGCGCACAGAACAGTATCTGCGAGCAGAAAGGCATCCTCGCGAGGGAGCAAATCTGCTCCACGTGCAAAAATTCAGTCCTACAACCACAGGGCTGTGACAAGCACAAGCTCGACCTTCCCTATGCCTCGCATTTGCTCAACACTTGCTCGTCAAGTTGACTTTTTTAGAATTTGGAGGCGGGAAAGGAATAGACAGTGGGTGATATCTCTGTTCCTTTGACTGAACTAGCCATGCCGGAACAACAGCGGCATGCCAGGTGCCGTAAATCCTCGTGTGCGACGTAAAACACAGTGCGAGTGCGTCGTAAACTCATGCGTTGCAAACGTATACATCCATACGTCCACTAAAAGTGCTTGTTTTTGGCACTGACAGGCTGAGATTGTTACACATCTTACGCAGGGAATTAGGGGTTTATTTTGACCAAACCAGAGTTGGTGACTGTTGGAACAGTGGAAAGACTAAACAAGACGGGTTTGGTGAGTTTTATTCCGTTTCTGTCAACTCTGAATGAAGTGTGTTTTACGATAGGGTAAAATTATTGTCAATGGAGTCTGGCGTATTTGGTGGGAGCGATATAGCTGCTGTTTCTGGTTAAACAAAAATGATTATACTCTTTTCTAACAAAAACGTTCATCTCTGTAGAGATCCTTTACGTAATGTTGTGAGACACTTATAATAACTATCTGAGCAACAAGCACTTTTAGTGGACGCCAGGTAATGTGGTGGTTTTCTTTTAGACTGTGATCTGTAATGTTAGGCTTTAGCTTCTATCTTTATCTTTTTAACCTGTTTTCGCTGCTGAATCAGTTTAACATCCTGGATTGATCGTTCAAACGCATGTTGAAGACCCTTCTGTCTGCTTATTTCTGAAATTAGATCATATTTCTTCACAGAGTGCAGGTAGTGACAGTGTGGGCTCCTTGCTAACTCCGACAGCTTGATGGAGTAGCAGTGGCTAGCAACAAAGGGGCGGGGCTTAGTGAAGGTTCAATTAGAACAAGAATTGAATGGTGCTGTCCGGTAACGTTTTTCAAGGATTTAGCCAAGTTTCAGTGAAAAAAGGACATTAACGTTACAGTTCCTGATATCCCTTTGGAAACTGATGTGGGCACAGAGGTCACCCAGATCATCATTGGCCAGCAGGATGGCCGGTGTACAATCAAACACACAACAAGCCATACTATGTCCAATATTGGATGAAAAATTTCCAAAAGGCAGCAACACCACAAACACGGCCAAGAGTTCAAGTTCAGTGACTTGTATTAGCTTAGGCGATGCCTAGCAGACAGCTAACGGCTGTGACAGCACCCACCTGTCACTCAAAGTGACCACACCCTCAATTATGCCTAAAATTAACCGTTAATATAATTTAAATGGGTGAATTATATAAAAATTCACTCCTGTACAGTTGTCATGAGCAGAGATATTAGCTATGAACACCAAAACATTTTTTGTACCAGGCTATAAACAAGTTTATTTCTGCAGTTTATTTGGGCAATTTAACATGGGGGTCTATGGGGATTGACTCACGTTTGGAGTCAGCCTCAAGTGGCCATTTGAAGAACTTCAGTTTTTGGCACTTCCGTGTGGCTTAATTTTTCAGTCCCGGAGGTTGCCACTCTTGTCTTGACTAATAATGGTCACAATAATTTATTTCGTTGACAATTTTCTATGACATCGAGAGCAATTTGGGGTTCAGTGTCTTGTTCAAGGAGGTGGATAGACATATTTATACCATCGATTCTGTCATGTACTAACTATGATAACTTCTCCTGTTTTGGAGTCTCCGTCCCCTTAAAGGTCAGCACTGTCAGGATGGTGTATCAAAGTTCAACAAAGTTTGACGCCAAATATTTGCACAAAATCAATTAACCCATGTGACTAAATCCACTGATCGTGGAAACAGATTTTGTTACAAAACTTCACCATCTTAAATGCTGTCCTCCACAAATTAATATATATGTGTGTGTGTTACCTCCTGCAGGCTGAAGTGCAGTGTGTATCCCGACGTTGAAACAGCGAGCTGGGTGGTTTTAAGGTCACTCAAGGTCAAACTCTCACAGGAAACGATGTGATAACGAACCAGGTCAGAAATACGACCAAACAGCTTCCAATCCTCGAACTACACACACACACACACACACACACACACACACACACACAAAAACTCCAGTCAATGATGTACATATCATGCACTAGAAAATATTCCAGACTTATGACTCACATACAAAAATCGACTTATTAAATGATTATTAATATTGTGATTCAGCTTGTAAATGACCGTATAGTTTTTCTAGATAAGACACTAAATTTGAAAGATAAACACAAACTCAAGATAAGATTGGTAATATTATTATTGTTACACAGATAATATACAAACAGCAGATGTTGTACACACAGAGGAGTCTTGGTTGGTTTCCTCTAGAGGGACGAAGACAGTGTACGGTCCTTCACCATAAAGACCTATGCCTGATTGCTGAGAAACACAAAGAAAACAAATTGAACTTGTGATGATGGATCAGGGGCCTGTATCACGAAGCAAGTTCATATAGGGGATAATGTCACTGCATAAAAATGACAGCTTTAACCAAATGAAGACACAAGTCAAAACAAACACCAAGGAGATATATATGGATTCCTTTGCAAAAATTTCAGGTGGACTTTACCACCAGAGTTACCATCATGTGTAAGCAGTGCACCACCTAAACATTAAGGCCCTGTCTACATGTATACAGATATTTTTGAAAACTGGTATTTTCCCTGGAGAGGCATGACTGGGAGGTACGGCCTCCCTGATCTAAACCTGAGTGGTTGTTTGTTACTGGACTTTTGTGCTAGTCATGGATTGTCCATAACGAGCATTATGCTCGAACATAAGGATACTCATGAGTGTACATATGAGCATCCTAGGCCGAAGGTCGATGATCGATTTTGTGATCGTATCGTCTGATCTGAGGCCGCATGTTTTGGACACTCGGGTGAAGAGAGGGGCGGAGCTGTCAACTGATCACCATCTGGTGGTGAGTTGGGTCAGAGGATGGGGGAAGACTCTGGACAGACCTGGTAAGCCCAAACGGGTTGTGCGGGTGAACTGGGAACATCTGGAGGAGGCCCCTGTCCGAGAGATCTTCAACTCACACCTCCGGCGGAACTTTTCTGGCATCCCTGTGGAGGTTGGGGGCATTGAACCCGAGTGGGCGATATTCAAAGCTTTCATTGCTGAAGCTGCGGCGGTGAGCTGTGGTCTAAAGGTCTTGGGTGCCTCAAGGGGCGGCAACCATCGAACACCGTGGTGGACACCGGTGGCCAGGGAAGCCGTCCGACTGAAGAAGGAGGCCTTCCGGGATATGTTATCTCGGAGGACTCCGGAGGCAGTTGTAAGGTACCGACAGGCCCGAAGGGCAGCAGCCACTGCCGTGAAGGAAGCAAAGCAGCGGGTGTGGGAGGAGTTCGGAGCAGCCATGGAGAAGGACTTTCGGTCGGCACCGAGGTGCTTCTGGAAAACCGTCCGGCACCTCAGAAGGTGGAAATGGGGAACCATCCAAGCTGTGTACAGTAAGGATGGGACACTGTTGACCTCAAATGAGGAGGTAATCGGGCGATGGAAGGAGCACTTTGAGGAACTCCTGAATCCGACCAATACTATTGTAGAGGTAGAGCTGGAAGCTGATGGGGGATCATCATCAATTTCCCTGGTGGAAGTCACTGAGGTAGTCAAACAACTCCACAGTGGCAAAGCCCCGGGGATTGATGAGATACGACCAGAAATGCTGAAAGCTTTTGGGTGTGGAGGGGCTACATTGCGTGGAAGTCGGTGACAGTGCCTAAGGAGTGGCAGACCGGGGTGGTGGTTCCCCTGTTCAAAAAGGGGGACCAGAGAGTGTGTGCCAATTACAGGGGTATCACACTACTCAGCCTCCCTGGTAAAGTCTACTCCAAGGTGCTGGAAAGGAGGGTTCGGCCAATAGTCAAACATCGGATCGAAGAGGAACAATGCAGATTCCGTCATGGCCGTGGAACAACGGACCAGCTCTTCACTCTCGCAAGGATCCTGGAGGGGGCCTGGGAGTTTGCCTATCCAGTCTACATGTGTTTTGTGGACTTGGAGAAAGCGTATGATGGGAGATACTTTGGGGGGTGCTGCCGGAGTATGGTTTGAGGGGGTCCCTTCTCAGGGACATCCAATCTCTGTACAGCCAAAGCGAGAGCTGTGTTCGGTTTCTCGGCAGTAAGTCAGACTCGTTTCCGGTGGGGGTTGGCCTCCGCCAGGGCTGCGCTTTGTCACCAATCCTGATCGTGATATTCATGGACAGGATATCGAGGCGTAGTCGGGGGGAGGAGGGTTTGCAGTTCGGTGTGCTGAGGATCAGCTGGCCCTGGAAAGGGAAGTTTGGGGTCCTCTGCTGGAGCTGTTTCCCCCGCGACCCGACTCCGGATAAGAGGTTGAAGATAAGATGAGATAGTTTCCCCTCCATTTAAAAAAAAAAATCACGACCCTCATTTTACAAAATATCTCCGTCCAAACTCGAACGCAAAAACAACTCCAAATGCTCGCCGTAATATTTACATGTCACCAAGTGAGATCACAAGTTAAGGGTCAAGGAATTTTGTTATCACCCTTCTCGCTCCCTTTACTTTGGCTTCATTACAGTCAGTTGGATAACAGTTATTGTTGATGGGGGTCTCTCTACATGCATTACAAAACCAAACCATCTATGTTTTTACTAACAGCATCAAGCAAAGATTTTTCAATATGACTCACAGATGACATTCGACGGAAGAAGCCGTTCTCTGGTTGTCGGGACATCTCCTGTAAGACAGACAGACAACACAACTTCCTGTAAGGGGAAGGGGGAGGCAGTGTGGGGGGGGTCAGAGGTCAGGGGGAAGTCAGAGATCATGTGACTCACATTGTTGGTGTTTCCCCGGCAATCGAAGCCATCGCCCACGTAGCCTCTTAAGCAGGAGCAGTTCCTCTGACCCTGACCCAAATACTCACAGCGAGCATGCCTACTGCAGCCACCATTGAGCTGCATCCACACACACACACACACACACACACAAAAATGTATCTTTAATTGATGATACAGGACACGCAACCATTTTTTATTTTTGATAAAATTATAGATGATGTTTCTGTTTAGTTGAGTCATCAATCAGTCTGAAGCAGATGATTGCACAATAATCAGCAAAATGACACACAGACATACATTTCTGCAGGGGTTGGCAGCGTAACAGAATCTCCCAGATCCTTGAAAGCCCATCATACACCTGCAGGCCGTCTGGAGATGACAACAGAGCAGACAGAGAAAACAGTCAGTCAATAAAAGAGTCAATCACGACATACATCAGACCGGCAATACGTCATCCAGAACAAAACTTCTACTTTAAACAAACCAGTAATATTAATAACGCAATGCCGAAGAGTTGCTGTGTGGTTGGTTGTACCAACAATAAATTAAAAAAAAGACCAGCATGGCGCCATCGCCGAGGCTGCTCTCCCTTTTGGGGGAAAGAAACTTGCTGTCACATGAGAGAAAATGGGAAATGATGAAAAGCTGTTGTGTGGCGGGTTAACCGAGATATATATGATATATTAATATTCACTGCCAGTGTGGTAATCACTAAATGATGCTGGTGACAGTGACTAGCATGGCTAGCTAACGTTAGCTTGAGTGGGAGGTGTAAATGTGTAAAACAAATGTTTGTATAACGAGATAAATGCATACGGATTTGTCAAAATTACAATCCAAACATACGTCAAATTGCATTGAAGTCTATGGGATCTTTGTTTTTCATTCCCACAAAAGGGGGTGTGGCCTTGACTTTTAGCGAAGTATCCGTATGTGCCGGTCTGAAGTATCCATCCGTTTCCTCCCTCACCCTGTGCTCTGCCAATCAAATAATAATTTATCCTTAACTACAAATCAGTTTTTTGAGCTGTAAACACAATAATGTTTCTGGAGAGAGTTAATGACAACAGCTGTGCTGTATGATTGGCTATATCGACATTTAAAATGTGTGGTCTAAGAAAAAGTTAGAGTCGTCGTCTTAACCTTCCTGCCACACAGTGTACTCTGACTAGCAGCTTACTCTGCCGAGTGACAACCCGTTCATCGCTTAGTGTGGTGCTCTCTGCGGTCACTTATACTTTGTTTTAATGCAGTCGAATTCACAATATAGCTGTTCACATTTACATGTTTTTCTGTTTCTGGTGTCAGATAACTGAATGAGTATTAGCTGCTGTACTGCCGATATAAAATCCTTATTTTGTAATCACAACATCGTTTGACAAAATCATTAACATAGATATTGTTTGGCTGTAGTGACTTTAAAATGAACGACCACCTTAACTTTACTGCCACACCACCCCTATCCCTCAGAGGATAGCTTACATCACAGTCTTGGTAAAGCTAAGCTTTCCCTGTACACACTAAAACACCAAGTCAGCGCTGTAAGATTTACACACTCTGGAGGCTGTTTTGGAAAAGCTCAGTTTTTGGAGGAGAAAAAACAGTTTTATGATACTAATATGACAGTACTACGTTTTTGTATACGTTAGTGGTTAATTAAACATGGATAATGAATTACAGGCGTTACTGACCTTGCTGTCTATGCTAGCAGCGGTTGAGTAGCTAAATTCTGCATTTTATAATGCTACTGCTGCCTACATGCGCAGGAGGTAAGCGATTATTCAAGCGATTTGCGACAATTCCAGTGTCCAACGGCGTTATCAACCTGCTTCCTGTTTACACCAGCACATGCATGTCCTGTGTACAGGAGTGGTCATGTGATATGCATTTTCAGACTGGTAGAATTGACAGAGATTATTTCTGAAAATAAAATAATATAAAAGAGTGTTTTAAACGAAAATGTATTAGTGTGGATGTAGCCTTAGTCTGGACGGATGTCTGAAAGGGAGAAAAATATAACTTTGGCTTAGTGTGAATGTACTCTGACTTGGTAAATTAAACTTCATTTAAGTTTACTTTAAAGAATGCCCCAGGTGCTATTTCACTGAAATGAGACCCTCCTGAAACCTCACCTGACCTGAACTGAACCGAGTCTCAGGTACAGTGATGGCTTAGTGTAGGATCATTATGCGTCCAACATTATGTGCCATGAAAATCTGACATTTTACTGCAGTACAGTGTTGTCTTACAATGTTGGGGCCTGTTCTGGTGCACTCTGCTGACTTGGAGCAGCCTCCATTGTTAACCAGACAGCCGTCTATCTCTGTTAACACACAACAGGTTGGAAATTAATTTTTATGACATATACAACATGTAAAAAAAAATATTGCAAAGTAACTGCAAAACTTAAAGCAAGGGAACACCCACACAAAAAATCCCACCGTGACCCTTCAGGGGCTCCACATTTAGGAACACTTGAGGCCTTTAATTAACAAACTTTCAGGTATTTCAAGACTCTTCCAGGTTTTAGTAAGATGTCAGGAGGTTCAGATTAGGGGTGTGGGGTCAGAGGTCAGGGGTCAGGACTACATACCCAGGCAGATGACCCCGTCTCCAGTGTACCCCTCTATACAGGTACAGGTCCTCTCTCCTGCTGAGACCTTCTTGCAAAGGGCAAATTCTGAACATCCACCGTTAGACCTGCTGCAGAAATCCAGCTCTGAGAGACACACCGAGAGAAAAAGTAGTCCGATTTGATATTTGTACAGGATGTGTACAGGATATGTGTGTGTGTGTGTGTGTGTGTGTGTGTGTGTGCGTGTGTGTTTGTGTGCGTCTTTACCATTGCAGTAAGTTCCATTGCCTTCATATCCAGCCACACACAGACAGGCAGCAGCTGAACCCTTTGGTCCCGTTATACAGCTGCAGCACAGGACAAATTGTTCAATAATTTTGTTGACATATTATATCTAATATATACTGTATCTTCCTTCACTGTGCCACAGAGCTCCATTGTTGTCCGAAACACATCAATGAGCCACACTGTTGCACTGGGGGACATGTTCTTCATCACCATGAACACACACACTAGTTTATTTTGACTCAATTCCACATACACCGTCCTGCTGCCACTAATACTCACTAGAGCACCTAATATGGATTAATCCTCGGCTGAAAAAAGTCCCAGACAAATGCGCTATTTACTCCTGTTTGAGTAACATTTGATAAAAACAAAATTGCTGGTGAAATTATATTTATAGCCGATTTTAAAGATTTCAGTAGGAACCAATAGGCTTGTCGCTGAGTGCCTCAGTGTTCACACTTCTCAGACAGTGCTGCCCATTTACAGACTAACTCGCTAGATTGAGTGACTTTTAAGGCCTCTTTAGCAACAAATGTAGTGACTTTCTGGGCAGGCATTAGCTACTCTCCCTTGAAGAAAGTCGACTGAGGTCATTCATTCACACAGCAGCTAGTGAATGAGCTGTGAACGTGCGTACCTGTGCTCCTAATGATTTGACCCAGGAGTTCCTTTTGCGTTGTTTAATTTTTAAATCTTTAGTTTGACTGATTAACTTGGCTATATTTTTTCATTTGATTTACCATCTTATTTAAGAGTTAATCCTCTATTCAAGATGCTTCAGCTCCACAATCGATACAACAGCCTTCAAATAAAATAGAAATTACAGGTACATTTATATATATATATATAGATGAGATAAAATGAGCTTGAATCATGATAGCAGCACAATGATTATTTGAGTCAGTTAGTAGTTTGACTTAATACATTTTTTCAATCTTATGTTAATGAAACAAGGCAAAAGTGAGCATGGCTCACAAACCCCCGCTTACTGCTTGACCCCTACTAAAATAGGGACAAAGGGTTTTGTCCTTTTGGAACTAATGGAACAAGTTCTACTCCGGAAACGAAATTGAAGTCGAAAAAAATCACAGTTTTTGGCCAAAATTTCAAAAATGTTGGACACCCTGGACCTCAAACCCCCAAAAGGCACAACTAGACCACACAGTCAACCAACTAATATTGACTTTTTGAGGCGGGCTTTAGCTACTTCCCATGTTTCTAATATTTTGCCCAAAATATCGGAAACATCTCTCAATATAATCTATCCAGTACCAAAACCACCAACTACTACGACCTCAATAATAAACATACAGTAGAATTCACCGCTCTGACAGAGTCAGTGTCAAGTAGAATCTATTGCTGAGCTGAATGCCTATTACCTCCAGCTTTGTTTTCTTTTGACCAACCACCACCAACAACAAAAACCTGAGTAAGAACTGTCTACGGACGCTGTCTGGGCTGGCCGCCCAGGTGGAGCTCTCGGTCGGAGCTAGCCGCTGTTGCTGACAGGAGGTAAGCCCCCACAACTCACTGAGAGCCAGCCAGCCTTTGCTTTCGATAGCACACTGTATGTTAGGGAATGAACTTGCCCTAGACACGCCAGAAAACCGAACTAGCAGTCATTCTCATAACAGTAACTAGTTGTACCACAACTTATTTTGACGTTGCATGTTATCGTGGGATTATGTGAGTCCTGAAGGGTTTAATAATTCTCACTAGACATTTGGACAACATTACATAATACTGAACATGCTATGGTGAATAGTAAACGATTTCAGACAGCCAGGTGTATTTTAGCTAAATTCACAGCTTCTCCAAAGCCAGTGGTTCATGATCCAGATCACACACACACACAAACGTAAACCAGCTGTAGACACAACAACAGACTTACTTGGCGTTCTCGTCACACACACCTCCACAGGCGTCGTCTTTGATCTCTGAGACACACACACACAAAGATTTCAGGTGATAGCAGGTTAGAGAAAATATTGAGTGTGGTTACAATTTCACTCTGTGTGTGTGAATGTGTGTGTGTGTGTGTGTGTGAATGTGTGTGTGTGTGTGTGTGTGTGTGTGTCTTACCTATAGAGCAGGAAGAGCCTTTCCAACCTTTATAACAGACACACCCGCCACTTCCTGCCAGACCGTCCTCACATTTCCCGTGGGCACACACACACTCTGCAACACACACACACACAAAGGTTAACAGTGTAGGGCTGTCGCGATCAGTCAGCGTAATCGATGACGTTGACACTGAAAATGCTTCAACATCAATTCAGTCAAATCATATTTTAAACTGATGCATGCTTTTTTAAATCTTTTGTCCTTGTAGCTGCTAAATACACTCATAGAGCAATAAAGAAGCCTGCCTGTTACCTTAGAAATTACATTGAATAAGTGTTTGAAGGGAAAGTTTGATTTTCAACCAGCTCTGTGTAGATGCAGATGAATGGCACCCGCTAACCTGCTCAGAACACACCGCCAAACCTCCCACCACCCAGAACATACCGTCAAACCTCCGCACCGCCGGCATGTTCTGACGATTTACGGTATGCTGCCTTACTACCGTAGTGCTAATCGATAGTGGAATCTATTGAATTTACAAACAGGGGTGAGTGTATGGTAACAATATGAGGATCATATTTTGAAACTCTATAATTAGCGTATTTCGTTGGACCAATATCCCCCAATATCAAAAAAGCTCCCGCTACAGAATACTTGTATATTATACTACTACTCACTCTATACTGTAAGAATATAGAGAGCATATTTTTTGCATGTTCAGAGCTGCAAGTAGCACATCTCGATAGCACATATCAACCTATAGTTTTGCACTTTAATATGTAAACCTTTTTTTTTGCATTTTGTCTTCTGCTGCATTATACAATGACATACAGTTTGTCAAAATAAAATCAACTTAAATTAAATGATCAATTAGATTTTTTGGAGGAAAACTAATCACTTAATCGATTAGTAATTAGTAAAATAGTCGATAGATTAATCAATAGAAAATGAGTCGTTAGTGGCAGCCCTTTAACAGTGCCAGTGTTTCCTCTGTGGTTTAATCTCTCATGTTAAAAACATGACAAATCTCCTCCTGGGTTTTCTTAGCATCATCGGTTAGCATCATAGTTTTGTTAGCGATGTTTATCAGCATTGCTGGTTTGTTAAAGTTGTAGGTTTGTAAGCGTCACGAGTTTCGCAGGTTTGTTTGTCTTGCTGGTGTGTTAGCTGCACAGGTTTTTACCCTCATTCAACAACTAAGTCTAAAAAAGACTGCTCATTTTTTTGGTCAGTCTAATCAAGTAAAGCTCCCTCGGGGTAGACAAACATTATGGCAGACAAAAACTTCAGGCTGTCAGCAGTCTGATTGGCAAATTCCCAAAATATGGATTGCTGATAGCATCATGAATTGCGCATCACTTGTAACCGCTATCTGCTCCGTCTCACGGACTGATTCACAAAAGATATTGCACTAATAATATTACAGTGCAAACACAACCTTAAAATTTTGCAGCTTAGTGTAATTTGCCCCTTTTTGCATCTGACTGCAATTATCCATTTGGCAAAGTATAAACGTGCTTGAGGCCAACGCGTCAGTCGTGAGGGGAGAGAGTCAGCCTGAGCCAGACGTCTTGTCAGGAGGGGCTTGTCAGAGCGCCACTTTTATCCAAACCCCACGAAAGCAATTAAGAGAGAAGAGAGGGAAAGGAGGGAGAGGGAAGAAGTAATTTGTTCATTCATTTATATAATAACTAGGGCTGTCAATCGATTAAAATATGTAATCGCGATTAATCGTATGATTGTCCATAGTTAATTGTGATTAATTGCAAATTAATCGCACATTTGTTATCTGTTCAAAATGTACCTTAAAGGGAGATTTGTCAAGTATTTAATCCTCTTATCAACATTGGAGGGGTCAAATATGCTGCTTTATGCAAATGTATGTATATATTTATTATTGGAAATCAATCAACAACACAAAACAATAACAAATATTGTCAAGAAACCCTCACAGGTACTGATTTTAGCATAAAAAAATATGCTCAAATAACATGGCAAACTTAAGCCCAGCAGACAACAACAGCTATGACTATGACTTGCCCCAAACTGCATGTGATTATCATAAAGTGGGCATGTCTGTAAAGGGGAGACTCGTGGGTACCCATAGAACCCATTATCATTCACATATCTTGAGGTCAGAGGTCAAGGGACCCCTTTGAAAATGGCAATGCCAGTTTTTCCTCGCCAAAATTTAGCATAGGTTTGGAGTGTTATTTAACCTCCTTCCCGACAAGCTAGTATGACATACGTCGGACAGACGTTGGTACCAGACGCTTTAAAACTGAGCCTGCTACAACTTAAAAATCGCAAGTTATGTTAATGCGTTAAATAAATTAGTGGAGTTAAAACAAATTTGCTTTAATGTATTATTATCGCGTTAACTCTGACAGCCCTAATAATAACCTTATTTTTCATTCACTTTTTCTTAGTTTTTTTCCTCACGTATTTTATAAAAATTATATGTAGGTGAGCTCCATTTATATTTCATGACTCACCTGGCATTGTATCCTGTCCCCTCAGTGAGTTTGAGCAGACACTCCTTATACATTTCAGATGGCACCAACTCTCTGAAGACGCTAATAATTTCACTGTAACTGCATTGTGTAGCTGTGGCTATTAGCGCTCATCTTTGCAATGAGGCTCATTTGCGTAGAAAGGGGCAAACTTTGCACCAAATGTTTGCATATTACCCAAATCTCCAAATAGCACAGAAGCACAGAGACGCTATTTGTTGGCAGTGCAGTTAGGGTTGTATTTCACCATTTGCGGGTGCTTTGAGAATTACACAGTTTCTTTTTGTCTTATTTGTGCAGGTTTAGCGGCTGCAAAAGCCGCACAATTTTGTGAATTTGCCCCTCAGCATCTTTATGTGTGTTCAGGAGTGTTTCCGTCAGGATGAGTGTGAGTGTGTGTGTTCCTTACTGGAGGAGCAGTTGACTCCATATCGTCCTGGCTCACAGTCCTCACACGCGGTGCCGTGGAAACCCTCGAAGCAACGGCACTCCCCGTTGCCGTGGTTACCGTCTTGACACTGCCCATGATTTGAGCACCAGCTGCCGACGTCTCCGGGGCATTTGAAGCACTCGTGGCCATAGTAACCGGGGCAACAGGAGTGATCCTGCAGGACAGACATCAGTATTATTACTATTATTACGCCCTTTTCAGAACTGGAATCTGTAACACTTATGACTTCATCTGTTTGTTAAAGTGAGGTTGGTTTTTTTTCAGACATCACAAGACAATATTGGAAAGAGCCACAATGCTCTGTGATATTTGTCAGCTGGTCCACAGAGGGTGGGTTGTCACTGCTGGAGAATAATGATACCAACGAAGAAGAGTCTTTACATTCACTCACAAAAATATATAAAAACAACAAACTATTATATAATCTGTATTTCAGTTTCTGTTGAGGGTTGTATTAGTATCGCCCTGTATTTACCTGATTAGTCTAAGTATTCTCATTGAAAACGTTTTAAAAAGTAAAAAAGAAATCATACTGACAACAGTTTATAATCAGAAAAACATTGTACTTCACCATAATATTCAGCTTTGGTATGAAGTATGATGAAGTATGATGAAGTATGATCGGCAGCAGTTTGAGTGGTAACAGTTGTGGTAGTGTAGTAGCAGCTAGTATTAGCTGGTAACACTAACAACAGCTAATTGTTGCAGGTATTAGTATAGTAGCAGCATTTGCTGTCATTAGAGCAATATTACTACTACTAGTGAAATTACAAATAGCCAAACAGTAGTCAAGAATATTTAAAGCCAACTGGACTTGAGATGAAAGTCAAGGCAAGAGTTAAAAACAGGGTTGAGGCTGAGTGAAAACTGGTAGTAGTTATAGTGGTAGAGCTGTGGTGCTAGTAGTAGTGTTGGCAGACCGTGGTTAACCCAAGACATTTGACGACACAGCCAGGCATTGACTTCCTCCTGGATCCGATTCGCTTCCTGTATTTACAGTTGGATCGCATGTTGGCCGGAAACTTCTCTTTAATCTGCAGTAGAAGACATTAGAGACACAATAGAAACCCAAACTGAGAGCTATTACAGAACACAGGCATCTACAGAGATGACGAGATACACTGATGGCTGAAAAACTACACGTACACAATACAACTCTGACTTTATTTTGGCAATTAGAGCCTACTCAAGAAGTAAACACATGACACATAGAAACAGATTTCTTCCAGTGTGTGGTGCAAATAATAACAGCAACGCCTGTACAGCACACCGTGGTTAAATGTCATCCAGTCCTCTTAACCAAAATGTTCTTTTTGGTGTTTGATTTAACTCTTTAGTCATTTTTGGAGCCAAAGATCGTGTCTCTGGATAAAGCTTCACAGGTGTTCATGTTATTGCATCCACCCTCTTTGAACTATGCTCGCCCCAGTGTGATGACATCATCACGCATTGCGCGTAAAGCGTAAAGGCTCTGCAAGTTGTCGCAGTGCTTGGTTGTGCACCTCTGAAATTTTGGCTGGACTGCAGAGGGCCAGCCTTACAAACGCAAGTCTGTCACTGAGTGACTGACTGACTGAGTTAAGAAGTTACCCGATTGGTCGGCTGTGTATTCGAGTATCCTCATTGGCCGTTGCTCTTTTAAAATGAAAAGGCGGGGAACAGTCCCTTACGCAACCAGTCCAATCAACAATCCAGCGCTATGCGTTCGGCTGACGAATAACAGAAAGTTTACGAGTAGGCCGCAATGTCGTTTCCTGTTTGAAATGGCAAGCAGAAAACCAAGGACCAATCAGGTGCTTACCACGATAGGGTAAGTCACCGCTTGAATGGCCAGTTGAGTGGAGCAGCGCGTCCCCTAGTGTCCTTGCCGGACCTGGTGGACATGTACTGCTGGATTTAACATTATAGAAATGACCACTGACTATTTGTGTAACAATTTAGCCACAAATTCACAGACTGACCATACACAGTCCAGACATATACTCAGTTTGGAGTCTTGTAACTAGGCACCCCGCTGTGTGACCGAACTTTTCAGACATGACTGACACAATAAGATAAAAGCCAATCACTTAAATTAAGAAGTAAAATAATGAATTAGAAAGACTGCCACTTTGTTTTTAAATGCTTTAAAAACAGATAAGAACAAATATTTTGCCAACCGAATTAAAAGCATTTAACCTTTCAACCTTCATTTCATTATAATACATTTAATAATTTGACTACTTTCTTTACAGGGATTGTATAAAGGCGATAAAGTATGTCCATTAATATGAGATATGAGTTTACAGTTAATCACAATTCCTCTCTGGCACTGAGGAGTTTGGTCTATGGTGTTTTGCCGGTATCACTTGTTGACTTGCTTCTTCACAGAATCTTTTGTTTGTGTGCCCTCTGGCGTTTCGGAGAATACTGCAACAAACAAGGCATTGAGCATAAACACCTTTGTGCGTGCTCGTAGCTCGTGCGCCATCTGTGGAGGCCTGCCCCACGGTGCCTCGTGCGAGTATAACCAAAGCAAAACAGTTTTCTTACTGGTTTGTAGTTGAATAGGCATCGAGGTGGTCCTTCACAGTCTGTACACCTTCCCTGGAGACAAGGACAGAGAGAGAACAGAGGGGGTGGAATGCATAATCCAGCCATCCTGACAATAAACATCTGCATCTGCTGCAAAGTCTCCCCACTGCCAATATAATGATTTTGTCCAAAAGGGAAAATTAAATACTTGGAGCAAATGTGCTGAAATATAGGAATAATGCTTCAAATGTAAATAAACAGTTGAAAGAACACACTCCTCAGCCAGGAAATGCATTAAAATCTGCCTCAAAAAATAAAGTTTAATGTGGTTAGTTTGTTTATAGCCTAACGTTAGCTTTTTACTGCTGGCGATTGCATTCACGCTTCAAAAATTATAAAAGTGGTTTTCATTTGTGGAGATTATTTTACTGAACAAAACGTGTAAGTATTATAAATGTTTGTTTGCCACAGAGCTTATTTTCTGCAACAATCCAAAACCCAATGGAAAATCCCATTGGATTTTTATCCAGGGAACCCAGGGTAATGCTAACTTCCTGGTTGGCCTTCAAAAATACATCATCGCTGGAGCACTTGAGCCTTGTCGTCGTACTTCGCTGTGATTGGCTCAGTTGTTTCAGAGCGATGAGAGCAGCGTTGTGACTGGCTGAGAGCAGATTTATTAGTCACCTCACCCTCTGATCTATATTCACCTTCACCCAGCTGTCTATCATTCTATCAATCCATCCTGTCATTGATCCATTAATCCATCTATCTATTCTTTTTTCCATTCATTAATTTCCTTCATCCACCTTTCCATCACTCTCTCCATCCTTACGTTGAACTGCAGGTAGACCTGTTTGCTGCATCTGTTGCGTTGGATTTTGAGGACCTGTGGGAGGACTATGATGACGCCCCTCTGCGTCTCAATGAAAGTGCCGTCAAGAGGAACGTTGTTCACAACTGTCTGGAGGACGAGAAACAAATCAGACTCACTCCGCCTGACTGGTAAAGATTTACACATTAGAAGACCATACTACTGTGTTTGCATGTTTTAGCACAAAAACAATGAATCTTTTATACTTCACTAAACATGTGTGTCATCTGTCAAATCATCCACTCAGTTTTTAGATTGATTTCCTTCTTTCCAGATATCCATCAGTTCATTTCTATGAAAATAAACTTCCAGAGACTTGCTGCATTGTTAGCTGGATTATCGCGATGTCACGAGATCACGTGAGAATCGAGGGATCAAATGTCGCATCAGTTATATCAGAACTGCAGAGTATTTCTGCACTGAAGGCGATGTTCTCGCCTTCAGTTAGTTTTGCTTTCATTAGTTTGATTGACAAATGGTTCATCCAATCACCTGCCAAGTATTTTTTGAAAATGCCCTTTCCCAAACAGTTTCTAATGACGGCTTCTCAGATGGTTCTGTGAAAGAAACCATCTGATGGGGTCAGGTTAGGTTTTAGAACTCACCGCTCTGAACTATACCAGACCGTGGGATGGTTTTCTCTCTCGGTGATAGAAGAGAAAGACACCACCTCCTTTTTGTTTATAAAGTATTGGTAGTCAAGTTACCCTTCTACCTCACTTCTCTTTTAAAACTCAAAACCATTTGTCATCATACAAGCTCACAGGAATTGTTATCCCTTGAAACTCCTCAGATCAATACTGAGCTTGGTAAATTAGCTTTTAGTTTTTTTCGCACCAAATAAATGGAATAAATTACAAGAGGTACTGAAATTAGACAGGTATGTGTTGGTAGATCAGTTTAAGTGTATGCTAGATGATATGGTTGTTCTTGCTTTGGTTAATTCACAGACATGGTTGTTATTTATTGTTTTTATTTCACAGCTCTACATTTATTGTTTTTATTGTAGTTGTTGTATGTCCTTCCTTCTTATATACTGTATATCCTTCTACTAGTGTGGATGTGGTTTCAGGACATTGCTGTAAAAGAGCTCAGTCAATTCTCCCTGAATAAATAATGGTTGATGATGATTTTGCTGTTGTGCAGCTGTATCTCAGGCCTCATGTACTGTAACTTCGACCATAATAAATGTGTCTACATGTTGACTGGGATGGATTATTTCTCTGCATTTTGATTTTCACAGAAATTAACTGAAACTTGTGGCTACCGGGAAGAAAATCATCTAAAACCTGACGGGAATGCAAAAAGCAGCAGCATGTTCCTTAATTGAACAGACGAGTCTTCAACGTTTCGGTGTTCACATGACTGTCCGGCTATTATTACCTGGTTGTTGTTGTTTAAGTGGAACTGGACCTGGTAGTCGTTGCCCAGCAGTGTGCTTTTCAACGTGCCGTCAGACAGGTGGTCGGGGAAGAGCAGTTCATTGAGAATCACATGGTACTTGAACACATCAGAGTCCTAGACAAACAGACAGACAGAGGAAGTGAGTTAAAGAATAATTCTGGTCTATCGATAATCACATCTCTGACATGTCTGTTGTTGTGTCAAATGGCAGCTGTTTCCACTGTTGGAAAAACAACTGCCCAATCAGAACGTATTACATGAAACGAGGATGTCTTCTTCATGTGCCAGAGCCTGAGAAATGTCTCTAAGTGTGGATGAGATGTTTGCAGCTGTACAGGTTGTTGTAAGTTAAGCTAGACGGATGTTTTGTTATTAGTTATAGTTTATATTTTTTATTTTATTACTTTTCGTCAAACCTTTCCCCCTAGCAACCCGCCTCCTCAGTTCTTGTATCATGCCATAACTCGGCCACCGTTTGTCTGTTACTACAACTACAACTACAGCATATATATGTTTTTATAACCCGCCAAAAAATAAATTTAAAAAGAGCTATTGCATATCAATAAAATAAATAACACAAAAAAATCTAATCCTATTGGAGTTGGCACCTTGCCGTGGTGGATTAGATTGTGAGTTTCTCTTTTTTTGTCATTTATATTTTTATTCAATTTTCCATATTAATTATACAGAAATGTGGATGATACATATGTGATATAAGAGGATTCATAGTCAACTAAGGCAGAAAGCAAAACAATAATAGTACAGAAAGAACTCGGTGACCCTGTGAGCTATTCCGACAGGAGAATGATCTTAGTTTCCTTGTAGTTTCAACCAAGTGGGCTTGGTCACAGGTTAGAGACCAGACAAATATCAGCTCCCTTGCTCAGATTTGAAGGCCATTGCAAAATATTTTTGTTTTTTTAACCTGAAGCGCCAACCCAAACTAAAAATTTCAATCCCAAACTTTATCCAGTGATTGTCAATTTTACTGCTGATGAAAAGAGGTACTGTATATAGTGATGGAAAGCTGAAGATCCTGCCGTTCTATAGGTGTATTGGTTGTCATTCTATCATGAAGGTAAGGGGGTGAACTTTGACCCTGAAGTGTCCATGCTCCTTTTATTTGGCTTTCACATTTTTCTCAGGTTAAAAGTTTGTTAAAAGCATCCTTAAAAAAATAAAAAGAGGAAAAACATGTTTGTGATCTTCTGACATCTGATCTAATCAGTTTGAACACACTTTGGAAATCATCAAGACTCATTTTTGTGTTCATTTTTGTGTCATATCTATATCTTTTCATAACATATACCATATATATGTAAATGTACCTGTAATTTCTATTTTATTTGAAGTGAACCACAATATCACTCTATATTTCAGCTGCTTGGCAGTAATGTTAGCTGACCAAACGAAGGTCTCTCCATGAACATGATTTAGATCTGATCATAGTGTTGGCTTTTCCTGCCTAAGTGCAGGCTGAGGCAGCTCCATCACTTCACAAGACACGGAAAACCTCTGTTGGTCTGGAGGAGCTGTAGCAGTTATTTCTGCACAAACGTCCACTGTACATTCACTAGATATTCTCAGAGCTAAACTAACTCTTCTGCAGTGTGGAGTGAGCGCGCGTTCACGTCTAGAGGTGGAGCGAGCTGAGCTGTCTGAGTGAAGGCAAGCAGGCAGAGGAGGAGGGTACAGCGGCTACATGCGAACGTGCATATGCGAGCGCGCATGTGTGCCGACCCGCTACATTTATACGCTTACAAAGTTACAAACAGTCCCTTTAGGAGGCCTTAAAAATCGATCAATCTAGCGAGTTAGTCTGTAAATTGAACAGCAAAAGAAAAGTATTGGCCTCGCAGCGCTGTTCCAATAGTTTTTGAGGGGACTGTAAACCTATGTCTGTGCGAAATGTGCTGCTTTTATAGCAAAATGCACAATTGTAATGAATATTTCAGCTTAGCTGCCCCACTATTGGGGAAATATTAGAAATACTTATTTTTCCTCTCGAAGGGGCGTGTTGTTGTCTGTGTTTGATTGACTGCAGCTGGCAGGCTGCCAGAGTGTCTGTAACACTGTTGTGAAGGAGAGACAAAGTAAACAAACTTTCTCTGTAGCCTACATGTCATGTGCAGACAGCCTGTTGTCAGTGGGACCAAACCAGCACCTTACTGGGCTAAAGTGATATATGCACATTATGCAGGTATGTTTACATGATGTTTAATATGCTGCAGCTGAGCAGCTAATTGTGCAGCTTTCCCCGGTGAATGTTTGTTTGATCGCTCGTTCAATATGCTAAGGTGCAGCACAAGACATGTATTCATGTTGGTAAATCAGGTAAGACATGAGCATGAAAGCTAATGTGTGTTGTTGTTCAGAGTCTGTGGCTCTTGTGTTGTGCAGCTGCTGTATCGCTCAGGGTGACCATCTGCTCTGCCCGTGATCGCTGATGTTGCTGCTCCATTCAAATATGGTCACAATTAAGCAATTTGATTGGCTGTATGGAAACAAGTTCTCCATCTACGTAGAACAGCACTAGCTCATATTATCTGGACCTACCAGGAGGGAGGAGTCGGTCCTGTTGAGGTGCTGCCTGATGGCATCATCTGTTGGCAGCAGGAGGGTGAAACCTAACGCCTGCAGATCTTCTGACAGATTGTACATCTGTGAAAAAACACACACACTAAAACACACTGAAAAAACCTAACAAGGTTGAGTTCAGACAGCTAAACAGACAGACAGATGTCTTACCAGAGCGTGCTGTCTGAACAGAGTGAAGGTGGAAGAGGAGTTCAGGAAGGCCATCAGGCTGTGGGGCTCTGGGGGGAGGTCTGAGCTGGACGGGGCCAGAATCTGATTATGACCCAAACAAATAAACAAACAAAAAAGACAGGTTTTAAGTTCATTAAATGTTTTTGTAGGAACCAAAAGGACTCTAATTTTACCCACAAAGGACTCTCTTAAACTTTCTATTTATATCACGTTTAAGGTCTAATTTATTTCCTCCGCCTCCTGATCCAACAACCCGGGTAAGGGAGGTGTGTGTGTGGAGGTGAACAGTCCTCTGTTCCATATCAATCTATTATTACTATCATTTTTACTATTCTCCAGAGATTCCATGATAACAAATGAAAAAATCCTTCTCACTCGGAAATGAGTTTCATTGGGCCTCTAATGACACTGTTGTCTATCAGTTCAACATACCAGTTTGCCATGAAACTTGCTGTGGATGTTTATGAACTCCAGAGGATGAATCCTTTTAACAACCCCATGATCTTTCCTCTAGCGTCAGCATCAGGACAAACTAGCTCCTATGTAACTGGTAAAGCTCTAAGAATAACCAGTATGTTGTTTGCACAACTCGGCCTCCTGGCAGTTAAGACTCTTACCTGGTCTATGATGTGAATGTAGCCGTTGATTGCAGGCAGGTTCGGGGTGAGAATGGAGGCGTTTCCAATGTGGAGCACCTGGAACACAACGACAACAGTTAAATACAGTATACACTGCATGTGTGTATCTGTGTGTGTCTATCTAACTCAGAACTAAAATCTGAAAATTTGTCTGATGTGATAGTGATATTTTTGACAGAGTACCAGACACTCTCAAATTGTGTGTAATTAATGTCTGATCTGCTTAGGCGGTAGTTCATTACACCGTCTACACCTGGGACTGAGCTCTCCAGTGTCTGTGAGTGAAGCTGAGCTCAGAAGAGGAATGTATCATAGATCATCATCATAGAGATCACCAAGGTCAGAAAATAATTATAATGTGATGCTGCATAGACATATTCAATAATTAAGTAACAAGATTTTAAAACATTTACTTGGGCTGACAAATTAAATGATTTATTACAGTCCTGCGACAGCCACAGATGCCAAGATCTTTATCCTTTTTTTGTCAGAGCATTTGATTTATTGATTGCTGTCGGGATGTAAAGACAATTTCAACAAATGCAACAAAAATGTTTTTTAAATTTATTACGTACCCTACCTTTAATATTAATAAATACTTAAATGTTCAGTAATGGAAAAGGAATGGTTTAGACTTGTGGAAGATAATTTGTGTCCGATTTAGTTTTAGTCAGAATTTGAATGGAATTATATGACCTCTCCTTTCATCTTGCCGTTATGTTACTTTCCCTGCCTGGGGTCGCTGTCCTGCACATGCATACCCTGTAACATGTGTATGTGGCCAAAAAATCTGTGTTCTCCAGGAGAGATCTAGCTGAGGAAACCAGGTTTCTCATTAACATTAAGTTTAAATAAATCCACTTACTGAAGAAAGCTGACACTAACTTGTGCTCACTGGCCGTAACCAGCTGCCCGTGCTATAGACAGAGACGCTGCACAGAGGTGTTGGCCGGATGGCTGCACTGTTGTTTGCCATGAAATGGTCCAAAAATGCAACTCCTCCTAAAACCACGACCTGTGGTCTTGATGTTTCTGTTTGCTGGTTGCTCGTTGTTCCATGATACACTGTCAAGATATGTGTAGCCTACATTTCAAAAGACACTGGTTTATTTTTATTTAAATGGCACCAAACAATCAGCACTGCACAAAGGAATCTGCAGGTATGGATTTCCTGCCTGCTCGCTGTAGATTTGTCTACAGCACAAACCACAGTGCTGCAGTGCAACGGCAACTCCCACATGGACGTGTATTGACACATGAATTGTTGCAGATGGCAACGGCTGCAGAAGAGACGGCACTAAGAATGACACGGACACCCGTAATACACCTGTGGTATTTGGAATGATGAGATGAAGATGAAAAATGAAAAGCGCCTTCTGTGTGCCCTCTTGACTTAACTCGTTGGCTTGCTTTCCTCACTTCCGTTTCTTTTTTCGTGCACTGATTCACTTAAGCTGAACCGCCAATCAGAGTGATTTCTCTCACCGACGAGCCCCACCGCCAATTCAACATGCTGGATCGGCCGAAAAACCTCCGTCACGGGCAGACTAGAGCCGACGGTGCGGGATACAGCGAAAAAAACTAGGCCGACAGACGCTCACCGACAGCCCCAAACTGTCCAACGACGGGCCGTCATCTTGCTGTGTCAGGACCTCTAGTAAATCCATCTAAATGTGTAGTCAGTCAGTCTGTAACAATTACCCCATTCTTACCCCGCTGATGTTGCTGATCTCCCAGTAGGTGTTGGGGTTCAGTGTGGGCAGCCTGCTGCCCACCAGTCCCTCCAGGTCTTCTACAGAGTAGATCCCCTGCAGGAAGTGAGCCCTGCAACCAGGAAGAGCAAAAAATAGATGGTTATGACTCATTTCACTGAACACAAACTCACAACTTGCTCCTGGGATATTGTGGCTGTGGCTTCAAGCCTGAAGGATCTGCATTTCATCACGTTTAATGTTCCAGAGGTGAACAGTGTCGTCCAATATTTACACCATGACAGATCAAAACAGGGTCACAACTTCCAGTGAATACATCCCTGTGATCCTTCTTTAAACAACTAGACTCAATTGTAATCCCTTTTTATGGGACTACAAAACACATAGAATTGGCAAGAAACACCTTTGCAAATCTAAAAGGAGATCCAAACTTTTATATTATTGGGCTTCAAACATTAGAATTATGACATACTGGCAATGTAACACAGCAACTCCTCAAAACTGGCTTGAAATGGTACAGGAGGCATGTCAACCTTACTCTACAGTATATGTGCCATCCTTCTGAAACCTTACATAATAAGTATTGTATTCATATATACATATACTGTATATAGGAATCCATTGGTACCAACCATGTCATACTAGCTTGTCGGGAAGGAGGCTAAATAACGCTCCAAACTTGTGCAAAATTTTGGTGAGGAAAAACTGGCATGGCCATTTTCAAAGGGGACCCTTGACCTCTGACCTCAAGATATGTGAATGAAAATGGGTTCTATGGGTACCCACGAGTCTGTCCTTTACAGACATGCCCACTTTATGATAATCACATGCAGTTTGGGGCAAGTCATAGTCAAGTCAGCACACTGACACACTGACAGCTGTTGTTGCCTGTTGGGCTTGAGTTTGCCATGTTATGATTTTAGCATATTTTCTATACTAAATGCAGTACCTGTGAGGGTTTCTGGACAATATTTGTCATTGTTTTGTGTTGTTAATTGTTTTCCAATAATACATATATACAAACATTTGCATAAAGCAGCATATTTGCCCACTCCCATGTTGATAAGAGTATTAAATACTTGACAAATCTCCCTTTAAGGTACATTTTGAACTAGTAAAAAATGTGTGATTAATTTGCGATTAATCACAACTAACTATGGACAATCATGCGATTAATCCTGATTAAATACTTTAATCGATGGACAGCCCTTAAATATATAGTTTCATATTCAAGCACAAACTAAAAAACAAACAAAGTACTGCTACGTTCCTGAGCGTAGTGAGCAACGTTTGAGTGTGTGTGTGTGTGTGTGTGTTACACATGTCTAATCAGTGTGTGAGGTGACTGACCGCAGGAAGTGAGGCAGGCGGTGTCGGGTGGTCCAGAACGACCTCTGATCTGAAGTCATGTTCCTCATAGCTTCTCTGGACGGAACCAACAATGTGACGTTCTCATTCAGTTCCTCAGAGAAGCGACTGTACTTCTGACAACACACACAATTACAACTTATTTACAACTTAAAAATAACTTATTTATGTAATTTATCTTTAGTGTTTTTTGTTAAAACACTAACCTGTCATATTATTACAGTAGCTACATCTACTTTGAAATGAAAAGTTCTACGTTTTACAGCCTTTTTTATGATTTTGGCTCATTTAACATTAAACAGACCAGCAGCGTATTTCAGAACCTACATGTACATTTAGATTAGACTAGATAACTACTTTATGGGAAACTAGTTACCAGCTAAGTTTAAATATAGCTTGAATGCAGTTTGGAAGTTACACTAGAACTTAAAGTAAACTGAAAACAGGGTGCAACACACAAGTTAGTTGTGAGTAACTACAGTATAGAGCAGTGAGTCTGATTCTGACATACCTGAGTCAGTAGGTTGAAACTGGCCAGCTTTACGATCATGTCCAGCTCCTACAAACACATGCGCACGTAAACACACACACACACATACACACACACACACGCACACACAAACACACAGTTATTATTATTATTATTGTCAGAGTCACCATTGAAGTGTTGCTCAAGCACTTGTGACGTAATGTTATTAAAAAGCACTGGGAACTTGCTAACGTCATTTTTTAAACAGAACAGGGTGAAACAAAAACATGATTCTTTGATGCTTCACCGGTGAAGGTGTCGTGCTTCATTTTGAAGCTTCATGTCAATGGCTTCCATTGAAAATGACTTGTAGCCTGTTCCTGTGTCACTCGTAGTGTGAACGCAGTATCAGAGTGGACGGAGTGTTTTTGTAGTTCCAACAACTCCAACAGAGTGAGATGTCTTCTCGCTAGTGGATCGCTTAACATCAGTTTCAGGAGTCGCATTCTCCCAGTTTAACTATCATTCATATCGTATCAATAATTTAAGCAGATCATTCTAACAGTTTTGAACCATGACCTCCAGTATTTGGGTTAAATAACTTAAAATGTAAAATAAGGTGTGCCAAAGCAGTAAGCTACAGCTGTTATTTCAATGTGTCAGATACACATTTAGTCAACATTTCATATCTTCTGCTGCTATGTAAATATAAGTAACGGACCAGACTTGATATGGGCAGATTTTTTTTTTAATCAATATTACCAATCAATATTAAAGCAGCAGTGGGTAGAATTGGAGCAAATATGATTAAAAAAAGGTATTTTTATAAAACGGTTCCTAATGGCATCTGCAAGATTTCACAGACCGGAGGAAACAACCAATCAGAGCTGATCTGGAGCCTGCCGTTGTTGCAGCTGTCAATTACTCACAAACGCCGATCAAACGGTCAAACTAGGCAGCGCTGATCAAATATGAATCAATATTCTGTTTGAGTCTGAGGGGTTTGAGGCGAGATATAGGCATTACAGTAACAGAATATTGATCTGAGTTTACAAGTGATTGACAGCTGCCCCCATTGAATGAACAGCCAATAGGAACGCTCTCTGGCTGAGATGACCTGTGAATGGACAAAGTTTTTTTTAAAGCCTGAAAACAGAGCCATGAGGAGCTGCAGAAGTCTAGTTTCCTCTCAGAACACTTGAATTACAATATGCTTAAAGGTTATTATGGAATTTTTGGCCAATGACACCAAAAACATTCTGCCTACTGCAGATTTTAAGGACTCACATCAGGACCAGAGCCAATAACACCAAGATCCCCATATTATGCTGGTGTGAATACTCGCCTCCAGTAATGCTCCGTAGCAGATGGTTCCGTCTCCAGCGTAGCCGTCAGGACAGGTACAGGTGTGAGCTCCACCGTCCTTAGAGGGCTCACACTTTGCCTGACAGAGTGTGCAGCAGAAAGGGATCATGGGAAATGTATCTAACCTACTAAAACCACAGCAATTACACAACAATGACCAATTCTCAGTAGTCATGTTTTATAAATGAGTTTTCACTCATAACACAAATAACCATGTTGCACATAAAATTCTTCAGATGAAGAATCAAAACTTTAATCTCAATGCCCTGGTTACTCCACAGACATTAACAGTGTTGATAAATATTATCATTGAGAAGTATTGACCAAAAACTGTCTCTCTCCTTACAGAATGAGACAGGGCATTGTTTCAGCCATACCTTTTATTAAGCACCACAATCCATTAAAGTGGAGGCAGAAGTCTGAGCAGCAGAGATCTTACTTTCTATGTTTACTTTTGTTTGGACTCAAAGACATGCACTTGAAGTAATTTATGTAAAAACTGAAGCTTATTTGGTTTTAGCAGTTTCACAAATCTCCACAGTAGTGGTAATGAGTGTGAAGTTAGCATAACCCACAGTCAGAAACCCATCCTTTAAAACCTCAGTGAATTAAACCCAATCTTTCGTCATGCTGACATGATATTTGATACAAATACTTTGTGTGCGTGTGTGTGTGTGTGTGTGTGTGTGTGTGTGTGTTTGTGTGTGCGTGCGTGCGTTTACCAGTTCATGGCAACCTCCATGTTTCTTGTAGCAGGGGTTAACGAGTTCACACACAATACCGTTCCCACTGTAACCTGTTTTACAAATACAGTCACTCTGCAGAAACACACACACACACAGATAAACAGACATACACATAAACAAATTGTTCTTAACAGTCTTCTACAATATGTACAGTGAGGCAGCTCATTATTAATCATATACACAATAAGAGATGATCAGAATGAAAGAGAACAGAGTTGGACGGGGGGGTAGCGTAGTGACACATATCTCTGTGAGTTGATGTGGATCATTACATTTGTTAAAATAGAAGCATGAGACAGAAGAGTGAAAACATCCAAATGCTTTAGAAAACACTGACAGAGTCAGTTGACCTTTAGAACGACAAGGGCAGCTGGGCAGAGGGGACAGGGCATCAGGGAGAAAACAAGAGCAAAAAGGGAAAGTGAATTCTTTTAAGGAACTGTTAATAGTCGTTTAATTCATGATTATTAACTAATGCTTATTATCAATCATTAATTGTTAGTAACTGACCTGTCCAGGTCCGATGTAGATACAGTTGCCTTTGGGGCTGCAGCCTCCTCGACTCTCCAGCTGACAGTTGTTGATCTCCACACAAACTCTGCCGTCACCTTTCCAACCCTCGATACACACACACGATGCGTTACCTGGACCCACATACACACACTCTGCCTGTAGAGAGGGAGGGAGGGAGAGGGAGGATGTCTTATAAAGGCATTTTCGGTTTTATAATGAGCAAAGATTAGTTTCTGTCGGTTTATCATTATTATTTGATATCTGCTGATGAATTAATATGAACAGAGCTGATCCAGGACACACTGACACGTGTCTGTTTATGCTCTGCACAGATGTTTAGTTCTCTTTGCATCACTCTTGTGAGATTCGTGGTTCTGTGTTCAGGGAGGTGATTTTTCTTTTGGCTAAAGGGGATCTAGATTGACTGTTTTGGAGAGCAGGGCAGGGCCTTTTCCTTTTTTTCTTTAAAACACATTTCCATAGATTTGCCTTCCTGTGTGACCATTAGACTTATTTGTTTGCATAAAGCAGCTCAGTGCTATTATAATGTTATTCGGTAGCTCAGTTTAAAAATAGATAGTGGCAAAAATATTTGGTAAATGGAAAGCATGATTTTGTTTTCCCAGTGGGCTACCTCCAGTTCTGAAAAGTGAAGCCAATGTAGAAGAGCCTTAGACTTGCATTCTTTCTAATAGCCAGCAGGGGGCGACTCCTCTGGTTGCTAAAAGAAGTCTGATTGTATAGAAGTCTATGAGAAAATGACCCTACTACTCACTTGATTTATTACCTCAGTAAACATTGTAAACATGAGTTTATGGTCTCAATCGCTAGTTTCAAGTCTTCTTCAATACAGCATGATGTTCATTTTGTAAATTATGGTCCCATTTAGAGTCAGATAGACCATAAAGCAGGGTATGCTTTAGGGCGTGGCTACCTTGTGATTGACAGGTCGCTACCACGGCGTTGTTCGGTCTGGGAGATGTCCTTTAACCCTTTCACAGCGTGTATTCAGTTCATGAAAGTTAATTATATCCTTTTTGGTTGCCTAAAAATGTCTTATTCAGTGTTCAGTTGTGCTCAGCTCCACCCTCTCGTGTCACTTCTGGTTGCAAAAACCCAAGATGGTGACGGCCAAAATGCCAAACTCAAGGCTTCAAAACAGCAGTCCAGAAACCAATGGGTGACGTCACGGTGACTACGTCCACTTCTTATATACAGTCTATGGTTTTTCCATACATTTGACAGTTGCTAATTTCACCTCTAATGTGCTCATTGGTGGTTATTGTGAAAATAACTGCTGCATTAAGAAGATATAAAATTAAAAAAAGGATATTAACTGTTTGAATTCTTTGTTTTGACATTATTGATTAATGATGAAATGAAGGGAGGTTTAAATGGTTATTCCCATCCGCACGCACGCACGCACGCACGCACGCACGCACGCACGCACGCACGCACGCACGCACGCACGCACGCATGCACGCACGCACACACGCACACGCACACCCAAACCCAATGAGTCTTACGTTGGTGTGGCAGCCTCCTCGGTTGTTCTTCAGGCAGGGGTTGATGGGAGAGCAGGAGTGACCGTCACCCTCATATCCATCCCTACACAAACACCTGGTGCAACACACACAAACACAGCTTTTTGATGAGCAAACTCACCAGCTGTTGAAGTAACAGGAGAGTGACTGGTGTTGATCACCTATGAACCCATTGAAGAATTTCCCATCTGATTGCACATCAGAGAGGAAAGAGCTGCAGTAGTCCAGGTGCCTCCCTAGTGAGGATGATGATGTGCAGGAGGAATCTACAAAAGCTACTGCTGCCAGGTTTGGTGAGAATGTGACAGTTCATCATCCAGCGTCACCCCTCAAGTTTCTCGCTGTCCAAACTGACACCATCAAACAGTGTTGTCATGGTGATGGAGAGGTCTCCGTGCAAGCATCCTTTCCCGTGAAAAGACTTTAGGTGGTGCCTTGAGATCCACTCCGAGATATCTGCCAGGCAGGAAGTGAAGCCTCCACCTTAAGGTGCTTTCAGACAACGAGGTCTCTGCCTGTAATGTTACTTAACATTAACAGTTCTCGGATGGAAACGAGACTCTACATACACGCAAGGGGCTCTGTGAGGCTGTACTAAAGCACAGTGGTGCTTTAAACAAAACATGCCAACATGCTCAGAATAATGCTAGCATGTTGATGTTCTTTCACTTTAAACAGACATATTGTACTTATGTTGAATGCTATTTTTTATTGCATTTTTTAATTCTATATTTATGCTTCTTGACTCTTGTAGTACTTTCTTTGATTTTTATTTATTTTATTAATAAGTTTATTGTTATGCACCAACCACCAAGGCAAATTCCTTGTATGAGAAGTCTTACTTGGCAAAAAACCTGATTCTGATTTTCCCAGGTGTAATGTTTACCATCTTAAGTTTAGTGTGTTGGCATGCTAAATGTGTAAACTGGCACTAAACACAAAGTATAACTGAGGCTGATGGGAATGTCATTAGTTTTGCATATTTGGTCATAAACCAAAAGACTTTTCACTCAGAACCACAAATGTCAACCTCGTATTGGCACTACAGAAAAAGTCAGGGGATCACCAAAGCCATTAGGATTCATCTTCTGGAAACCAGGAATGTCTGTACAAAATGTCATGGCAATCCAACATCTGGACCAAAAAGTCACAGATGAAAACTAAAGACTTAAAAGTGATAAATGCGAGATTGGGAGCATTTTTCTATTGCCTCCGCACTAGGGTTTAATCCTGGGAAACAGGATTCAACTGTGCTGCCTTCTTGGCCAGGTAACCATCGTGAAATAGATTTTATCTCGATTAGTTTTACCTGGTTAAAAAAGGTTAAATAAAAATAAGTAAATGTCAACACTGTTGCCGTTATTTGCACTGTTAGCATTGTCAGACGTCGCCATGTTGAGAGCCGTGTGGAGGCACTAGATATGCTCTGAATTTAGTATTGAGCACCTTTACAAAAATGACTTAAATGTGACTCAAACTAATACACACTTTTTTGTTAAAAGATTACAAATAAATCTAAATCAGGTGCCAAAATGAACACTGTTAGTTGAAGTAAAAGTAGTAGTATCTTACTTAGTTTGCAGTCCTGTTTGTGTACAGTATGCATGGATGTGACAGTGTTCCTGCAGTCCGTCAGAGTTGCAGGGCGTGGCCGTCTTGTCACATTTTTCTCCAGAGTATCCCTCCAAACAGGATCCTCTCCGACACACACCACCGCTGGCAGGACGGTTATCACACACACCGTGGACACAGTGACACTCTGAAGACAAACACAGACAAACACACACATCATGAATTTAAATAACTATGGTGATACTTTTCCTCTAGCTCAATCAACCAATACTTTGGTTTATAACCAAAATACCTGCAAAACTAGTAACATTACCATCAGCACTTTTTGTTCAGTGCAAATGAGTTCGGCATTTTGGCCATCGCCATCTTGGATTTTTGCAACCAGAAGTGACACGAAAGGGTGGAGCTCAATACAACCAAACGCTGAATAAGACATTTTTAGGCGACCAAAAGGCTATAATTAACTTTCATGAACTGAAAACACACTGTGAAAGGGTTAAAGTTGTAAGACGAAAACACGGACAACTCCAAGACCGGACAACGCCGTAGTAGCGACCTGTCAATCACAAGGTAGCCACGCCCTAAAGCATCCCCTGCTTTATTGTCTATTTGACTCTAAATGGGACCATCATTTACTAAATGAACATCATGCTGTATTGAAGAAGACTTGAAACTAGTGATTGAGACAATAAACTGATGTTTACAATGTTTACTGAGGTAATAAATCAAGTGAGAAGTAGGCTCATTTTCTCATAGACTTCTATACAATCAGACTTCTTCAGCTGTCAATCATGACGTCTCACCCCCTTTTTATAGCATCAAATAACTACTTAAAACCAAATTTATCAGAAAAACGAACACTTGAACACACATCAGCGTGATAAAAAATGTATTTGATGTGTCCTTTGACTTTTTAGTTTGGCCCATGTCCCATCCGCTAACATGAATGGGGTTGGATTTATGACCTATACTGCAGCTAGCCACCAGGGGGAGATCGAGATGTTTTGGCTTTCACTTTTGGGGAGCTGTCATGTCGTCCATCTTTATAGAGAAGTGAAGTCCGTCCTTCCAGTGAACCACCATGGGACCTTATTTCAGGAAAAAATATGAACAGTAGTCAAAAAATATTTGTCTCTGGTCATTGACTACCATTCATATTTTTTTCCAAAATAAGGTCCCATGGTGGTCCACCGGAACAGGAGGGACTTTGTCTCTCTATATACAGTCTATGGCTTATCAGCATGTCAGCGTGTCAGCATTGTCATTGTGAGCATGTTGGCATTTAACTCAAAGCAATGCTGTCCGTAAATACAAACTCAACGAGTCTAGCATGGCTGTAGACTTTTAGTCTGCGCCCAAAATGAGCTGGAAAATGAGAAAGTGTGCTCCGGCCAGTGGGCGGTGCTTGGTTTTGGCTCGACTGTCTTCAACATGGTGGACGGGTCACAAACTTCCTCATTTTACAGCTGAACAGTACACTACAAGATGTTTCTGAAAACATTTGAGGCGAGAAATAAGCAATACAGTAACAGAATATTGATTCATTTGATCAGTTTCTTTGGGCACAATGAAATATTGAAAATGTAATTTGGAGCACTAAAGTGAGGCAGGGGAAGCTAATTTTTTCACAGATTATCAGTCTCATGTAGTACTGTCAGGATATAGTGACAGTTTGAGTAAATATGTCAAAACATTATTTTTATTATAGTTACCAACTGTAGCTTTAAAGCTTAAACTGGTGTTAAGGTGCTCTCCGAGAGAGGAGGAGCTGTTACCTTCGTCACAGTTTTCTCCATGCTTGGATCGATCTGCACAGATGTGGCAGGCGACACCCGTGAGGCCTGAATGACAGCTGCACGAGCCGTTGCCATGGATACCGTCAAAACACTGCATGTGGTAAAAATTAAAATGAATACATAAATAAAACACATCAGTAGACAAATGCTCCCGTGACAGTTTGTTCTTTGTTTGTTGCTCACCGTTCCTTTGTCGTAGCAGGGATGCTGGAATCCTCCAATACAAGGTTTACAGTCTGGACCATAGAAGCCTTTACAACACTCGGGTTCCTGTCAAACACACACTCACAAATTAAAACAAAAAGATACTGAATGTTTCAGATGAAGGACTATTCCACCATTTGACCCCTGGGACCTGAACAGTAAAACCATCGACTCTGTGTCAGTAGGATCTTGACGAGGAACCCTCCTAATGTGGGTCCTTCTTTGACTTCATGCTACCTTCAAATAGTAACTGTGAGTTTATGTTTTTTACACGGAAATACAAAGACATTTTATTCTATTTCTTTAAAACTTTTAGATATGGTTCTTTATCTGACTTGCTGGTTGTAGTCACAACATGCTCTCCCTCTATGTTTCACTGGAAAGATGTTTCAGCTCTAAATCTGCCGACTTGAAAACAACATGTTTTCCTATCAGGAATTATGCAGCCCAAAACATTTTTAAGAGAGCTTTACATTAGAAACCTCCACACAAAAACATTATTTTTTTTATTATTTACCCATCCAGCAGTTACGGAGCAACATCATCATTCATTTGGAGTCAAGTTTGTGTCCACCTAATGCATTTAATTCTAATATTCATGCTCTTTTAGCTCTGTTTTTGGTCTTCAGTGTCAAACTATCATCATAAATAGCTGTCAAAAGCATTCTAGTCACACAGCGTTAGCAAAGCGGGTGGTCATGGCAAGGTAAGCTGTCATGCTCCACAGATCGATAAAAATTAAAGAATTATTTATATTTAGCGATTATTAAAACTTAAAAGTGATGCAAGACTTCATTACGGCGCTAAATTGTTGTACGTGACTATGCCAGCATGGCGGAAAGCTAAATCTGCAATATTGTATTTACTTTTGGCGTTATGTTTCCAACTGAGGGCTAACAGTTAACGTTAGCAATCAGCAACACGCTAACTATGTAATGGAGAGCCGTCAGGGTCTAATGTTCACCTTCTCCGACATACATAGAGCTGCTGTGTGACTGATTGCGCTAATAACAAGACCAAAATCCAAGTCTCCAGTTTTATATTATGCCAGTTCAGGAATTGCGAAGGAAAAAGTGTCTGGCAGCGGCCATCAAGAGGGCTCGCGTAACTTAAACTCTGACGGGAGTGTCAACCAAAGCAGACCTTGGTCCCCGATGTCAAATCACACATGTCTGATCTATCTATACCCTACCTAAAAAACGTATTGACAGGAAAGAGGCAGAGGAGAAAACGGCGAAATCAGCTGGGGCAGTGTGGGCGGGGCTTCAAGGCCACCGTGGTCGATGGGCATCCAATTTTCAGAAGGGCGTCAAGGCCAGACAGGGGAGCCACGACGGCCATGGCCGCCGGTGAAATTTTTGCTCTGGTCATGTCCATATATTATACGATAAGACGATAAACAAAGAATTGTCTCACAGGTGTCCATGGATCTGGGTTACACCTGGAGCGCCTGCTGTCGTGGCCCTGCTTGACAGTCACTGCTACTACTATTATTATTAGTCATATCTCTATTATCATTACTGCTACTGCTATCGGGGTTCTACAGCAGGAGGAATGCTACAACTATGGATAGTTCATATGTACTAACACAGTCAACACAGTGAACACCTTCACATGTGAAGGCACCATAATGAGTAAAGACAGTTGAAATGCAGATGAATGAGGCTCAAAAATAAAACTCACCGTTTTGGTGGCGTTGCAGTATTTGGCGCAGCCTTTATGGGTTGTCCCTCGGGAAGTCATATAATCACAGTCGGTCTGATGATTTTGCTGGAGACAGACACACAGATTTGAAATATTATTGAAAAATCTGTACACAAATTCCTAAACTGAGCGCATGATATAGTAGCTGACATTTTGAAGCAACACTTCTGGAATATGGATCTGGCAATCTATCTATCTATATCTATATATCTATCTATATACTGTATAAATACTGTAAATAACATTACATCACCATAACACTTTTTAACCCACACCACTTTAATTCTGAAGGTCGAATGTCACATCACAAATCTTACTGTTTAAATGAACACAACTTTACTGAGAGTTCCTCCATATATTTTTCATCTTACAGTTTATCAATCTCTGCTAATGGACCGTCAATCTGCCAGTACGATTTATTTATCTGTTTGCACAGACTTTCACATCAATAGTGTATGACCCCCAGAGGGCTCTGTAGAATAGAACAGAATAGAATAGAAATGTTGCAGAAATAATTATAGGTTTTACCATTGTAATGGTGCCATCTGGACAGTTAGACTGATAGAGGTAAAGGCAATGAACACACGGACTCTGAAAACACACAAACACAGAAAAAAAGAAATTCATACTGTAGCTTTAACTGTTAGCCTTACTGTTAGCTATGAGCTTCTATTGGCCTGTTTATTCTCTCTGCGTGAAGATTATGAATCTGGTGATGCTGGCTAAAGTCATTTTGTCCATGATGACTATTGCTCTCACTGCTAGCGTGTAGTTAAATTCTGTTTTATTTGTATATGTTTAAGTGGACCCAAAACATTACTGAAAAATGATTTCACCAATTCTTTGAATGATGTCACATTAAACAGATAAAATCGTCACTTCTATGAAAAGATGTTAACTTTTACAAGGCTTGTATCACAAAGATATGAATTTTTAACTAAATTTAATTTAATAAATGTGTTTTTTGGCCATTTTCTGTCTTTATTGAAAAGCCGACAGAAAATGAATCGGGAGAGAGACGGGAATGACATGCAACAAAGGTCCCCAGTCAGATTGGGACATGAGATCATGGTCATTGTACATGGTCGTCGCTGTACAATGGCCCTCCCTCTACTCACCATGGTGATCTTGCTCTCGATGACATCACAGCGGTGAGGCAGGATGGGGAGGATGGAGGGCGGGTACAGAATCCCGTCAATCATATGGATGATCCCATTGGATGCCACAATGTTGGTGGTCGCCAGTTGAACGCCCTTCTCACCCAGTAAGATCTCACCCTGGAAAGGGAGGGTAGGGGACGACAACTAGTGTTAATAGAAACTGATGATTTCTACTGTAAAATAGTCAGGAAACAGGTTGCATTATGAGTCACTGTGAAGAACCAATCAGAGACACTTACATCTTTGGACACAGTGATGGAGACAATCTGATTGGCCATCGTCTGAATCTGAGGGAGAGTAGCCAATTCGTCGACTGTCAGCTAAACACAGAAAAAAGAATATTCAACAAAAACTTTTGTTTTTTTCAAACATCATGTAAGACAGAACAAACAAACACAATTTAGCTATTCTTCCTTAACAGCAGTGGAGCTAAAAATGGCTACGAATACAAGTACAAAATATTCTGATTTTTTGCCCTTATTCCAAAAAAGACAATATTCCTACTAAGCTGTTTAGGTGGCTGATGAAAATGAATATTCCACTAATATTCCTGTTTACATGCAGCTGTGCATACTCCGATTAACGTAACCGGTGGCGGCCTTGTTGGACCGTGCAAACACAGCCTCCCTCTTTCATTCCTTCAACCAACTTCTTGAAAAGGTCGGCGTTGCGATATTTGCGCATATCCAAAAACCTGTTGAAGTCCTTCATAATGTTTAAAAGTAGGTGTTTTTCTCCTTCCGACCAGAATTGTGGGCTTTTCTTTTGGGCATGCATCTCTGTAAAGTGGCGGCTAGTTGATTTGTGTTAAACGCACAAAGCTGGCTGTAAACAGGCAAGAGGACGTGTGTCGCAAACTGCAGTAAAAAAAAACAACTGAGACGCATATGCTGAATGTGCTGTATACATGTCCAAAGAATGTTCCTAAAGCCTGAATAATATCAGCATATCCCACATGGCCCATGTAAGGCCTAATTCTGAATATCCAAACGGAATATGCTGTTTACATGACCCATATCAAATTCAAAATATTGTCATATTCGGAATAATAGTGGAATATTACTGTGCATGTACTAAACGCCGTCTATGTTGAGTCTGTCCTAATGGTGGCGCTAGCGGAAAGGCCACAGGGTCTTTAAATCTAAAGGGTTCAGACACTACGTTAGGGGCTCCGTTATCATCGACTGTGCCGACACATCAGTGGGCTGAACGGAGATGATATGCGGGTGGTGGTGGTAGACTGGCAGTTGAATACAGTTATGTAGTAAACTGCTTTTGTAGTTTGAAAAAGACACTACAATACATCACATCAATACAGAATCATAGAAAGCAAAGCGTCTGAATTCATGATGGTATTGAAAATCATACCGACGGGATATCTAACTACCCTGGTATACCGTAATACCGCCCAAGCCTAACAGAAAGGCATTTCTTTCTACGCCTTCTTTGCAAGCAAACCAAAAAAGACAAAAGACAAAAAGGAAGAAAGAAGCAGGAAGTGAAAACTGATGGACAGATTCATTGATGGAGGGAGCATTGGTTGAGGGGTCTTCTTACCACAGCCTGGGAGAAAATATGGTGTCTGACAAGTTCCTGAAGTTTAGGTTTGGCCTTGAAAAAGAGCAGAATATCATTATAATCCTCATAATGACCATGATGATGGATAAAAGAGTTAACAGTAGCTGGGGTGGTTGTTGACATTATGTTAGGAAAGATCCATAGGAACCAATGGTTTGGGGGCTGAGAGCCACAGACAAGGTCAGGACGTTAGAGGGTATTGGGATTCAGACTAACACATTGTTGGTTTTCTTTTCATGGGATTTGTTGATTAAAAGAAATAAAGTGTAGACTGTAAGCAGACTTATCATTTAAAATTACCTGTATGTTATCTGCTCTAATCACAAATACAGTAAGCAAATGAAAACTTGAGTACTAATTACACCTACGTCGTGCAGCATGTACAAGAAGCTGCCGTCTCTGGATCTGTCCACAGCCTGGTTGATGGGGACGAACATAGTCAGGGGTCCCGGACCCCGCAAGTTTGGTGGCGACCCGCAGTTCTACAAACACACACAAACACACAGATTGTATCTGATTAGAGCCTTAGAACAAAGGATTTAACATTAAATCCCATTTAGAACTGGTTCCAACTTATTGGCTGTATTCTACTATGTTGCAGCGTTATGCTAAAACCGTTTTAATTCATTTTCCCACTCATCAATCTACACTCAATACCCCATAATGACAAAGCAAAAACAGGATTTATTTTTTTTGCAAATTCATTAAAAAGAAAAAACTATTACTACTAGCTAATCCATTATCCATGAATAGACTAAGCAAACAAAGTTGGGTTGATGGATTGTTTTATTGTCTGATTATGGAGAAACTTTCATATATACTGTATATACTGTAGTAAAAGGGAAATACAACACTTTTTCATAAGATTTGAGACTCATTCATGAAATTTCTGTAGGGGGAAGATTTTGCTAAAACATTGTAGTGCACTACTGTTCATTTTTTATTTTCCATTTTTGAATTCTGAGCGGTTTTGCTTTTTCCACCAAGATGTGATCTTAGTACCTTGTCAGCAACTACATCGAGCAGAATGTGCCTTCCTTACATTATATTCAAAGTGCCTTTATGTGTTGTGTTTAGGTTTGCCTTTTTCGCGCACCTTTTATGTGCAATGTGAAGTGTATGTTTTTAGGTTATGTGAAAATTTCAATAGACATATTTGTCAAAAAAAACTATAACATCTATTTGACATTAACTATTCAGACCCTTAACTCAGTACTTAGTTGAAGCACCTCTGGGAGCAATTACAGCAAAGAATACAATTTGAGCATAAAGGCCTTTACACACAGGGGGCGTGACGAAATATTATATGTCTGGGGCTTTTATTGTGAAAGATAAGAATGGAAGGAGTGGATCTGGTATGCGGTGCCTTTCTCAAGGTTGAAAGGTGTGATACAATTTGCTGTCATGGGTCGGACTACGGAGCCTCCATATTGTTGTTTCATATAAATTATATAGACACAACTCAACCCATTCCACACAACGGGCTCAGAAAGCTCAGAAAATCAACCTTGTTCCGAAAAGAGTACGTCGCTTTTTCGCTGCCTAATATTCGCGTTCTGTGTTAAAGTACTACTGACAAAAACAGTAAAAAAAAAATACAGAGACGTGTGAATTAAGCAATATTAATTAATATATATGCAATTTAGATTGATAAGAGTGGCATATTTAAATATTTAGATTTTTTTTTTTTTTTAAATAGTTAGCCCTTGATTTCATTTAAAACAAGAATCTTGTAAAAGGATCATCAATATACACAAGATGCTCACACACACACACACACACACACGATATCATGCTAAAAGACTGAGGCTAAAGCTAACACACAATACATAATATGTATGATAAAGACTTTGGCTGGGGTTTCTGGCATTTGGAAATTAAAATGATGTAGTTTCGACCTTAAAAATAACACTACATTACTACTGTCAGCCATGTTAATGTATGCATCTTACGTTAGAGCAGAGGAACACATTCTTTAAATGTTTTGCTATTATGTTTCTGGTTTTCGAGAGGTTAAAAAAAAAAGACACAAACCTCCAAACTCTTTAAATGCTGAATATCTCTGTTACCATACTATGCACCCTGCTTCAACATGTAGAGAAGTCCAAAGACTGACAGACCTGCTGAGCCTAGTTATGGTTGCTAAGTTATGATGTGGTAATCAGTGTTCAGGGGAGGAGAATCAAGACTGCTTCGTCTTACTGACCAATAAAGTTTGACAGATTTCTTCTCACGTGGGGATAAAACCAAACATCTGTGTGATGTTATTGGCAAGAACAAAATACTCACATCAACCAGAGACAGGAAGCGACTGTATTTTTCATCCTTAGCCAGAATCTCTCCGATCGTCTTATCAGCAAACTGGACACAAGAAGAAGATGATGATCGAATGACTGACATTCACTTTCATAGACCGCTATGAAGATTGGACTGTTTTAATGCAGGTGACACTCCAGTTAGCCGGAAATCATCTCGTATACATTTAACAACATAAAAAATAACCTTTTAATAAATTATGGCAAATATTTTTTATCAAACAAAAAATCCTGAGCACCAGAAATGCTTGAACAACATACATAGCACATTTCCTCTGAAATGCTCGGACAGTACATGTTGAAGTCTTTTTTGTAAGACACTTTTTTCTTTTTTTCTTTTTTTATTTGCTTCAAATGTTTTTTGGTTAACCTCAGTGTAGATGTAGTATTTTCTGACAGTGTGTTTTCAGGGAGTTTTTGGTGAAGTGACCCCTTAACTCACCCGTTCATCACGAGGAGGCTTTTCAGGAAGTGTGTTTGTGATTGGCTGGTCGATGATGTGCATGATCCCATTGGCTGCTGGCAGGTCTTGCTGGATGACGGTGTACAGTCTGCTGGGGTTGTCCATCAGGATGAATTTCTACATCAACCAGAGAAACAATCACAGTTTATGCTGTTAAAAATGTGTGAATAATAACTATTGACAACTGAGGGGCAGCAAACATTATGGAAGTTCGAGCAACAACTGTAACTCTGCGAAATATACTGTGCAAACCATGGCCTAAACAAAGAAACATAATTCTTCAGTATACTCTGGGCTGTCACATCTTGGTTTATGTGTTTTTGTGAAGGAAGTGCCATCTCATGGTGACACACTGCAATTGAATGAAAAGTCAGGATATTTTCTTTGTCTGCTCTTCTACTCTCTGCATCATATTGGGATCCTACAAGTGAATCTGTAAGCAGTAAGATAAAATATTTTGACCCGTGAAAGGATAAGAATTTTGTACTAAAAGACTTTCCCACTTGATTTGTCTATTTGCTGAACATTGAAAGATATAACTTTCCTCCCACTTTTCCTAGAACCTATCCTAACACGTCTTGACAAAGCTCCACCCTCTCTGACTCAACACAGACAAACAGGAAACAGGATATCACTCTTTGTTTTGGAGAGGAGAGACACAATGAGAGGCAGACAGTAATATTAGTCTTAACATCAAAGCTATTACATCCACAGAGAGACGACAGCTGAAGGAGGGAAGACTGGGAACACTGGAATTACTGGAATACTGAATACTTGCACTTCAACCTGCTGCTGATTCCACATAATGAACTCGGTGAGGCACGACTCAAAGTGAAAGTAACTTTTTAGTCTGACTGACTCTCCCTTCTGCTGGCTGTGTTTTCAGCTTCACTGAGAGACAAAATGTCTTCCATATCGAAGAAGGATCTCAGCTGTCCTGTCTGCTTTGAAATCTTCAAAAATCCTGTTGTCCTGTCATGTAGCCACAGCTTCTGTAAAGACTGTCTGCAGACATGGTGGAGAGGGAAACAAATACGCGAGTGTCCAGTTTGTAAGAGGAGCTCATCAAAGAGGGATCCACCTCGTAACCTGGTTTTAAAGAACCTGTGTGAGGCCTTCTTACTGGAGAGAGATCAGAGAGGTTCAGCAGAGACTCTCTGCAGTCTGCACTCTGAGGAACTCAGACTCTTCTGTCTGGACCATCAGCAGCCGGTGTGTGTCGTCTGCAGAGATTCAAGGATACATACTGACCACCGATTCAAACCCATCGATGAAGCTGCTCAGGATCACAAACAGGAGCTCCACAAATTCCTGAAGTCCTTACAGGAGAAACTGGAGCTCTTTAAACAAGTTAAAGGAAACTGTGATCAAACAGCAGAACACATGAAGGTCCAGGCCCGACGCACAGAGAGTCAGATTAAGAAGCAGTTTAAGAAGCTACACCAGTTTCTAGAAAAGGAAGAGGAGGCCAAGATCTCTGCTCTGAGGGAGGAAGAGGAGCAGAAGAGTCAGATGATGAAGGAGAAGGTGGAGGCTCTGAGCAGAGAGATAGCAGCTCTTTCAGACACAATCAGAGTCACAGAGGAGGACCTGAGAGCTGAAGACGTCTCATTCCTGCACAACTACAAGGCTGCAGTGGAAAGAGTCCAGCAGCGCCCCCTGCTGGAGGATCCACAGCTGCCCTCAGGAGCTCTGATAGACGTAGCCAAACACCTGGGCAACCTGACCTTCAACATCTGGAACAAGATGAAGAACATGGTCTCCTACACTCCTCTGATTCTGGATCCAAACACTGCCGACCCAGAACTCGACGTGTCTGATGATCTGACCAGTGTGAGATCTGGAGAGCGACAACAGCTTCCAAAAAACCCAGAGAGGATCAAATTTTCCTGCTCCGTCCTGGGCTCTGAAGGCTTTGACTCAGGGACTCACAGCTGGGACGTTGAGGTTGGAGACAACAAGGACTGGGAAGTGGGCATGTTAGCAGACTGCATCCAGATGAACGGACGTCTACAGTCTGGATTGTGGAGAATTATGTTCTCCAACGGTAAATTCACAGCGTTCTCCACATCAGATCAAGAGAAACAACTGCCAGTGAAGAAGAAGCTCCGGAGGATCAGAGTTCATCTGGACTTTGACAAAGGACAGCTCTCATTCTCTAATCTTGATACTAACACACACATACACACCTTCACACACACCTTCACTGACACCGTGTTTCCGTACATTTACACTGAGAATCAGCTCCCACTGAAGATTTTACCAGTGAAGGTCTCTGTGACGGTGGAAAAGCACAGTTAGAGATTATTATGATAGGGTTGGGCAATGTGACGATGCCTTAAACAGTTGTTGTTGTTGTTTTTTCAGAAATTCAAAAGTTTTATCTTTAGTTTCTCGCGTGAGTGTCAGATATAATCACTATACACTCAGTTGGCGCTTTATTTAGTAGTCCTATATAATCTAATGCAATCCAGTACAACTGTTCTGCCATAAAGTCTACTTTTATGATATATGCTTAATATGTTTTAGCAATGAGGTCCCAGTTAAAAGTGGTGTTGTACTGGACTAAATTATATTGAGAGGTATTTCCAATTGTTTTATCCTTCCTACATGAGGGGGGCAGGCTATTAGAAACACCTCTCAATACAATGCAATTAACTATGACCTCAATAATAAACACCAGCCCGGTCTCATTCCCAGATGATGATGGTGATGAAGCTGTGATGACGTTTTTACAGATACCATGACATTGCATTTTTGTGTGATGCAATTCCTTTTGAAGCAGCATGTTGGGACGGGTCAAAACGCCGGGAGAGATCACTGGAATATCAGTGTTACGGTCTCAGAGTGACAGTTCGTTATGGTTGTTTATATTGCTGTGCTGTGCTCTCCTTTTCGCTCTTTTCTTTTGGTGCGCTCCGCTGTCCCTCTGCTCCAAGATGACGTCACGTCTAGGGGATCCCCTTAAGGGCCACGCCTCCGGACCGCCCTCAGTTTGCCGCCGTTTGTGGTCCTGCTTCTGATACGTCACCGCTGATTATCCAATCACCAGCCGGCTGTGCCGCGTGTAAAGATTTAAAAGCCGGCTGTGACTATGGCGGGCAGTGATTACTATTGATCTGTCCCACGTGCCTCTCGATTGTTGTGTGTTGTTAACTAGCATATTGTGTTTAGGTCCTACTGGAGTCAGTGGACTTTAGATTGTTAGATATTGAATGTTAACTAGTATGAGGTACTCGTTTGTGTTTATATATTGTGTTGAATAGAGCAGTTGTTTAATTTGTGCCTTTTGTTTTCTCCTTTTCGGCCACCCGAAACCCTTGTTTTTGGTTATTATAATTTAAACTATTGTGTGCTTTATTTTGCTTTAATTTCAATCACGGCAAAAAAAACAAGTGATTGCCTGATAACACCGGCTCTATGTTACTTCCTTTACCCCTACACCAACTCTGGGTTGTAACAATCAGTTAATGAGAAAATGGGATTTGACAGAAGAGGCAGAAGGGTGGTATCAGTTCAAAATGTGTGTTATGCTATTTTAACAGTATGAATGTCAACAAAACTAATGAAATTAAAATTACTAATGAGTTAATAATCTGCAGCAGAAACCAAATCAATAACTTGTTGTGGGTTCTCTCTGTTTTTCCTTTGGATTATTATGATTGTGGGACCAATAAAAATGAAGTTAAAAGATCATCCTTGTGATCATTTTCAACAGTTTTAACATGTATACCTCATGTGGACTCTCCCATCATCATGATCACTGGAATATTTGTTCCATCTACAGTTTGGCTGCTGTGACTGCTAAACATTCATACTACTGTTTTAACGTTTTAAGACGCTGGTCAAAGAAATGAAGCTCTTCCAGTCACATCAGTACATGACGAACACGGAAGTTTTAGTACCGCCGTTTCGCCACTACGAAAGTTGGGATCAACGGCCGGCGCTCTTCCTTGGGGCTTGGTGGAGATATGCTCAGAAGCGAGAAGAGGTGTTTGAATAGTGCTGCATAATAGTGCAAGCTATTCAAGGGTAGTTGGTTCTGCATGACGCGACATCTCGATCACCAGCCAATCAGGATTGGCATAATGAGATAAATGCTTCTGAGGAATACGCAGGCAGGCGTATCCCATATAGTGAAACATCAAATGCGAAATGAATGCTATGTATGTATTTCAGGAGGCACAAGCAAATGTATCAATTATCTTTATAATGTTTCATGTGATTTATCTGATAAAGTAATTTTTTTGGCATTATAAAAAAATCACTTGATCAGATAATCATATAAAAAATCAATTTGCACCAAGTGTGGTCATCTAAGTGAACACCAACATCCTGCTCCCAACTCTTAAATATTAATTGTAGCTTTATCATTCATTGGTAAATGGCCATATGTGTAGGTCATCACTTTTTTATTAAGTGTTGATGCTTTCATTAAAAGATTGTCAAGAATATTCAACTTTCTGCAACTTTTATAATATGGAGCTGAGTAAATTAGTATTTTTTATAGCAAGTAGCAACTCCAACGAAGAGTCAAGATGTTTTTCTTTTTCTGTCCTTCTACTCTCTACATCATGTTAGGATCCTACAAGTGAATCTGTAAGCAGTAAGAAACAATTTAAACCTGTGAAAGGATAGGAATTTTGTACTAAAAAGACTTTCCCACTTGATTTGTCTAAATTAGACTGCTGAACATTGAAAGATATAACTTGAACCATCCTTTAACATGCAATAACTTGGTGTGTAAAGACAAAGATCATTTGTGGTAACACACACAAGAAGCTAGAGGTTTTTGGTCGAATGGCTTGCAACACACACCTGTTATGATAAACATGAGCAATCAGGAGAAATGTCTTGACAAAGCTCCACCCTCTCTGACTCAACACAGACAAACAGGAAACAGGATATCACTCTTTGTTTTGGAGAGGAGAGACACAATGAGAGGCAGACAGTAATATTCCGCTTAACACCAAAGCTAATACATCCACAGAGAGACGACAGCTGAAGGAGGGAAGACTGGGAACACTGGAATTACTGGAATACTGAATACTTGCACTTCAACCTGCTGCTGATTCCACATAATGAACTCGGTGAGGCACGACTCAAAGTGAAAGCAACTTTCTAGTCTGACTGACTTTCCCTTCTGCTGGCTGTGTTTTCAGCTTCACCGAGAGATAAAATGTCTTCCAGATCAGAGGAGGATCTCTGTTGTCCTGTCTGCCATGAAATCTTCAAAAATCCTGTTGTCCTGTCATGTAGCCACAGCTTCTGTAAAGACTGTCTGCAGACATGGTGGAGAGGGAAACAAATATGTGAGTGTCCGTGCTGTAAGAGAAGATCATCAAAGAGGGATCCACCTCGTAACCTGGCTTTAAAGAACGTGTCTGAGGCCTTCTTACAGGAGAGAGATCAGAGAGGTTCAGCAGAGGCTCTCTGCAGTCTGCACTCTGAGAAACTCAAACTCTTCTGTCTGGACCATCAGCAGCCGGTGTGTGTCGTCTGCAGAGATTCAAGGAAACATACTGACCACAGATTCAGACCCATCGATGAAGCTGCTCAGGATCACAAACAGGAGCTCCAGAAATCCCTGAAGCCCATTCAGGAGAAACTGGAGCTCTTTAAACAAGTTAAAGGAAACTGTGATCAAACAGCAGAACACATGAAGGTCCAGGCCCGACGCACAGAGAGGAAGATTAAGGAGCAGTTTAAGAAGCTTCACCAGTTTCTAGAAGAGGAAGAGAAGGCCAGGATCTCTGCTCTGAGGGAGGAAGAGGAGCAGAAGAGTCAGATGATGAAGGAGAAGATGGAGGCTCTGAGCAGAGAGATAGCAGCTCTTTCAGACACACTCAGAGCCACAGAGGAGGAGCTGAGAGCTGAAGACGTCTCATTCCTGCACAACTACAAGGCTGCAGTGGAAAGAGTCCAGCAGCGCCCCCTGCTGGAGGATCCACAGCTGCCCTCAGGAGCTCTGATAGACATGGTCAAACACCTGGGCAACCTGACCTTCAACATCTGGAACAAGATGAAGAACATGGTCTCCTACACTCCTCTGATTCTGGATCCAAACACTGCCGACCCAGAACTTGTCGTGTCTGAGGATCTGACCAGTGTGAGATCTGGAGAGCGACAACAGCTTCCAAAAAACCCGGAGAGGACCAAATTTTCCTGCTCCGTCCTGGGATCTGAAGGCTTTGACTCAGGGACTCACAGCTGGGACATTGAGGTTGGAGACAACAAGGACTGGGAAGTGGGCATGTTAGGAGAGTACATCCAGATGAACGGACGTCTACAGTCTGGATTGTGGAGAATTATGTTCTCCAACGGTAAATTCACAGCGTTCTCCACATCAGATCAAGAGAAACATCTGCCAGTGAAGAACAAGCTCCGGAGGATCAGAGTTCATCTGGACTTTGACAAAGGACAGCTCTCATTCTCTGATCTTGAAACTAACACACACATACACACCTTCACACACACCTTCCCGTACACCTTGTTTCCGTACATTTACACTGAGAATCCCCTCCCACTGAAGATTTTACCAGTGAAGGTCTCTGTGATGGTGAAAAAGCACAGTTAGAGATTATTATGATAGGGCTGAGCAATGTGACGATGGCAGTTTACCAGGGCATGTTTTATTAATATCTCTGGTTGTATTAGGCCACCGGTTGCAGTGCTGCATATTATAGCAATGTTGGATTTACAGGATAATTGCATCAATGTGATGAAGCAGTATGATTTTATTTTCACAAGTTATTATGTGTGCTTGTTCCTCAAGGCACAAATTACTAAGCTATTAAAATACTAGGATGGCAGGATATATTGGGAATGGTGTGCTCTGACTTTTGGTAGCAATGTATCAAATATTTTTGAAAAAATTCTTTTCAGAAATTCAAAAGTTTTATCTTTAGTTTCTCACGTGTCAGATATAATCACTATACACTCAGTGGCCACTTTATTTAGTAGTCCTGTATAATCTAATGCAATCCAGTACAACTGTTCTGCCATAAAGTCTACTTTTATGATATATGCTTAATACGTTTAGCAATGAGGTCCCAGTTAAAAGTGGTGTTGTACTGGACTAAATTATATTGAGAGGTGATTCTAATTGTTTTATCCTTCCTACATGAGGGGGACAGGCTAATAGAAACACCTCTCAATACAATGCAATTAACTATGACCTCAATAATAAACACCAGCCCGGTCTCATTCCCAGGTCATCAAATACCAAGGCTTTGTCACAGCCCTCAGCGTCTGATACCAACGCACAAGGCACCCTTTAGTGTCTGTATGAGACGCACCAGGCTTTAAAGTAACTCCAATGAAACTCATGTAAACAATATTAGACGCTCAGAGCAACTGCTCTGGAAGTCAGGTGACGCAGTATACAGAGAAACAAAGTCAGCGTAGGGAGTAGCGCGGGCTGAATGGATGGGTCAAATACCTGACTTCCACCCAGGAGACCGCTGTTCGTGTCTTGTGTGAAAGAAAACTGAACCTTGACTTATTTATGTTGACTACTTAAGGCTGCGTAACTTAACTGATGTAACAAACACAACCAAGTAGTTTTGTTGAAAATGAACAACATTAACCACGTGTTTAAAACTGTGACGTAGTGGAGCATCATAGTTTGACGCGTAGGGCTACCTACCTGTAAATACTGTATACTGTGATGAGGGATTCTATACCTAACCCACACCCCCAGGTTATAATAATTACATTTGATGCTTAATACTTAAATAAATAATGCAAATGGGAAATGTGTATGGGAATGGACATTTTATATTCATGGAACCTGTTTAAATAATTTAACTCACAATCATTTATTTATATATTCATATTTACTTATGAATTCAGATGGTCAGAAGTAGGGCTGGCTATTGTTTAAGCTCTTTCAATACCAGTGCTGATACAATGCCTGAGTTTGGGTAGCAATATCAAAATAATGTGGCTTTTTTGGTACCTTACCATGAGAAATATGAACATTTTGGTGTGATGATGAAGTTGACAGAGGTGTTATTAACTTTAAGGTGGTGGAGGGTGGATGATGATCAAATGGTTGATAAAGCTTATTTTGAACACAATGATTTTCATATGTATAGCAGTGATGATGGTGATTTTCGTGTGATGCAATTCCTTTTGAAGCAGGATGTTGGGACGGGTCAAAAAGCCGGTAGATCATTTGAATATCAGTTAATGAGAAAATGTAATTTGACAGAAGAGGCAGAAGGGTGGTATCAGTTCAAAATGTGTGTTATGCTATTTTAACAGTATGAATGTCAACAAAACTAATGAAATTAAAATTACTAATGAGTTAATAATCTGCAGCAGAAACCAAATCAATAACTTGTTGTGGGTTCTCTCTGTTTTTCCTTTGGATTATTATGATTGTGGGACCAATAAAAATGAAGTTAAAAGATCATCCTTGTGATCATTTTCAACAGTTTTAACATGTATACCTCATGTGGACTCTCCCATCATCATGATCACTGGAATATTTGTTCCATCTACAGTTTGGCTGCTGTGACTGCTAAACATTCATACTACAGTTTTAACGTTTTAAGACGCTGGTCAAAGAAATGAAGCTCTTCCAGTCACATCAGTACATGACGGACACGGAAGTTGTAGTATCGCAATCAGGATTGGCGTAATGCGATAAATGCTTCTGAGGAATACGCAGGGAGGCGTATCCCATAGTGAAACATCAAATGCGAAACAAATACTATGTATGTATTTCAGGAGGCACAAGCAAATGTATCAATTATCTTTATAATGTTTCATGTGATTTATCTGATAAAGTAATTTTTTGGCATTATAAAAAAATCACTTGATCAGATAATCATATAAAAAAACAATTTGCACCAAGTGTGGTCATCTAAGTGAACACCAACATCCTGCTCCCAACTCTTAAATATTAATTGTAGCATTATCATTCATTGGTAAATGGCCATATGTGTAGGTCATCACTTTTTTATTAAGTGTTGATGCTTTCATTAAAAGATTGTCAAGCATATTCAACTTTCTGCAACTTTTATAATATGGAGCTGAGTAAATTAGTATTTTTTATAGCAAGTAGCAACTCCAACGAAGAGTCAAGATGTTTTTCTTTTTCTGTCCTTCTACTCTCTACATCATGTTAGGATCCTACAAGTGAATCTGTAAGCAGTAAGAAACAATTTAAACCTGTGAAAGGATAGGAATTTTGTACTAAAAAGACTTTCCCACTTGATTTGTCTAAATTAGACTGCTGAACATTGAAAGATATAACTTTAACCTATCCTTTAACATGCAATAACTTGGTGTGTAAAGACAAAGGTCATTTGAGGTAACACACACAAGAAACTAGAGGTTTTTGGTCGAATGGCTGGCAACACAGACCCGTTATGATAAATATGAGCAATCAGGAGAAACGCCTTGACAAAGCTCCACCCTCTCTGACTCAACACAGAAAAACAGGAAACAGGATATCACTCCTTGTTTCTGAGAGGGGGGGCCACACTGAAAGGCAGACAGTAATACTCGTCCTAACAACAAAACTACCACATCCAGAGAGACGACAGCTGAACGAGGGAAAACTGGGAACACTGGAATTACTGGAATACTGAATACTTGCACTTCAACCTGCTGCTGATTCCACATAATGAACTCGGTGACGCACGACTCAAAGTGAAAGGAACTTTCTAGTCTGACTGACCCTCCCTTCTGCTGGCTGTGTTTTCAGCTTCACCGAGAGATAAAATGTCTTCCATATCGAAGGAGGCTCTCTGCAGTCTGCACTCTGAGAAACTCAGACTCTTCTGTCTGGACCATCAGCAGCCGGTGTGTGTCATCTGCAGAGATTCAAGGATACATACTGACCACAGATTCAGACCCATCGATGAAGCTGCTCAGGATCACAAACAGGAGCTCCACAAATCCCTGAAGCCCATTCAGGAGAAACTGGAGCTCTTTAAACAAGTTAAAGGAAACTGTGATCAAACAGCAGAACACATGAAGGTCCAGGCCCGACGCACAGAGAGGAAGATTAAGGAGCAGTTTAAGAAGCTTCACCAGTTTCTAGAAGAGGAAGAGGAGGCCAGGATCTCTGCTCTGAGGGAGGAAGAGAAGCAGAAGAGCCAGATGATAAAGGAGAAGATTGAGGCTGTGAGCAGAAAGATAGCAGCTCTGTCAGACACAGTCAGAGCGACAGAGAAGGACCTGAGAGCTGAAGACGTCTCATTCCTGCACAACTACAAGGCTGCAGTGGAAAGAGTCCAGCTGCGCACCCTGCTGGAGGATCCACAGCTGCTCTCAGGAGCTCTGATAGACGTGGTCAAACACCTGGGCAACCTGACCTTCAACATCTGGAACAAGATGAAGAACATGGTCTCCTACACTCCTCTGATTCTGGATCCAAACACTGCCGACCCAGAACTCGTCGTGTCTGAGGATCTGACCAGTGTGAGATCTGGAGAGCGACAACAGCTTCCAAAAAACCCAGAGAGGACCAAATTTTCCTGCTCCGTCCTGGGCTCTGAAGGCTTTGACTCAGGGACTCACAGCTGGGACGTTGAGGTTGGAGACAACAAGGACTGGGAGGTGGGCATGTTAGGAGAGTACATCCAGATGAACGGACGTCTACAGTCTGGATTGTGGAGAATTATGTTCTCCAACGGTAAATTCACAGCGTTCTCCACATCAGATCAAGAGAAACATCTGTTAGTGAAGAACAAGCTCCGGAGGATCAGAGTTCATCTGGACTTTGACAAAGGACAGCTCTCATTCTCTGATCTTGATACTAACACACACATACACACCTTCACACACACCTTCACTGACACAGTGTTTCCGTACATTTACACTGAGAATAACCTCCCACTGAAGATTTTACCAGTGAAGGTCTCTGTGATGGTGGAAAAACACAGTTAGAGATTATTATGATAGGGCTGGGCAATGTGACGATGGCAGTTTACCAGGGCATGTTTTATTAATATCTCTGGTTGTATTAGGCCACCGGTTGCAGTGCTGCATATTATAGCAATGTTGGATTTACAGGATAATTGCATCAATGTGATGAAGCAGTATGATTTTATTTTCACAAGTTATTATGTGTGCTTGTTCCTCAAGGCACAAATTACTAAGCTATTAAAATACTAGGATGGCAGGATATATTGGGAATGGTGTGCTCTGACTTTTGCTAGCAATGTGTCAAATATTTTTGTAAAAATCACAAAGAAATCAATTTTTCTTATTGCAAAAATCTTTTCAAGGCATGATCACATGGTTACTTTCCATCGAGATGTCTTTATTAGATGTGCGTTACTAAAAAGGATGATAGATAACAGAGTCTTTCTTCTACTTCCTTAACATTGTCTTCACTTTGAACAATCTCCACCAGCATCAGAAACTTGTAGGAGAAAACACCAGCAGGCCGAGCTGACTAATATCACTTCTTATCGTCTCCACCTGGTTATCTACGTAGTCGCCGCAGCCACGAATGTAGTTACATTTTTGAGGAGGTGCACGTCAGCTAGAGCTACATCTTAACATACAACTATAACTCTGGCTTACACCTAACACATTAGTTACCAAGTAGAAAGTGGTATCTAATGCGTATGCAACCACTTAGCAACAACCCATTCCTGAGATATGTACATAGCAGCGACACCTTTTCATGCCTTAAACAGTTGTTGTTTTTTTTCAGAAATTTAAACGTTTTATCTTTAGTTTCTCGCGTGCAGGTCAGATATAATCACTATACACTCAGTTGCAGCTTTATTTAGTAGTCCTATATAATCTAATGCAATCCAGTACAACTGTTCTGCCATAAAGTCTACTTTTATGATATATGCTTAATATGTTTTAGCAATGAGGTCCCAGTTAAAAGTGGTGTTGTACTGGACTAAATTATATTGAGAGGTGTTTCTAATTGTTTTATCCTTCAGTATAAAATGTGTGTTATGCTATGTTAACAGTATTAATGTCAACAAAATTAAAGAAATTAAAATTAATAATGAATTAATAATCTGTAGCAGAAACCAAATCAATAACTTGTTGTGGCTTCTCTCTGTTTTTCCTTTGGATTATTATGATTGTGGGACCAATAAAAATGAAGTTAAAAGATCATCCTTGTGATCATTTTCAACAGTTTTAACATGTATACCTCATGTGGACTCTCCCATCATCATGATCACTGGAATATTTGTTCCATATACAGTTTGGCTGCTGTGACTGCTAAACATTCATACTACTGTTTTAACGTTTTAAGATGCTGGTCAAAGAAATGAAGCTCTTCCAGTCACATCAGTACATTCTCTGATGTTGATTCTCTGACTGCCCTCTGAATTACAAACTCCAAATCATTGTAAATCTTTACATTATACTTGTGAGTGAGAGGAAGAAACGTGCAGCTTTGTTTTACATCATTAACACTTAGTTCGAAGAGTAGTTACCAGGGTTGTGGTGTTTGGAGAGGAAATGTTACCTTGTTGTCTTTGCTCCTGAACGTGGCTCCTCCGTACAGTTTGAAGTCTCGTCCCTCCAGATCCTTGTAGAGATGCTGACCCAGGATCAGGTGGTTTTTACACACCAGCTCCTCATTAACACCCTGTAGAGACAATGTAGGTGAGTAGATCAAAAGTCTTTTTCCTACTAGTTGTTGAAAACAGGATATCAGAAGTGTGTCGCATGTTACAGCTGTTTATCGAACAGGCAGTTAGCCCTGGAGCCACGGGGACATCTGCACTCTCTCTTTTCAAAAATACATAAAGTGCAAATGTTTAAAGGCTCAAAACTAGAAAATGAAACAAAGCTGCAAACTGTGAATGAAGGGAATCCAACAGAAATCCAACTGATGCAACAAAAAAAGGCATTTCACTCACACAGTGAAAGTGACACAAAAGGCCCAAATGATTCTGAGATGCACCCTGGGGTGCACTGGAATACAAAATCATGATGTAACCTGTGATGGATCAAAGGGGCTTGGGTATTTTAACATCACACATTGTTGCCCAGGATTAATCAGACCACATAGATAGCTCCTTCTGATCCATAGCCATGTGGAGGCTGAGGCTCTGTCAGCAACCTTTGGTGTCTCATTTTCTGTTTTTGTCACTTTCACTGCATGAATATCTTTTTGCATCAGTTAGCTTCGTCTTTGATTTCCTTTTTTCCTTTCCTATAGCAGAAGTTTGACCAAATTATTGACCACTGTCATCAAATGACAATCAGTCATTTAGGGTTCACGTGTCATCCAAGTGTCTGTTTTTGGGGGGGTTGCTGTCCATAACTCAGAGGAGCAACGTGTCACTAAAATGAGAATAGCTGGTCTACCTTAAAAGTCAGCCTAACTTAAGTGAGCCTGTGCCGAAGTTGTTACTGACTTTGGGGCTAACCCCGTCACTTTAATAAGCAGGTGGCAAGCAAGATAAGGGGACTTGGCTTGGGTCTTGAGGAGTTGTATCATTTACTCACCGACAGTCTAAACTGTACACACACACTGCACTCTCACCGTCACACACGCTCTCGACCATCTTAAAAGTAATTAGTTCTCCGATGCTTAGGCCAGGCGGGGAGTCAACTTAGTATTAGGGTGTGTGTCTCGGTGACACACAACCGACAGGAGAATGATCTTAGCTTCCTTGTAGGTTCAACCAAGTCGGCTTGGTCACAGGTTAGAGACCAGACAAATAGCAGCTCCCTTGCTCAGATTTGAAGGCCATTGCAAAAATAAAACATTGTCGTATGAAGCTGAATCGCCAACCCAAACTAAAAAGTTCTCATGCGACCTGTGACTAGAAGTTACTGCCAATCCTGAAATGTATCCAGCAATATCTCTGTCAATTTTACTGCTAATGAAAAGAGAAATACAATGATGGAAATCTGAAGATCTTGCCATTCTATAGGTGACCAGGAGCAATTGATGATGATTTTCTCCTTTAGTTGGGCATATACCACGGGTAGTTAGCAATACAACACAAAGTTCTACCAAGGTTAAGTATCACTTTAACGGTGATTAGAGGTTACTGGCGATCAAGAAATGTATCCAGCAATATCTCTATCAATTTTACTGCTAATGAAATGATAAACACACCGATGGAAAGCTGAAGATCTTGCCTTTCTACTGGTGTATTGGCTGTCATTCTATCATGAAGGCAAAGGGGGTGAAGTTTGATCCATTGAAGTGACCATGCTTCTTTTATTCGGTTTTCTCACGTTAAAAGCTTTTTAAAAGCACTTTTAAAAAATAAAAAGGGAAATCAAGAGTCAAAAAATCAGTTTTCTGCAACATTCCTGGAATATGTAACGCCTATTTGGAGGCCTTTTTGAAAAATGGCTGCCATGGCCCCCAGGCGCCAAATTTGCAGCTCCCCGATATCTAAATCTTTTCATAACATATAAACCTACATCTGTGCAAAATTAGTTGCTTTTATTGCAAAATGCACAATTATTACAAATATTTCAGCTTAGCTGCCCCACCATAGGGCTAGCGGGCCACTGGTGGAAACCCGGAGTCATTCATACCAATGTCTGCTCTGTCTCTGAGCTGCTGAGATTCTTTTCTGCTGAGAGAGTTTTTCAAGTCATGAGGCTGTCGAAAAATACTCCAAGCTGGGAAGCTGATTTCACCAGTTATGTATGTAAGCCAGTCAGAAGCAGCGTTGTACAGATTTTGATTTGATGTTGGAAAAAAGGTACCTACATTTTGGGTTTAAATGCTTTGTAGTTGTTAGATCTAAAACTAAAAAAGCAAAATCACAAAAATGATCTGAACCTCAGGAGGACTCCCATCTTCTCTGGGGTTTTCTTGCTCAGGTGTGTTACCTCTGCAAGGTTCAAGATCACCCATATTGTTAGCTTCCACTAGACCCTTCTTGTTTGACTTTGTTGCACAGACAAATAAAAACACACTTATTTGTGCAAGTTAACTGACAAAGATATTGTTTTCTTCAGTATTTAGACGTTTTGCCGGAGCGCCGAGTTTCAGTGCTGTTCAGCCGTGCGCCATAACTGGAACTATTGAGTCACATCAAGGCTTCACTGATTTTATCAAACTGAGATGAAAACCTTTTAAGTCTGATGTCCACATTTACCCTTTATAGTCTGCAGGTAGTGTTTTACAGTTTTTAATTCTTGCTTTAAATATCTAAAATTTTCAATTTTCAATACAGGTTTCTATGGTTACCTCAGATTTCACTGTCTGTCTGTCTGTCTGCCTGCCTGGTTGTCTGTCTGTCTGTCTGTCTGTCTGTGTGCCCAGAGGCCTCACACTCTGATTTGTTCTAGTTTGTGCTGACCATCTGCCACTCTGTTTTCAGGCCGAGCTGAAAGTGTGTGTGTGATCGGATTGGGATGGGACAAGGCGTCGAGGGACGTGTGTAATAGGGATGCGCGATATTGGATTTTTGCCGATATCCGATATGCCAATATTTTCCAACTCATTTTGGCTGATTACCGATGCCGATATATGCAAATATTTTTCCACCTACCTGCAGAGAACATCAGGTCTCTCCTGTAGTGGGATTAACATATTATAAGCCTACTCTTGTAGTGATGGCCCACTGACAGATCTAGACATAAAATACAATGCTTTTCAAAATCGGCCACCCATCTGTCACGGAACAGGACATGTTTCCTGGAGACATTGTGCTTTTTTAACTTTTCAATTCGTAAAGTCGATGCTCTGACAGCAAAAGCACTGTTTTCAGCCATGCTTTGGCCACACTCTTTGCAATAAATGCAATGCATAATGTTGGCCGTTTACAGGTTTAAGCATCTTACCAGGGTGGTGGAGCAGTTACCCCCGTCGATGATGTTGGGTCCGGGCTGAGTCTTTTAGGGACAGGTGTAACGGGTGGCACCGCATTTTTTTTTTGACGAAAAAACAATCAATATTTCTCCTCATTTTGAATTACCGGTTATGTTTTATGGTTGTGATGCTGCTTGTGGAGGATTACAGGGCGTGGTTTCACACATACACACACAGAGACAGACCTGCTAAATGTCAGGCGCACTGGTGTGACCAATGAAAATGTTAAGACAGATTTTGGTCTCATCTCTGGAGCCCTGTAAATCATGGCATATTTAAAACATGACATATTTATTTGTAACATATCGGCCGGTCATATTGGAGGAAATGACGTTTCATTTTGAAGCCTTTATCTGCCGATCCCGATGATGTGCCAATATCATCGTGCATCTCTAATGTGTAATTTAAATGTGTTATCATCTGACATTCTTTTTGTTTCATCAACTGACGCTGTCTCATTATGTTTGATGATTTAAGAGGCCTAGCAAAATTTTTGGGTAGACATTATAGTACGTTCAGACATGCAGCCACAAACAGACAAGAAGCAGCATGATGTCAGTCACTTTCAGAGGACACCAGGAGGCATGAGATAGGGTTTTTCCATACACATGTGCTGGCTTGGCTCAACTTGGTTTGACTTGGCACGTCAGCCCGGCATGGCAGGGATTTGCATCTCCATTACAACAGAGCTACCCGCTTGAGGGTGTGTGTAACCATGGCCAAAGAAGCAACTGATTTGCACCTCTATTACAACAGAACTATCCACTTGAGGATGTACCATGGCAAAAGGAGCAGCTGCAAAACGGTGGGTTTCATTTCCTATATCCTTCACAATAAAAGTCCTCCGTTAGGTCCATTTCAAGCGTGGTGCGACTCCGTGCAGCTAGTTATGCTAAAACTGGTAATGGAAACGCAAATCAGCGCGGCATGGTTTGACTCAGCACGGCCAAAAGTATCAATTGAAAAGCCCTAAGAGTTGCAAAGAAGCTTGATGATGTTGAGAAAAGTTGGGGAAAATGTCCTACAGCATAGAGGAGCGAGCAACACCTCAGACAAAACAATAGAGTAATTAACTGTGAGAAGTTATTTTGAGCCAACTATGGTGATGGGTTTTGCTCCCAGATGAAACAGCTCTGATTCACACCTCTTTAGAACCATTCACCAAAAAGCTAATTTCTCAGAAACAAATCTGAAATACTTCATAAATGTATAGTATGGCTACAATGACCAGGAGACTCCTGTGATTCTGTGCTGAGGAACATGAGGATATGATTAACAGGTGACACCAGAGAGACAGACAGACTACTTACAGTCAGAGGTGTTTTCAGCAGGGGGATGAAAGCTGTGAAGGGTCCATTGTGACTCAGTAGCAGCGAACAGCCTTTCTCTGAAACATACACACACATATACCAAAGGTCAAAGGTCACAGGAAAGATACCACATAGCAACGACAAATAGAAAAAGTACATGTCTCTTCTTTCACAATAACGTAAAAAACATAATTATGTGGTCTCACGTTATTGCTTGTTTATTTAATGAATAGAATAGAGACAGAAAAATAACAATTGGTCTTGAATCACATCACCAACTTGAAGAATCTGATTGAATAGGATTTCTGTTAAGGCAGGGATTCACACCACTGAAATAGTACAGTTCAGTATAGTATAACAAACATTTTTTGTAGTGATTTTGTGGTTCTTTTACCGAACAGAGCGACGGCTCCGGTCAGATTTTCTCTCTGGCTTCCACTCCTGTCCAGCTCTATCAGCCGCTCCATCAGGTTACCATAGCAACGGTGTCCGTCACCAATCTGACCCGCCTCACACACACACCTGAGGGGAGGGGTTGGGGGTGGATGGAGGTTAATACACACACATTCACACAAACTGACAAAGGCCCTGTTCAGACCTGCCATTAACATGCGTCTTGAGTGACCACTTGTGATCGCATCTCATTTCCCCGCTCTATATGCAAATAAACACGTGACTCTACATCACTTCCGTTTCTGAAAATGAAGAGCAAGTGAAGCAGTTAGCCAGCTATAGACTGAGAAAAAATAATTTAATTCACTGTGCCACTCAAAGGCTACCTGCAGAATGTTTTCTTGCATGTTACTCAATGCATGAGTTGACGTTGTGAATCAATCAACAAACCTTAAATATCAATATGACAACTTTGACCATTCAGTTTTTTTGGCTCTCTTGCATGAAATACACTTTAGTGATAATTGGACCTTCAAGCTTCAAATGTATATCAATTTCAACCGGAGTATGTTGAGTGCATTCACACCTGTACTTAGAGCTGTCCACTTGTGATCTGATCACCCTAGGCGCATGTTAATGCCAGTTCTGAACAGGGCCAAAGAGCTAAAGATAGAGGAACAGTGTCTGACATCTGCATTTTTTCTTCTAGTCCTGGTTCCAGACCTGACTCTCACTCACTTAAGTACTAGTCCTGGTTCCAGACCTGACGCTCACTCACTTAAGTACTAGTCCTAGTTCTAGACCTGACTCTCACTTTAGTATTAGGCCTGGTTGTAGTCTGATTCTTGCGGCAAGAAACAGAAAGGCAGAGACAGAGGATTTTTTTCTGGGTCTTCCTCTTATTCTAGAGCCATATATTTAGAAATAGATAAAAAGACAAATAGATTGATTCTGGGCCCAGTTCTGGTTCTAGTTATTTCTAATGTTAGTATAGACTTCGTTGTAGTTCTGGTCCTGGTTCTGTATCTAGACAGGTTCTAGTTCTAGAGAGTAAGGGCGCTTTCACAAGCCAGCGTTTTGTCTGTTTTAATCAAACTCTGGTGCGTCTTTTTAACACAATAATCATACTCTGGTGCGGACCAAAACAACCGGTCCAAGACAACATGTGAGAGGTGGTCTCGGACCATTTCCAAGCAAACCAAAACGCAGGCTGCCTGTGCAGGCATCCCAACATGATTTTTTTTTTTTTATTTGGTCCGCTTTGATTTGTGCACTGTGAAATCAAACCAGACTAAATAGAAAATGAGCCAAAATTATCAATTTCACTCTGATTCGGACTAGCCAAACTGACTATGGCTTGTGAAGGCGCCTCAAGACAGTTAGAAGAATAGAGAAACCCTGTTCTAGTTGTAGATCTGGGTTCTAGTCCTGGTTCTGGATCTAGACCTACTGTATTTCTAGAGAATAAGAGATAAAAAAATAAAAAAAAGAGGCAAAGCAGGTGGTCTGAGACGGCCTGTGGTTCTAGTTCTGGAGACAAAAAGTTGAAATAAATATCTCTCATTCTTGTATACCAGTAGTTCAAAACTTATTTTAGGTCTGATTCTAGCTCTAGTCCTGGTCCTAGTTCTAGATCTGGAAAGCAAAAAGAGAGCCAGGAATAGGGACTTGGTTATAGAGCTAGTTCTAGGGAGTAAAGATCTTGTTCTGGTTCTAGGTCTAGTTCTAGAGAGTAACAGAGAGAAACCTTGTTCTAGTGCTGGTTCTAGATATGGTTCTAGTGTTAAAAAGCAAGAGAGAGACAAAGAAAGACAACGGAACTGGCTCTCGGTCTACTTCTAGTTCTTGTCCTTGTCTAGTTCTAGTCTTGTGTCTAGACCTGGATATACCTCTAGTTCTAGAGAACAAAGGACAGACAGACAAAGTGTTTGTGTCTCTGACCTGGGTTGTCCATCCACTTCAGTTTGACAGATAGCTGTGGGGTCACATGTGTTCGCTGAGCAGGCAGAGACCAGCTCACAACCAAACTGAGCGTTGCCACCTACAGGGGACATGCCAAACATACACTCACAGACGGACTGAGAGAGAGACAGACAGATAGAGACAAAGTGAGTTTAGACACAGTTTCAGGATTTAGCTCTGTTTTAGATTCTGGACATGACTCTGTGTCGCTGGTCCTGGTACTGATGGTCATCTAGTTCTGGTTCTAGTCAAAGACACGTCTGGTTCTAAACCTGATTCTGGTCTTGGCTCTGGAGGAATCCTAACCTTGTTGGGTCCGTTGAAGACACAGATGGTGGAGTTGATGGGACACCCTCCGTTGTTGTCGGCGCAAGGGTTTTTGGGTACGCAGATCTTGCCATCTCCCTGGTAGTCCGGGTTACAGACGCAGCTGATCCTTGACCCCTGTGAGGAGCACTGGGCGTTGACGTCACAGTCCCTCCCTGAGCAAATACCTAAACAGGAAAACAAAGATCTAACTCAGTCCAGATGGGACTCTAGGATTTTTTATCCTCAAGACGAATACAAACATTGATGTTCATTGAAATAAAATATAAACAAGAGTACTAGTGCTAATCCTGCTTCTAGTCTAGTTCTAGAGGGAAAGAAACAGAGAGTGAGACAAAGGAATTTGTTCCGGTTCAAGGTCTTGTTCCAGCCCTAGTTCGAGTTTTGGAGACAAAGTAAGAGATAAGAGACACGTTCTGGGTCTATTCCTGACTCTGGTCTAGTTGTAATCATATTTGTGACCAGTTTCTAGTTCTTGTCCTGACTCTGTTCTAGGGAGCAAAGGCCTGGTTCTTGTTTTGGTCCTGGTCCTAGATCTAGTCCAGATTTTAGTTCAGGATTATACAAAAATATAGACAAACACCTTTTATAATGCTTGTTTTCTGAATGGAGTTTGAATCAATCTATGCAAAGCTATGCTAACATTGTAGCTGTTCCATCAACACTCAACGTAACGTCATCTAGTCATAAATACGGTAGCAATGTTGTTGTCAAACTTATAACTACATAATGATGATGTATGTAATTGCGTCACGTGAAAAGTTTGCTTCGCTCTTGTTGTGAACACGCCTTTAGATCCTTACCGCTTGGGGGGGAAAATGGAAAGTTTGTCCCGAGGGTGGCGTCAGAGGAAAGGTCATATTGCTATCTAGAGCAAAAGAGTTTACCCTTTGTACAGTGGCCACTTTAGGACATCGAAGACTCAGCTTGCTAAAATCAGCTCTATACTCTCAGACTTACCTTAACTTTCAGACGAAGAAGAACTTTGTCATGTTTATATTAGCATGCAACACAAATTGGACTGATGGACCGACAGACCGAAATAATGACACCACTTACATACTTATCCAATAAAACAGAGAAATCTGAGATGACTGTTGAGTTGTATTTACTTGCGCATTTTCCCAGTGTGCCCCTCTTGTATCCGGGCAAACATTCACAGTCGGCGGCGTCTCCCTCTCCTTTACAGTACGAGTAAGGGCTGCAGTTACTGCACCTGGTACTCACTGCCAACAACACAAAACACAACAGCAACAATTAAACATCACACAAACAGACAGTAAAAACTAACTGAAGCAATAAATGCAATATGTACCACCTAGTGTTTTACTAGAAGATTTAACTTCTCTGTCAATTCAGTTCAGTCCAAAGGGGAATATTGGCATGGGAAACATGCGTTTACATTATCATATCTTGTCCTCTCTCCAGGTTCCATGGTGGAGAGGAGGTCATGTTGGTCAGCCTCTATCTGTTTGGCGAAGGCCAAGAAGCTGCTTTACATCTCCTGGATCCATCTCTTCATATAAGTTCACCATTTTTGTCACATGGATTGTCTATGTTGTATTTTCATTATGTTGTTTATTCTGTACACACAACATCTATTGCACATCTGTCCGTCCTGAAAGAGGGATCCCTCCTCTGTAGCTCTTCCTGAGGTTTCTTACATTTTTTCCCTGTTAAAAGGTTGTTGTTTTGTTTTTGTTTTTTGTTTTGGGGGGGGGGATTCCTCCTCCAATGAGAGGGTCGTACAGTAAAGGACAGAGGGTGATGGCCTGTACAGATTGTAAAGCCCCCTGAGGCAAATTTGTGAATTGTCATATTGGGCTATATAAATAAATTGACTTGACTACTAACCGACACGCAGCAGGGTATAAAACCTCAATACTTTTGGTACAGACTCAAATGTGTCTTATTTTGTTTATTGTTTGATCAGACAGTTTCTGATTTAAATATTTAAATATTTTGTATATGTCCCCCTCAACATTCAACATTTTTTTTGTGTCCCTATCAAAATAAAAATCAAGTTCAACACAACACAGTTGAATATCATTGTTTTAGCTAAGATACAAACATAACATTATCTATCACTATGAAATTGTAATGTCAATTAAACCAAATGTGATTTTCAATAGCAGTTTCATAGCATATTTTAGAGGAAATTTCAGTATAACATGTTTTTCCTAGTTTGATAGAAATGCAGCTAATAGTATTCAAATAGTTTCAGGGTTATTTTATTTCTTTCTTAAAAAGAATATTTTATTTTATTTTATATAAGGATATCCAGTCCGACTGAGTATTTGGGAATCATATAATCTTTTTTTATCCTAATACCATGCAGTTATATGGTCTGATATAAATGAATATGGTTTATATAATCTAATATTGTATAATACAGCGCGTCATGGTCTTACCTTGGTCACAGCGCTTCCCAGTGTATGGCGGCTGACACAAACACTGTCCATCACCTTCTGGACCTTTCTTACACACTCCATGCACACAGTCACACTCTGCACAGACAGACACACAGAGTAGTTTTTCAAACAACTGTGGGACATTCTTGCAGCTGTTAACACAACAATTTGGAAGAGAATGTTTTTGCTTCGTATTTTTTTTTTTTTGAGTCGATACTCTCATACATTTTCACATTTTTTTTTTACCAGAGAGGACAGAAGGGAGAAAGCCTACCTTTGTCACACTTTTCTCCGAAGAAGTTTTCATTTTTGCACTCCTGACAAGCAAACCCAGAGAAGCCGTCCTGAAGAGAGACATAAATTGTAATTATTATTTTGCAATATCACCAAGACTTCAACAATCTTTAAAAAGCAAACAAAAAAACACTACGTTTTCAAATTCACAACTTCCCCAGTGTCTCCACCCAAACAAAAACTGAAACACATCAAACACGCAACAAAAAAGTCCTGTTAATCTGACATTGAGAGACTTGAGCAGTGGTCATTATTGTCAATGGTTAGTTAAGGGCACTGTTAGAACGGCCTGGACTGTAATAGGACTATGATAATGGAGAGTTCAGACTTTGTTGTTTATGGAAGTTTTTACTGTTTATTAATTATTTAATAGCTGTATTGCCTAATTCCCACCATTCTATGGATATGTAGTGAAAGTCCAAATACGCCCCCTGCTGGCTGACTGGATTAATACCCTAGTAAGCAACAAAGGAAACTGAGGCTCAGTAGTTGGCATGTGTCTGAGTTGAGGGAGCAAATTAATATCCACCAGTTTAAGACAGAGCCTTGATCCCTCAGTTACAGACACTGTCACCTATAAATACATAAACAATGATGATCTTTGAAAGATTTGACAAACAGGTAGTATAGTTACAGACAGACAGAGAGGATACTGACATCACAGACGCAGGTCCCGTTGCCGACGCCTCCATCCAGACAGGTTCCATGGAAGTTACAGGTCTTCCCTGACCAGCTAGGACAGGCTACAGACAGATAGACAGACAGACAGGTGAACAGTCAGACGGAGAGACAGGTGATTCAAAATTATCACTATTTATTGTTTGTTAATAGAATAGGATTCCATTGTGTTTGCAGGTTCATGTGTCACAATCACATGATTGTCATCAAAGTGCTGCAGATATAGCGAGGAATTTGTTTGTTGAGACCATGATGAAAATGAATAATAACCTTTATTTCGTAAGTATTTGGGTTTATTTTCTCTCGTCATTTAGCCAATATGCTAACCTGAATGAACTGAGATTAACGCCGAGCTGTGAGTGCATGGTTTGGTGAAAGACCAGAGGAGATCAGGTCCTGCTCCCACCATCCAGTCGAAGGCCATGGTAGGCCCACATCCCTTCTCTGGCGCCAGCAACCACACAGGCACTCAGTGTATGTTGTGGCCTGTTAGTAGCTGGTGTAGCTGTCAGCCTTGGCGTTAATGAATTCACCTTGATGTGACAACAAATCCTTTCTCTAGTATTACCTGTGCCATGACACATCACAATGTGTACGAGATTATCTAATCTTGGTCTCAACAACGTGTGTCAAACTGTACGATATCAGATTTTAGGTATGTCAGATTGTGAGATGAATATCTGGTTAACCTCAGCATTAAAGCCTAACGAGAGAAAAAAATTAAGCAGAGATGTATCATCAACTGATGTCATCTATCTGCACCACTCATGTTTTGAAAATGGAGCTAAACAAATCAAGCTTTGGCCCTACAGCCGGTAGTGTATTTTGTTTAAACATGACTGAAAAATGGCATTTACAGTGTCTTGTACAGTGCATATTTCTGCACAAACGTCCACTGTACATTTACTAGATATTCTCAGAGCTAAACTAACTCTTCTGCAGTGTGTAGTGTGCGCGCATGCACATTAGAGTGGGGCGAAATAGTGAGAACGAGCACGGTGTGTGAGTGAAGGCAAGCAGGCAGGCAGAGGAGCAGAGTACAGCAGAGACTCCGGCCCTGGAGACCAAAGCTACGGTCTCCCCCGCGTCCTCTGACTGCGGCCAACACTGTTTTGCAAGACGGGCTTCACTAGATATAACTTTGAGGTTTTGGTGCTTCCGTGTAGTTTGTGTTGGACTTTTGTCTGAACAGCGTAGGCACACGCGAGCGCGCATGGAACACCGACCGGATTGATTTATACGTGTAAAAAGTTACAAACAGTCCCTTTAAAGCTGGAGTAGGCAAATTTGAGCAAATATGATTAAAGAAGTTATTTTTATAAAACGGTCACTATATCCTGACAGTAGTGCATGAGATAGGTAATCTGAAAAAAATCCTTTTCCTCAAACATTGGACGAGAGAAAAAGGCATCACAGTAACAGAATATTGATTCATATTTGATCAGCGTTACCTAGTTTGACCGTTTGATTGGAGTTTGCGAGTGATTGACAGCTGCCGCCGTTAAATGAACAGCCAATAGGAACGCTCTCTCTCTCTCTCTCTCTCTCTGAAATGACCTGTGATTTGCCAAAGTCTCCCATCACGAGCTAGATTTTTTAAAACCTGAGGAGGTGCAGAAGTCTAGTTTTCTCTCAGAACACTTGAATTACAATATGCTGAAAGGTTATTATGGAATTTTGGCCCAATAATGCCAAAAACTTTCTGCCTACAACAGGTTTGATGTGAATTTACTTTGTGTGTGTGTGTGTGTGTGTGTGTGTGTGTGCGTGTGTGTGTGTGTGTGTGTGTGTGTGTGTGTCTTACAGAAACAAAGAGGTCCCCAGTGCTGTGAGCAGCATAATGGCATCATGTACCCCTTCACACAGATGTGCTGACATCCATCCAGTGCCATCTCCCTGCCGCCGATCTCCACCACGTAACTGCAGCACACAGTAAACATGAGGTGAAGAAACTGCTGCATTCACACCACATACTACTACTACTATTACTACTACAACTACTACTACTACTACTACCACTACAACTACTACTACTACTACTATTACTTCTACTACTACTACTACAAAGTCAGTTAACTGCATTCATGACACATTTATGAAGCTTTGTGTGTGTGTGTGTATTGTAAAGAATCCAGCACTGCTTTGATGAACTGTGGTATGTAACCACCTGGTACGTACCTGCAGTTGGTCGTGCCCACATTGCTGAAGCCGTGAGGGCACTTGGTGGTGGAGGCGGCAGCACAGGAAGTGCAGGAGGTGTACACGTCTTCCCTCTGTGAGACATCACACCTACCAGGAGGAGCAGTCTGAGAGAGCAGAGGAGATCCATCTATTACGATCTGATACCACTTTCTCCCAACACCTGTTCGTCTGACTCCAGATGGTACTGTAGGTATCAGTACAGCCCTGTTTTTAATTAAGCAACAGCTTCTACTAAAACTTCCACTGATAGCGACACCACTGTTAGTCTTAGTAGAGGTAACACTGGAGGTGGTAATAGCAATATGGTGGCAGCAGCAGTATTACTGAATGAATGAACATTGTTATTCTAGTACACACAGCTTACAGGATACTAAAAATACATACACAGATAAGAGAAAACAAAAGCAAGTACATATATGATACTTAAGTATATCCGTATGTGTATTCAAACATGAACTGAAGTTGACTCATCTGTCACGTCGAACAGACTGGAAGACATTTTCATGAATGGCTTAAATCTACGACTAAGACAAGTAGCAGCAGCAATAGTAGAAAAGTCACTTTATTGATAAAAACAACGGTTCAGAGTGTTTTTATTCTCATATATATCAGAATATTTAGATTGTTATTGTTACGCATTCATGTCTAAGCAGTATTTAAATGTTGCTGGATGAGGAGGAGCTAATATAAACTACTTTGTATACTGTTAGGTAGTTTAATCTATAAAAGTGTATCATATTTTATGTGTTGATCAAATGTTTTGCACGTCAAATTTTAACGTGCAAAGTAACTAGTAACTAAAGTTAAGTTAACTAAACTAATGTAGTGCATGAAAAGCAATATTTCCCTTTCAAATGCAGTGGAGTAGAAGCATAGGCCTAGTATAAAACGGAAGTACAAGTACCTCAGAACTGTACAGCAGTACAGTAGTTGAGTATATGTACTTAGTTACTTTTCATCACTGCAAACATCACATTTAAAAACAACACAAGTTGACCAAAGTGGAGAATTGTTTTCAAAGCAAGGTTTGGCTGTGTGAGAACAAGTGACAGATAGTCAAGGAAAGGTTTTAGTAGTGAGGGCAACTCCATCGATGGTGAATACTGGACAGACTGGGATTCTACGACAGTAGCCATGCTGGTTTTCCTGGGATATGGACACGTTTCTGATTCACATCTGAAAGATTTACACATCAAATTAAACTCATTCTGATCAGAATGTATTAAAAAAAAAACTATCTCTATGTCAGCAGACCAAATCTAAAAAGTGTCACATGATGGTGTCATCAGTTTGAATCTTGATGCTCTGATGATCTCAGATTTTGGAGATGCTGTTTCTACTCAGAATCAATTGAATACCACAATGTAAATTATGTTTTATTGTGGATTTTCCCTTTAAAAATGGCAGAGGATACTCAGCTCTGGGTGAGATCCATGGTCAGATCTCTATGTGCTTTACAAATACAATGAAAGAGGCAACATTGTTCCCATATAAAATCGATGTGCAGGCACGAATGAGTAAAAATTGATTCAGATTCACTCAAGGTGGTGAACTACAGCGAGGATGTATCGGATCGAAATGAAAATGTCTCAACTTGGATTACAACATGATGCAGTAAAGCCCCAGTTTTCTATCTGATCTTTGTGGTCTGTGGTGGAATCAGCTGAGATAAGACTTAACTTTATCCAGAGGGAACTTGCTGTGCAGCAGTTGCAATACAAAGTGGGAAGAGTGCAAATATAAAGATATGTAGCTGAAGACAGATGTAATTTCAATAAGGCTGAACAACAGTCGATTGACAGCTCTCTCCTTTACTTACGCAACAATGTGATCCCTTTTTTAACACCTGACTGGACAAAGACGTTGTCACTGGTTTCAAATTTGCAAAATATGGTTACTATTGTGGAGATGTTGTCAATTTTCTCCTTAACTGTCCTCTGAAATCTATTTCTGAAAAAATCTGTAACAAGAAATAGACCACGCACCTGCTGCATCAGACTTCAGTTCACTTTCTACAACACTGAGTTTTACTGTAATGGTTGTTAACGGTGTTCACTCTCTGTGACTGTGGTGCTGGAAGAGAGACTCCAGACAATTATTGAGCTAGGTTAAATTATTGAAGGAGGTCTCTATGTGGCTCTGGAGCAGCTGTAAAGTCTGAGAAAATAACCCTGATGACGTCACAGTGACGTCATCAGGGTTTTCGCGGCTTGGGCTTGGAGACTACACATTTTAAACAGAAGGCCATCATTACAAACTGGAAGTGTTTGAAAGACGTAGCTGTTCACCCAACCGATTACACTGTTGTCAGGCTATTAAATAGGCATCATCAGTAGCTAAAAACCCCATAGATGTGGGTCAATAGGGGCCTACTACACCCAGTAGTAGGTTTTATCCTCTATTCACATGATAGATCACCGAAAGAAGGTATAAAAAACGACAACAGCGACCTCTAGCGACCGTAATAATTATGACAGGAGCAGAAGCAGAAGTCAGGTGCTGTAGTATAGACAGTGTGAAACTCCATTAGGGGTGGCAGTCGGGGACGATGGGTGGGACACAGAACACAGGGGTTAGGGTTAGGGTAAATTGTAGTTTTGTCGCCTTAACCTAAAGAAGCCTTTTTGTTTGTGTTCAAAATGTAACGTTTTATTCAGTTTTACGTGTTAGAACGTGTTGCTTTTAAGTTTCACTTTCACTTTTACAGCTTAGTAGGCATAGTAGGCCCCTAATGACCCACATCTATGGTGCTTATAGCGACTGATAACGCCTATTTAATGGCCTGATAACAGTTGAATCGGGTGCTTCACCAGGCAGGAAGGGTCTGATGCAGAGACACTAGTGAGTTGAAACTTCAGAAACTATTGGATGGATTGCCATGACATTTTTTTTACACACAGTCATGGTCCCCAGAGGATGAAGCCCTCTGAATTTGGTGATCTAACAAGCTAAACTACAATGATGAACCAGGTACATTGCATGTTATCATGCTGATACAGTATATGCATCTAGCTCAAAGCACAGCTGTGCTTCAGTACAGCTTCACAGAGCCGCTAGCATGACTGTAGACTTTCACTCGTGTTGAAGTTTGATCCATTCTAGGGACTAAAAGTCATCATATCTGGATCTCTGCTGCATTGATTCTTCTTTTAATTTGTCTCTTGTTAGTCCCCAAAATTTCCAGTACAAAAAAAAGTACAATAATGAGCTGTTCTTTAAAGGTTGTATTATGTTAGGGTTTTTGTCAGGACTGTACTAGTGTACGATTATATGTACTACTAACAGTAGTTCACCCCTTAAATTCTCACTTAATGCAAAAATGACTGGCTGAGTCCACACGATCCACAACTTTTCATTCATTCAGTGACCACAAATTAGATTCTGTACAAACGAGCAAAAGCATTCTGTGAGGCTCTGGAACAAAAACAACGAGTAGTATAATTGCATTTATCAGAGAGTAAAGCAATCCACTTATAATTTAGAGATCTAAAAAGAACAAACAGGTGATGCTGTATCTCAGTGTAACAGAGTTGGAGGTGTCTTACCTGTTCTTGCAGTGAAGTTTGCAGGCAGAGCAGCAGCAGAAACAGCAGCAGCAGCATGGCTCAAAGTGTCACATCCAGGGGGGGAAAAATAAATCCACCAACCAGCGTCCTCCTCAGTTAGTAGAAAAAGTAGAGAATGTTTTCAGGCAGCGTTGGATTTTCACATCAGTTGTCTCCTCTTATATCTAGTCTGAACCTCAACTACAACCTGCTCTACGAGCTACAGGAAAAACACAGATAACAACATCCTCTGTGCGGGAAAAACAAAACTATTAGAAAACAATAGACTTCTATTCCAACAGTAACAGATGTGAGACAACTGAAAACAACCTGCTCTTAACAGACGCAAAAACTCTGTAAAAAAAGAAGTACTTAGAATCTATAAAAAAATAAAAACTATGGGCTGGATCCAGACAGTGTTGTGATTATCAGATGTATTCTTTGTTCATTTTCAGCCTGAAGGCAACACTCACTATTATTTAGGAACTAATAAACAAATTACAACTAAGGAATTTACTCTCAGCTCAGTGTCCAGCGAGGCAGATGGCAGCCAGAGAGCCAAAGCGACTGCAGGCGTCACTTCTTTTCCTCTCCAATCTAGGAAGAGAATGAAAGGCACAACAACAGAAACTGGCAAAGTAGGAACCTCCCAGCAGAGGTCATCTCCTCATACTACTCCCCTAGCAGTAACAACAGCACTATTAGTAGTGGTGGTGGCAGCAGTAACAGCAGCACTTGTATTAGTCACAGTAGCAATAGTAACCAGTAAACTGTAGTAGCCACACACCACACCCCCCCCCAGGCTCCACAGCTCTTATGGTGACTATAGTTCATGGACTAGGGATATATAACAGAATACAGTTCAACAGCACTACACACTACAACCTCTAAAACTGCCATAAAGTTGAATCAACAACTCTCTAAAGCAGTGTTAACAAAAACTGAACATGATAACCTTCATGAAAGTATGATTTATTGCAGGATCAATCCTTTTTGCAAAAATGAACATGCAGGTTGAAAGTACCATACATCCAACAAGAGCTTTCTACTGCTCCTTCAGACTCAGTAGCACCTCGACTAAGCAAGCATGCTACATTACACTTTGGCATAGAGGAAAACAATAATAATATGATCAAATAATTGAAACATTGAAATTGATAATAAAAAAAAATACTATTTTACTCACCGGGGACGAGTGGTTCTTGGCTGTAGGTGCTCCTGGTAGCCATGCCAGAGAGCCAACATGCACACCACCAGGGACCTGGCTAATGCTAGGCATCATTAAAGTTATTAGTTACACCTTTTTTTAACATGTCAAATTGTCAAATGCTGTGAGAAATGTCTACAACAGTCGTACACTGGTGGGAGTATTAAATCATTTAAAAGTAACAATATTACACAATGTAAACGTTTCACTAATTTTCAATATTTTGGATACTAAATCATCATATATCATCATATATCATTGTGAAGACTGGTTTGTTTCAGTTTTAAATTATTAAGGTAGTAAAGCATGTATTCCAGTGTTGTATTCCAGTCCGACTACATTATAAAACACTAACAACGTGTCATATTGTCACTGTCATGTATCTCAAATTGTCAATCGCTGTCTGTCAATCGATTAATATATTTATAATTATTAATAATAATAATCATCATCATAATAATAATAAATAATAATAATAATTAAATAAATAATAATAATTAAATTAAAATATATATATATATATATATATATATGATAATCAAACTGCATGTGATTATCATAAAGTGGGCATGTCTGTAAAGGGGAGACTCGTGGGTACCCATAGAATCCATTTTCATTCACATATCTTGAGGTCAGAGGTCAAAGGACCCCTTTGAAAATGGCCATGCCAGTTTTTCCTCGAAAAAATGTAGCTTAATTTTGGAGCGTTATTTAACCTCCTTCTTAACAAGCTAGTATGACATGGTTGGTACTAATGGATTCCTTAGGTTTCATATGATGAACGTATCTTCAGTCTTGCTTTAAAACCCGCTACAACCTTAAAATTGCAAGTTGCATTAATACATTGAAGAAATTAGTGATGTAAAACAAATTTCCGTTAATGTGATATTATCACGTTAACTTTGACAGCCCTAGATGATTTGCTGCTTTCAGATCAGTTGAGGGATCACATGCTCCTATACAGTTTGAGTAAATTCTTCAAAACTTTCATTACCTTAAAATTGTCTCTAAGTAGGCTACAATATGTGAGTAGAAGTACTCAGTTAACCCCCACTTTGCAGAAGTAGTTACAGTACTTTACTTTGTAGCACTTTGTAACAGTGCTACAAAATAAAGTTTATTACAAAAACAAAAGGACACAAAATAACATTGCAGAAAGTTCAGTTAGAAGTATGAACCTGGGGAACTGCCAGGGGAACAACAGACATAAAAACACACTTACCTTTGGCTTTAACCACTCTGGTTTATCAATTTAAAACAGTTTTGTGAACTACAACGTAAATAAAGATTGGTATATCTTTGTAAAATAAAAGACTTTTCATTGGACATGTTTCTTGGGCTTATTCAGAGAAGTATTTTATTGGATTTATTACATAGTTTTGGATTCATTATAACTCTGGATTGAAGTTAGAATTGCTGGATTATTGCATGTTGTAGTTTTACTAAATCTTTTGTTTTTGCCTTTTCCCTCCGAGGTCTCCTGCTGCACACTAGGTTGTCTGAGGACAGGAACTGCTGCTGTTTTAAACCCTATATGTGGATAGAAAAATCTGCTAAATATTAGAATATTCTAGCCTCTAACTATGAAGTCTGTCTGAGAAGAGAGAGAGAGAGAGATTGTGAGAAATCCTCTCTCTTCCTGACAGGAAGTTTTGGGCGGATTTCCCCTCCTGGCTGTCCCAGCGGAGCGGTGCAATTTGAACGGATTTCCTCGTCAGCTGACACAACTCCTCGTCTGCTTCTCAGAGTGTGAAGGAACAAATATATGTGAAAGCAGAGTTTCTTTTCCTGTTTTAATTTAGTTTGACTTTTACAGACAGATGACAGACACAGCGAGGGGAGTCAAAGGTCAAACTGCAAGCAGACAGAACAATAGCAGGAAGCAGGCAGACAATAAACCACTGCAGTACTTTGAGGTTTACTGCCCTGCTCACTGCCAAGGAGATTTTAACCAGCAACCTTCCAGCCACAATCTTCTGTCACTTTTTGCAGGAAATTTCAGTGATGGCTACCAACATGTTTATCTGCTGTTTAACAGTTCCATCAACATAATCAGTAATGCTGCATTTGCTGCAAATTTCTTTGGGCAAATTTGAACGCTTAAGTGTTTTTGCAGTGTGTGTTTACTCGCCCCACACAGCCGATTAGTACCAACTTTATAGACATTAACTATAGATAGCTCGCAACGTATGCACTGACTGTGTGTATGTGCTGCAGTTCAGATTCTGACTGATCTCAGAACTCACCAAGATGTAAAAGTCTGTTGTTTTCAGCCAATTTCTCTCAGATGGCACGGGCACGTTTTTGCCACAATTTGTGGCACCTGGGGGAAATCTGCATCTACTCCTGTCTGCAGTGACTTTCTATTCAATCATGCCGCCTGAACACACCTTTAGGAAAATATTGCCATTTGATTCAGTTTAAAATAAATCAACTTGGACTAACATGGTCTACTGGCAATTTTTATACCTCGATAAAATCTAAATAAATCTGATGGTTGTCTAAGTCATGGAGTGCAGAAATTAGTATCAACAATTTGCTATACAATTTGCTATACAAAGAGACATTTGACAGGATTTTTTTGTCCTACAGAATCTAAACCCCAACAAGACTAAAGCTTGAATTATTATTCTCCAAAGATACATGTTAACATCTCTACGGACCTACACAGAGAAGGGTGTTATGGGTAGCTGTAGGTCACAGACGTGCACAGAAACAGCCATGCGAACGTATCTTAACGACCCTCGTGCATGTTTGCCTACATGCAGCCTACCATCTTAGTTTAGCATGTTAGCATACTAATATTTGCTAATTAGCAGTAAACACAAAGTACACTGGATGTAGCTGGAAATGTCAGTTTTTCAGGTATTGGTCAAATTACAGTTTTGTCCAGATAATGGTGCTAGAAGAAAAGTTGAAGGATCACTAAAGTTATTACAATTCATTTTTTAGAGGGATATCAATGTATGTCCATCCAATAGTTGTCAAGATATTTCAATCAGAACCAGGGAGACCACAAGAGTCGTTACGATTCATCGTCTGGGAACCATGAATATCTAAATTTCATGGCATTCCTTTTAATAGTTGTAGAAATATTTCTGTCTCGACCAAAGTGGTAAATCGAAAGACAGACAACATTGCCATCCGGTAAAAAAGAAACAAGGTGGAATTTTGTGGCCCCGCTGGCAAATTTGTTTGGACAGTACCGGGAGTCATGTAATGATAGGGCCTTTAAAAGAGGTAAAATGTTGAGTTCAGTTTTACATGAAGCCTGTATTTTACAAATGATGAGAGTTCAGAGAGTTACTGTTGGACCACACGCATTACAGAACGAGACTGTAAAGCAGTTTCCTCCTTACAAAATTATATCATTTATATGTCTATATTTTGTCAATAGTTTGAGATGATGTCTGTCCCTGGGTGCTGCTGACAGGCTGATAACTCTAAATGTATTTTGTTTTGACTTCTGTGATGTGGTCTCACATCTGTGATGCCTTGAGACTGCCTGATTAAATACAAGGCGAGTGAAATAAAACATTGTGTGAAGGACGCCACGATATGCTATCTTTGAGTGGTGCATAATGGCACCAACAAACACACACACCGTCACTCACTGCTGACTCCTGTAAAAGTGAGAAAAACATGAATCAAGGAGTAGAGAGAGAGAGAGAGAGAGAGAGAGAGAGAGGGGCCGGAGCCAGAGGTCGTGGATGTCTCTCGGCCCATGTCCTGGTGACCGTCTCAACCTCAACAAATACCTCAGATCAGCACTATGAGCCGGAAAACAGTCGGACAGACAAGAAAAAACATGAAAGATAAGAGGAAGTGAGAAAGCATTTATTATCAGTGTCACATCCCTTTAGTGTTCCCTGGTGTATCTCTGCTCCAGCTGTTAATCAAAAGAGTTCAACTGGATTCAGCAGAATATCCAGAACATCTCACAGTAACACAAATACCTTAATGTTTCTACCTCACCAGGTCAACAGCGGTTCCCAAACTACGGGGTGACAGATCAGGGAGAAAAATGTGTTGTACTGAATTAACTAATCTGTTTCATCTGGGAAGAAAACAACAACAGTGCTTTCCCACTCAATACTTGGAATTAAAAATGTTTTTCTTTCTCTTGAACTAATTCTTCAAACCACATGTAAAGCCTTTAGTCACTTTATACGCTAGTGTCTGCATGTTGTGCCCAAACTAAATATTGTATTAAATGCAGTGCACCTATCTTAGTGTACTACTGTGACAGCTAAGACAAAATGAAAATAAAGTACAGTGCAATTACAAAAAGGAGGATTTACCCTAATTTCCTTTACGCAGGTTAAATTTGTAACTAAATAGTTTCTACTGGGAACTTAAAAGGTTTTCATTAATTGATCACAACTGATTATAGCTGCTAAACTGAACCGTCAGCTAACATGAACCAAATTAGCTGTTAACTGTTAGCTAACCCGAACCGAACTGTTTCAGCTGCTAAACTGAACTGTTAAATAAACCTGACCACTGTGCTAAAATGACTTGTTAGATAATCGGAAGTAAATCTTAAACTGCTAAACAGAACTGTTAGCTAACCTGAAACAAACTGTTTTATAACCTGGATTAAAAATGTACCTAAATTGGACCATTAAAGGGACTGTTTGTAACTTCTTACACGTATAAATCATTGCGGGTCGGTGTCCCAAGCGCGCTCGCGTGTGGCTACACTGTTCAGACAAGACTCCAACACAAACTACACGGAAGCACCAAAACCGCAAAGTTATATCTAGTGAAGCCCGTCTTGCAAAACAGTGTTGGCCGAGGTCGGAGGACGCGGTCGGAGGACGCGGGGGGAGACCGTAGCTTTGGTCTCCAGGGCCAGAGTCTCTGCTGTTCTGCTCCTCTGCTCCTCTGCCTGTCTTCACTCAGCTCGCTCCATCTCACGTGCATGCGCGCACATTACACACTGCAGAAGACTTCGTAGCTCTGAGAATATCTAGTGAATGTACAGTGGACGTTTGTGCAGAAATAAATGCTGCAGCTCCTCCAGACCAACAGAGGTTTCCCGTGTCTTGTGAAGTGACGGGGCTCCACAGCAAGAGACGTTATCGTCTCCGACCAAAACTCTGGTGAATCCCTCCGGCCGTGGTTGGGAGGCTGAAGCAGGAAAAGCCAACACTAGGGTCAGCAGTGATTCATGGAGAGACCTCCGTCTGGTCAGCTAACATTACTGCCAAGCAGCTGAAATATAGAGTGATATTGTGGTTTTAGATGACGTGTGTCGCCTCACTGTTTTGAGCGATGCTCGTTCACGTCTATTTAGAGCGAGCACAAGCGCGAGCCCGACGCTGACTTTCGTTGACTTAACGGCCACCGGTATTGCTGTTAACAAGCATTTCTGATTCTTACAAACAGTCCCTTTAACTACTGTATCCTGAACCAACTTTTGCTGCTAAACTAGACCGTTAGCTAACCTGAACCAAACTGTTAGCTGTCAGTCTGACCTGTTAGTTAAAGCTAACCGAGATCAAAGATTTGTTGCTGATGTTCAGCAGCTGAACTCAACTGTTTATTAAGCTGATCAATATATTAGGTGCTACAGAACTGTTAACTTACCTGACCCAACTGAAAATCAGACCAGCTAGCTGATCTGAACAAAACTTTAGTTGTTAAACTGGGCAGTTAACGGACCAGAAGCAAACTGGTTTAGTTTCAGAAGTTGTAACCTTACCTGAGCCAAATATAAACTGAAAATCTGACCTGCTAGCTAATCTGAACCAAACTGGTAAACTGAACTACTGCATTAAATCACCTGATTCAAAAATAATGTTCTGCTAAACTGAACTGTTAGCTAACCTGTACCAAACTGTTATAGCCGTTAAACTGGACCATTAGCTAACCTGTAGCAAACTGTTATAGCTGTTAAAATGGACCGTTAGCTAACCTGTACCAAACTGTTATAGCCGTTAAACTGGACCATTAGCTAACCTGTAGCAAACTGTTATAGCCGTTAAACTGGACCATTAGCTAACATGTACCAAACTGTTATAGTCGTTAAACTGGACCATTAGCTAACCTGTACCAAACTGTTGAAGCCGTTACAATGGACCGTTAGCTAACCTGTAGCAAACTGTTAAAGCCGTTAAACTGGACCATTAGCTAACCTGTACCAAACTGTTATAGCCGTTAAACTGGACCATTAGCTAACCTGTACCAAACTGTTGTAGCTGTTAAATTGGACCATTAGCTAACCTGTACCAAACTGTTGTAGCTGTTAAACTGGACCATTAGCTAACCTGTACCAAACTATTATAGCCGTTAAACTGGACCATTAGCTAACCTGTACCAAACTGTTGTAGCTGTTAAATTGGACCATTAGCTAACCTGTACCAAACTGTTAAAGCCGTTAAACTGGACCATTAGCTAACCTGTACCAAACTGTTATAGCCGTTAAACTGGACCATTAGCTAACCTGTACCAAACTGTTGTAGCTGTTAAATTGGACCATTAGCTAACATGTACCAAACTGTTGTAGCTGTTAAATTGGACCATTAGCTAACCTGTACCAAACTGTTATAGCCGTTAAACTGGACCATTAGCTAACCTGTACCAAACTGTTGAAGCCGTTAAACTGGACCATTAGCTAACCTGTACCAAACTGTTATCTGTTAAACTAAACTAAACTGAACCAATGGTTTAAGCAGCTAAACTGAAATATTAGTTAACCTAATTTAAAGATTTGCTGCTAAACTGGACAGTTAACTAAACTGAACAAAACAATTAGCTGCTTAACTGAACTATTAGCTCGCCTGAGCTAAAGTTTTAGCTGCTAAACTGAAACCATTAGCTAACCCTAGCTAACCTCACAGCTCATTTTCAGGTTGGATACAATCTTTCTGACCCCCAAAGACCTCTAGTTGCTGTACTTTACCAGTAACATAGAAGGCCTCAGTCACACACTAATAATGTAATTTCATACTGCTGCTCTCACAGAAGCATATAATAGACCCTTTTCACAGCAGACATTTTGGCTTGTCAAAGCAGGAAAAGCACAGGTGTAAATAATTAAATTAACGATGGATCTATTCCATTAAGTGTCCTTGCAGCCATGTCAGTGAGTGAGCATGCACAATACCAGAGCCCAGGAACTGGCTCACCTAAATGGAAAGCAGCCGTCATTAAATTCCACCTGTGATTTTCCTACTTTGGCAAGTCAACATGTCTGCTGTGAAACTGGTCTATACCACCAGGGAAATCCTCTAAATTAATGATTTTAATAACAGAAACAGTGAATATGCATCAACATTCATAGGCCTATAGCACATGAGCTGTAAGTAAGTGCAGTAGGCTACTTCATGAGAAATTAGTAAAAATGTCCCAACTTGCAATGTGAGGACAAATCCCTGATTTCAACATCAAAATGGAACCAACTGTCAGTTTCTTATGAAAGCAGCCACCGATTGCCAATCTTAGGTCAGTTCGCCAGTTTTGCTGATCACACTTCCTCGTACAGTATCTCTGTCCTCGGTCTGTTTTAGTGTCCCTAAAAAGGAAATCAGCTGAATTTCATGACGAGCAGCTCCGACAGACAGGAAATAGAGGAAGTTGAAGGAGTTGAAAGGTGGCGGTGCATTTCGTGCTGCTGAACCGCCAAGTCATCAAAACCTCACTGAGCATCGAGAGGGATTAACTGTTGACGGGAACTTTGGTCATTCCTTTCTTTTCTTTTTTGTTTTTTAGGAAAACAGATGGTTCCCAACAGCCAGGAGTTTTAGATTACGAGTCAAAGTCTTTCTCAACAATCCCCAATTTCAAACTAAATTTCTGAATAGGAACTTCCGTATAATTAATAACAAATGACAGGTCTTTTACATTAAAATTATTAGGATATTGCAAAAGAAAGTGTTTTACATCACAACAGTGTGGCCTAAATGCCGTTTCAAAGCCCCCTCCACCTTGCCAGGAACATTTTCGGGAGGAGAAATTCTGAATCCTTTCTTTTTCTTGGCCTAAATTTAGTTCAATAAAAGGATAAAGTCTTAAAATACTGGATCAGGCTAAAAGGTTAAATTCAATACAATTTAATATAGCGTCAAATCATAACAGAAGTTCTCAAGACACTTTTCATATAGAGCAGGTCTTGACCGTACTCTGTAAGTATTGAAGGTTTAGCTGAATGTAAAATCCCTCAACGTTGTAAAAACCCCCAAATTCAAAGAAACATTTTAAGGACATGACCTCAGTGTCCTCAATGGCATCTACGAACCTGCAGGACACAAAAGATTCTCCTTCATAAGCTCTAATCTTTTTAGGGAATGCTATGACGAACAATATCAAAATATCTTCAGTGCTAAATGATCTACATCAACTCATATTTCAAAAGCTGAGACGTAATCCCAAGTTTGAAGGGTCAGTTGCCATATCTTCTGACAGGACCTGGTCCAATTGCAGTCCTCCAAGTTGATGGTCCACATTGAGCATAAACCTGAAATTCATCAATCATAGTTAAATAGTTCTTTCTTTAAAACAGTAGAAGCTTTTTACAAACCTCATCTGTTGATGAATGTTGGACCTTCATTCAGTGGATTTTGGATTCTGTGCCATCTTAACCTGATGATTCACCATACAGTGTTATTCTGAGTAACAATAAAGGATAATTCTGGTATATTACAACCTCTTTTTGTAAATTTCCATTTTACTCACCAAGTAAATAGCTGGGATCTGGGAACATGGTGTCACCACTAAAAAGAAATTTCTTGTGAATTCTTATGTTTATTTTCTTAATGCCTTATTATAAAATTATTTCTGTTCTATTGTCATAATTTTAATGTCTCTACCAAAATGTCCTGTGTTGAACTATAAAAATATTATAAATATGAATACTATTATAATTATTTACTTAATTATTTATTTATTAAACTATTTTGCCCGGCTCCTTCCCCGAGGAGCATAAAGTGAGCGATGGACGTAAATGGAAGTTAGAAAAATCCAGCACAGATTTCAAACTTTTTCATGTTAAGGACCTCCAAAATAGATGAGACGTTAATACATCCACCACGGTACAGGCTTACAGCATACAGCCCATCGGTGTATTATAAGATAATAAAGGTGATGAATTACAGCCAATATATCTATTATTACAGCCACATACAGCTAGCAGGAAGCTGGCAGAACCGGGTATGTCATATGAGCGTGCAGGGCGGTGCAGTCACGTTCATTATGTCGAGGAAAATAACTCTGGATTCAGCTATTAGTTCATTACAATTTTCAGGACATAATGATATAAATGAGGCTATTTAAGTGTTCATACTGGGAAGTTGATTTACCTAAAAAGAAATGATCCTCTGATTTTTAGACGTCTCTTTATGGTAAATGGACTTGCATTTATATAGCGCCTTTCTAGTCTTCCGACCACTCAAAGCGCTTTACTCTACATGTCAACATTCACACACACATTCATACACTGATGGCAGAGGCTGCCATGCAAGGTGCCACCTGCTCATCAGCATCTAATCTAAATACTCATTTACACACTGATGGCTATGCCTTCAGGAGCAATTTGGAGTTCAGTATCTTGCCCAAGGACACTTTAAATTGTGGCCTGGAAGAGCCGGGGATTGAACCGCTGACCTTCCGATTGGTGGACGACCCGATCTACCTCTGAGCCACATCCATGGCCTCAGACTCATTGGCGTTTTCAGTCAAAAAAAGCACAAACTCATTGCTCGCATCCTGTCGTTCAACGGTCAAACTGGTTTTCTGGTGTAAATGCAGCATCAGCTTAACAGTATGCAGACTGCGGTTAAATCCTGCTGATTTTCTAAGAAAGAAACTGCTGTCGCAACACCAAACAGGATATATTATTACATGTGGAGTTTTCATTTTTCACTTTAATTCAGTGGCATTCCCCTTTATCAAGACAACAACATGTAATGTAAACAACATCGGTGAAGGGTGGGGGAGTCCAACACTGTCGGGCTTCCCATTTGTCAATAATAATGTACGAAAAACATAACATACAATAAAATAAAACAACAAATATTTAAAAAATAATAATACTCAATGATAATACTAAATATGACATGTAAGAGTTCTTTTTGGAAAGTTCATCAGGTCCTTCGTGTTTAGTACAAAATCTGCTTCTGGATGGAAAACATCCGTCTGTCCCAAAACATAATTATATTAATATAATATTAATAAAAAGCTTTAATATACAGTTCAATAATACTGCTTCATCAATTACAATGTGCAAGGAATAAAATGTTCAGAGAGCAGATTGTGCCGAGCAGCAGTGTGTGTGTGTGTGTGTGTGTGTGTGTGTGTGTGTGTGCTACTTAAAACAACAGTCCAGCATTTTTGGATATCCTCTTGTCACCTCACCTAGAGTCAAACTGTGCAAACGTAAAAATGATTTTTGGTTTTAAGAGTAACTTTACATAACAACATGTAAATCAGAGAGCTTTGGAGTTGTTGGAAGGTGGATATTTTTTTTTCTCTTTTGATGAAGCTAGGCTAGCAGTTTCCCCCTCCTTCCAGTCTTTGTGCTAAGCTAGGCTAACACGTCCTGGACTTATATTTGTACTTGACACATACAGATGAAACTGTATATCTTGTGAAATGACTCTCGAGAGGACAGAGAGCAAGAGGATGTACCAGAAATGACAAACTGTTCCTTTAAGTTAAACGTTAATTAAAATCTTGTATAACTCCTGTGGACTGTCTGCAGCGCCCCCTGCTGTGCAACACCAGTCTGTCTGTCTGTCTGTCTGTCTGTCTGTCTGTCAGTTAAGTCGTCCAACGAATCTGTCAATCTGCTCTGTGTGAGACACTTTGCAAGAAAGTGAAGTTGAGCCAGAAACTCCCATTATTTCGGCTCAGTGTGAGGTCGTGTCTGGTGTCCGTAGAGTCCCACTAACCCTCAGTTTTTTTCTGTGGTGGACACCAAACGGTGTGTGGGCAAAGCCGCATCCCTTTCAATCAAAGTACGACTAAAGGCCCCAGTTTGCTTCAAACTAAGTGCTTGTCGGATCGTCTAACAGCATCTGAAACCACCTCCGAAACCAGCAATCACGCCCACTTTACGCAGTGATTGCCACTGGCCAGGTGTGTGGAGGTGTGAAAGTAAGCAGAGATCTCACAGTCTCTTTTTTCACTGCTAACACAATTACTTCTGTCAATTTTCATGTGAACAACCGAGTGCAACACGGTGAATGTCTTCAAGAGAGGCTATCCGAAAGTGCGCTGTTATACCCATTTGATTGATTCATGATTTCAAGACTACACAGAGTTGTTGGAGCGAGAGCGGGGAGGCAGTGGGATGCAGCCAGGATGAGGGCTTTTCACCCCACTTCCCAGTGAGGACATACAGAACGGGGAAACTTTGACTTTCTTCTGAACTAGTTCCTTTGAGGCATAATGAGGCCTCTGCATTGGGCTTCTTGAAGGGAGGGTCTCATCTTGAATAAGGGTGCCAAGCTGACACCAGCTATAAGTTTAGTCACAAAAATATCAGGCGTTGATATGATGTGATTGGCGTGGAGTGTGGAGGTGTTTAAGTATTTAAACTCTCTCAAGCTCTTTTTTTTTTCATTCTTCACAGAACTATTTCTGTCACTTTTCATGTGAACAACCGAGTGCAACACAATGAAAGCCTTGTAGGAGAGACTGAACGTGATTCATGGCATCTCGCCCATCTCTATGACGACAGGCTGCCTTTGTTAGAAAAAGCTTTGCTTTTAGACGTGGACAATACTTTGTATAAACTACTTAGTTTGAAGCATATTGAGGCCTTTTAACAGCCAACCAGGTCCTGAATCCATGCGTCAAACTATGACTCCACCTGTCGATCAGCTCCCAACGACCAACTAGGTGCTGAACAGTCATCCAACTGTCCGTCATCCACCAATCAGCCGGTGAGTTCCACGGGAAGCTCCCGGCTGCACAGCGCCTCCCACTGGCGAGCCAGGAGTGAGATCAGCCTCTCTCTGCTGTCGGCTCCGGGGACAAAGACGCACCACTGGACCTCGCCCTCTGCGCCGCTGCTGGCTCCGCCCCCTCTGGGCGGGGCCTCCTCCCCTGTGGCAGCAAAGTGGTCCATGGTGAGGTGACAGAGCAGGTCGGGGCCGGGTAGGTCATCAAACACCAGGGTCAGAGCCTGAGGGTACGTCTGGTACCCCAGTAGGACCCGGTCCAGGTCCCGGATTCTTCGAGCCTCACGCAGCTGGTACCGCTCCCTGCAGGGGGACGTGATGAGGAAGATGATGAGGAGGAGGATGACTACTACCATACTGTCAATATCTACTGTCCATCACAATAACCTGAAAGATGTCACTTCTGTCAAACACACAACAATCTTACTTTACTTTGAGAAAAAGGGCTTGTTATAATAAAAATATAGATTATAGCGGCTTTAAAGACTAAACATCCCAAATCATTCTTATCTCGACTCAAGTTTATGTCTATTATTAGGGATGCTGATCAATACATTGTTCAAATGGATCCATATCAGCTGTTTAAAGCTCAAAACAAAACATTGGAACAGTGTCCTTGTGAACGACATAGCGAGTCAGTAAACTGCAGAGCAACACAAACAAACAGCTGTTTCAGTTAATGATCACACTAAGAGAGAGTGATACAGCAGATCTGCTCTGCCTCTTGGCTGATTAAACTGTCGCTGCTTCTGTCTCAGCAATATTTCTCTCAGGTGGATCTCTGAAGTGTTGCATTCAGAATTTCAAATGTTTTGTTTATGGGGGTGAAAAAAAGGGGGATGATTTAAATCTGGATAATTTTTTCCTACAGTAATAGAACCATAATGACAAATATTATACAACCACCCATATGTGATCAGTGATTAAATAGGTCTGGTTTTGTGCTCGTTAATGGCTTTTCCCTTGGTTGGAAGAAGTACTGAGCAAATCAGAGCTTCTTAGGCAGAATTAAGAATCATCTTCCTGTCCCAGAGCCAGAAAAAGGACACAAAAATGTGGAAGAAATGAATGCAGCCGTACAGGTTGTTGTAAGTTGACTTATGCTGGGCACACACTACACGAGAATCAAGATGATTTTTGGGCCCGACTTTGACCAACAACAGATACACTCCAAACAAACGAACATGACATCAATGGGACAGATACGTCGTCAGTCAGATTGGTTAGAGCTAAATAATCCCCCTCCCAAACAGAAAACAGCGAATATGAACACAATGTCAGACTGAATAATGAAGTGAAATGAAATGGCAATTAGGTGTGATTATCAGAGTAACAACACTAGTATTTTTTGTTTCTTGCTCAGTCGCAGTCGGCTATTCCTCCTCATAGAGACTGATTCGATGCTCCGCCTTTCTGTTTTCAGGCTTCAGTGAATATTGATTTCCGCTTGTTTTTTTTTCTTTCTTAAGTGCCCCTATGTTCCCTGTGACTGAACTGTCTACACTTCATACACAGTATTTCAGTCAGTGTCTCCTCTTCTTCCTCTTTTCCTACAGCAGACTACACGAGGGAACAGTGTTTTTTTTTTAGCTTGCTGCCAAATTACAACTCTGCAGTGTTCAGGGGAGACGACGTTTCACTGATTTTATTGTTTAATGTTTGTCCGCCCTTCCTCCCGAACCTGAAGACCGTCACTGTAAATAATTCTACTTTTAAGTGACTCCCTTAGATAAAGATGGATAAAAGCTTTGAAATGTTGTGTTACAGGAGGGCAAGGCTTCCTGTGTGCTCACCTGGAGGGAGGTTCTTTGGCGAAGTCGGGCAGAGGATAGCTGACGTAGTCCTCGTCCAGTAGGAACACGTCGGTGCTGGTCAGGATCAAAGTCCTGGGCTGGAGTACAGGAGACGGGCCAGAGCCAGAAACAGAGGAGGAGTGGCCTTGGCTGGGCAGACTGTTTGGGATCTGGACCTGGAGGAAAGAATAAGAATTATTTTATAAATAAGTTTAAAATAACTAACCTAAACAGAAACAAAATATCAAATCAAAGCAAAACCAGTTAAGAAAACATCACTACATATATACCAAGTAATTTTGTGGCCACTTGGGGGCCGTGGAAAAACACTGACATTATTATTACCCCACTTGTAAGCTAACAGTTTCCCATTTACATATTCAGCAGATACGGAGCAACATTATCATTCATTTGTAGTCATGTTTGTCTCCACCTGATTAATTTAAGGACAATATTCACTCTCCTTTTAGCTCTGGTTTGCTCTCTTCTAACTCCTGAGACAAAATATCTGTCATTTTAGCAGCTAAATGTTCCACTTTCTGCACCAGCGGTGGCCGAAAATGACGCTATGAGATCAGTGAGAGTGAACCAAAACAGTCAAGCTGAGGTTGGAAAATCAAAACACTGAGCTGAAAGACATTATGAAGCTCCATAGGGCTGAGGGGAAATGTAGAGTCAGGTGATGGTAGTCGTGATCCATTGCCAATATTAAAATATCAATTATAGACGCTTTAAATGAATACTTCAACATTTTGATAGAGGCTCTGTTAGAATTTAGAAAACACACCTACCAATGCCTCTAAAGCTCACTAATTGTCATCTTGTTTGTTTAATGTGCACACAATAAGAAATAAAAAAAACACAGTTTGTGTTTCCAGGGAGGAGTTATGTGGTATTTTTTGAACAGCAGCTGGACGCAGTGACTGTGTGTAGCTTCCTGAGGTCTTGTCATCACACTGAGATTGCCAGGTTTGGTACCAGAGAGTCTGTACAGAGACCAGGACCTATCAATCATCGATCGTATCTGGAAACCTGCGCTGAAGCTGGAGACAATGCACAGAAGCACTGGGCGGAAGGATGCGCTGTTGCTCCTCTAGAAATAGTTCCATTACTATAGCACAAATTACAATAGGAAGAAGCTCTTACCTGGAAGACCAGCAGGTACAGCAGGACGTTGAAGGAGCGTGAGGACGAGGACGCTGCGCTGGCCGGAGTCTTCCTCTCTGCCACGATGAAGGTCAGGTCTCCCATCTCCTCCTCACTGGGATAAATAAACTTCACCCTGCTGCTATGGACCAGCTCGTAGTTGTGCATCTTACCTGCAGGGGGAGACAAGGTCAGCTATTTAGATTGGGCTTCCTCACTCTAATAAGCTAAACACTTTGCTCAGATATAAAAAAGGGTTTAAGAAGCCCAGTTTCTGAGCTTCACGAGTTTCTAACAACCTGAGGAGGAAATAAGTCAAAAGCATCTCCTGTCCAAGTCTATTTTGCAGAAAGTGTGTCATAATGAGAAGCTTAAAGAGCCTGAATGGAGAGAGTGTGAGTACAGTACATGACTGATAAACAGCTTGGACAAAAATATGGGATTTATGCTATATTGAAAGTGTTTCATGTTTCCCATGGAGCTTTAAGGATGATGAATACCTCATCCTTGGAAAGATGTCCCCAACTGGACCATTCTGTTATTAGCTGTTATTAAAGGTTAACTTTGGTATTTTTTTTTGTGTCTAAGTGACTAATGACCACAACAATTTTTGAAATTTGTCCAGTAATGAGCAAGAGCACTGCAGCCGGCAACTGCTCTTGCTCATTACTGGACAAAAGCAATCAGGTTGTTCGAGTAGGATTTGAAGTCAAAACAGATATCAAATTTCCTCTGAGTATCCCAGCATGGTTACCTGTGTTTGTGTTGGTGAACTGGGAGTAGAAGTCCTGATCTGACGGCTCTGGAGGTGGAAGCTGCTGCTGTAGACTGAGAGCTGACATGAGCTCCTGAAGGAAAACACCCGTCCCATAACTGTCCCTGCTGAGGCAGCACACGATGTGATCGGCCGAACGACCTGCAAACACAGAGAGAGAGAGAAGATGCATGGATGGTAAGAGGGTGACAGGATAATATCAGTATTAAACAGCAGTTTGGTATAACTGTGTATGAGCTCTGCAAACACGGGAGACAAGGTGCGTGTACATCCACTGACCTACGACTCTGAAGTACTGGTCGAACAGTCCCACGTTGACAGACAGCAGATCAGACAGTCTGATGGACAGACAGCAGCACAGACAGATGTCTGGATCTCCAGAGTCCATTACGTCCAACACTGACAGACAGGAGATAGAGAGACGGAGTTAGATACAAAGAAAGGAGAGATTGAAGAGATGAAAGTCCACAAAGACACTTGTTCACTACACATCAGAAAAACTGTTGAATGACTGGAAAATATAATGTGCTGCAAGTGAAGTTAGCGCTAGTGCTAAGATTTCTGATTTTGGGCTATTTAAAAGAAAATGTACTCTACTTGGGAGAATTAGCCAAAGTAGTAGTAGTATTTGCTTCAGGAGCAGGTATAATAGTAATTGTACAAGGCTAGAAGCAGTAATAGTAATAATAAGAGACAGTAGTAGTAAAAGTAGTGGTACAAGTAGCAGTAAAGACAGCAGAAACAGTAGTACAGACAGTAGTATTAGAGGCAGTAGCACAGCAGTGATATTATAGTTTATTTCTCCGTACATTAGAAAACTGAAGTGGGGTAAAGAAAAGAAAATAGTTCTCTGTGAAATAAGTACCTCAAAACTGTAAATAAGACCTTGAGTTAATTAACTGGCATTATGCAGAGCTGTAGACTTGAGACTTGAGTCGGACTCTGGACTTGCCCTCTAAAGACTTGTGACTTGACTTGAACTTGGTTAAAAAATACTTAAAACCAGCTGTGGTATGATGAATGTAGTAATGGCAGCAGAAGCAGTGGTATTAAAATAGCAGTGACTCCCATTACATGATGTGATTTTAAATGGAATATTTTCTCACTCTGACTAAACCAATGATGTCCGTTCATCCTACCTGAGTGATGGCCGAGTGTGGAGGCGGAGTCTTCTAACAGGAAGTAGATTGTATCAGTGGAGAGCAGCAGACAGCAGGTGAGCTCAGACTCTGGAGACTTGTAGAGAACCACAGACAGCCACAACACCTGTCTCACCTCCTCCGCCTCAGACTGACACAAAAAAGTAAAAAAGTTGAGTTGGAATTTAAACAAAGACGGCACAAGATATCTCTCTGAACATGAACGCTGCATTAAGAACTGGGACAGAAAAAGAATAAACTGGGCTTCATTACAGGTCAAAAATCATCTAAGAAGAACTTAAACTGAGTTTAAAAAACAAACAGCCAATAGGAACGCTCTCTCTCTGAAATGACCTGTGATTGGCCAAAGTCTCCCGTCACAAGCTAGATTTTTTAAAGCCTGAAAACAGAGCCATGAGGAGGTGCCGAAGTCTAGTAAACTCTCAGAACACTTGAATTACAATATGCTGAAAGGTTATTATGGAATTTTTTCCTAATGACGCCAAAAATATACCGCCTACCACAGCTTAAAGTAATTTTTCAAGCAAAAAATTTCAGCTTTTTTGCAGAATTTTTTGTCACTATAAAAGTAATATAAATATATAATAAACCTTTGGGTTTTGCACATCACCTTGGGCTCTGGGAAGTTGTGATCAACACTTTTTGCTATTTCCTGACATTCTAGAGACAAAACGATTAATCAAGAACATAATGGTAAATGGACTGTATTTATATAGTGCTTTTATCCAAAGTGCTTTACAATCGTTGGCTCTCATTCACCCATTCACACACCGATGGCAACAGGCTACCATGCAAGGTGCTGGTCAACCATTGGGAGCAAATAGGGATTCAAGGACACTTTGACATGCGGACAGGAGGAGCTGGGCATCGAACTGCCAACCCTGCCATCAGCTAGGTCTGCTTCCTGAGCCTCAGCCCCCCCCCAGTAATCAGTATATAAATAGATAATGAAAACAATTGTCAGTCTCAGCCTTACAAAAATTTTAATCATAAAACAGCAATAGTTTATTTTGGAAAACGGTTAGCAGTAAGGGGACTGCTCTAAAACAGAAATTTGATGGGTCTATAACGAAACACGCAGGTGTAGGGAGCGTAGGAACACAACTCTGTGTGTGTGTGTGTGTGTATGTGTGTGTGTGTGTGTGTGTGTGTGTGTGTGTGCGTGTGTGTGTATGTGTGTGTGTGTGTGTGTGTGTGTCTTACCACTGCTATATATCTGTGGAAGTAGGTCAGCAGCTGCTGTCCTCCGAGCCCAGCCAGGAGCTTCAGTCCTGGGGAGAGACCTGGGGTGAGATGGGGGGACGGCTGGTTCTCCTCCACTTGGAGACGGGAGGAGTCCCAGCTGAAGAGGAGGAGGAGGAGGAGGAGGAGGAGAAGTGAGGAAAAGACAAACATATCAACAACAGCAATAAGTCATCTCTCATGATCGCTACAGAGCTGCTATGGGAAAAGAAGATGACACACTGCGCTCCCTGATGTTTATTGAATGATAAAACTGATGCACAATTATGAGAAAATGGATCATGTCCTCATATTTGACTAAAATCTGATCATACATCTGGTCATACGTTGCCAGTTACAGGTGCCAGTGGAGTATCATCATTCTGCTGAATTTGTGAGAATCTTGTCAGCTGAGTCTGGAGTTAATGTTATGTACATTTCTAGTAGTACAGATAAAAGGTAATAAGAGCCTTTCCTTAAGGGAACTGATGATAACAATACTCAATCCTAACTGCACTGGGAACAGCATGATGCACCTCCAATTAATGAGCAGCCACAGAGCAAAAGAGCAGCAGTACAACATATCATTTTTCCCCACACTCTCTGCCTAAAAACACACATTTTTCTCCCGTGATGATGATGCCAACCCTAGATTCACTCTTGTTTTGGAACAAGCTTTGTCTGCTTGGCGTTTCGCCTCGCTGTGTTTGCGTTTTTTTTGGCGCTGTGTCCGCCATTTTCATAGTTTCCTCTTGGATGGGTGCTTACGATCTGGCACCTGGTCGCTACGTTTATAGAGGTATAGAGGTTGACGCCCAGAAACGTCCCAAAAACAGCAAAATAAGAAAAAACAGGCAGAGGGCTGCAGGGTCTCTGCATATACAGACACCACCACACACTTCTAGGGGGTCATTAGTGATGATTGAGAGGAATTATTTATGTACAGGTCTGTACGTTGTTTTTTTAGGAAAATCCTACTCACTCTGCCGTTAACATTTGACTTTCACAAACATTTCACAAGGAGTTCTTAAAGAATTGTGACATATACTGATCAGGACATTTTACACTGAAATAAATAAACTTGTCAGCGCTCTCTGGTGGACAAATTATGTAATGGAGACAGATTCTCAAACATATCTCTGATGTTTCTTCATGACTTATCACCCTACACATAGCTGATACGGATATATATGTGAGGAGATAGAATCAAACGATAATATCGACAATGCCAATGAATCGGTCAAACCGATCGGTCATACCTGCTGGTGCTGTGTGATTTCTTCGTGCTGGTACAACAGCACTGGTCTCTGGATCTGTGACGCCCTGACAACACAACAACAAGGAGGTGTCAGACAAACTGGGAGAAGAAACCAGCAAGGGTAAACCTAAATGAAACCATCAGCTGAAATAAGGCCGGAGGAAAATTCCCCTCTCGGTCGGAGTGTATGAGCAGATAGGTGGTCTTCACCTTGTGTGTGTTGCCCTTGCTGTGGACAGGGCCTGCAGGGCTGGGGCAGGGCCATCATCCTCAGCCCCTCCAGAGAGGCTCTCCGCTGGCTCAGCTCTCCCAGGAAGGAGCCCCTGTTCTGGGCCAGAGGGAAGAGCAGCAGCAGCCTCTGACCGCCCAGCAGCAGCTCCACAGAGTGACTCCTCCTGGACACAACATGATGGTTAGAATACTGATAACACTTAAAGGGAAAATGTGCTACCTTTTATGTGCATGTCCAATCAGTGTCGATGATAAATGTGCTTATTGACCGAGAAAGCTGAGTTCTCCTGTTCGCTGAGCCATGCTGGCTGTGCCTACATGTACCAGGATGCATTGTGCGCAAGCTTCTGACGCCCGGAGGTTCCCGCCGGACATAACCTTTTGCACGGCTAATGCAGCCGCAGCCTCTCTCCTCTACATTTCTTCAGCCGTATACTCAGGCTCGAATACATACGGCTGAATATCTAAGTCAGCCAAAACACTGTAAAATGTGTCCTCGTCCATAACATCCTCTGCACTCATATTATGGGATGCCATCTTCGCTGTTGGAAATGTAGCTAGTTTGCAATACAAGCGAAGAGAACAAGGAAGTCCTGTTTTTGAGTGACATCTAGAGCACGGCGCCCCATGGCTAACCAGAGAAATCCAAGCTGAAACAGCAGCATGTAGTTCTTCCTTCCATCCAACTACGTCACTGTGACATCAAATAACGGCGCTGGATGCAGGAAGAACAACAGATTTTGCAGCAGGAGAACTCAGCTTTCTGGGTCCATATAGCACACATTGAAGAATTTATGGCTTGAATTGACATCAACACTGATTGGATATCCACATAAAGTCCTCCGTACCTGTGGTGGTGTTTTGGGTCGGGGCAGGAGGTGTTGGTGGTTCTGTGCCCGACCTGAGAAGCTCTTTCTCTGGGGTGAAGCATCAAAGAGCCGAGGGGCACACGGACCAGCCTGCACCAGGAGGAGGAAGAGGAGGTGGAGTGATGGAGGTCAGCGCTCTCCCTCTCTCTTTCTGCCAGCTCTCTGAAGTCCATCTTCAGCACCCAGAGGTGTCGGTGGGTGAGAAAGAGGAGAGAAGGGAGGCTGAGGTCCTCTCTCTTGGAGAAGATGTCTGACAGGAGTGGATGGGTGTCTGGGGCAGAGGAGGAAGAAGAGGAAGAGGAGGAGGAGGAGGGAAGGAGGATGGCAGGATAACCTCCCTGGGCTCCCTGACTCTCTTCCAGCTCCCAGGAGTTGATGAGTGAGCGGGGGAAGAGCTGAGGAGTGTTGGGGGGCTCCGGGTCAGTCTGAGACTCTGCAGCCTGGAAAAACAAGTGAGAAGGTTTTTGTTTTCAAGGTGCTGACAGACAGACTTCAGCCTGATTCATGCTTCACACATTATACCTGTGTCCTTTATACATGTTTCTACACAATACAGCAGAAATTAAAGCTCTGCTTGACCCAATTACAGACTGAACTGCGTCAAATGACTTGTTCAATAAGTTGGATCTTATTATGTTTAATTATTTAGATTGTATGTCTTTACTCGTGACATAAAAAAATTCTGCAAATTAAATTTCAAAGTACTGAACTGCTCTCTACTGGGAGAAATTTCAATATTTTAAACAGCAACATTTTAACAGGGGCTGTCAAAGTTAACACGATAACATGTTGGCGCAAATTAATTTTTACACCACTAACTTCTTTAAGGCATTAATGCAATTCGATCTTTTGGAGGTTGTAGCGGAATCAGTTTTAAAGCTAGAGTAAAGATACTTGCATCATATGAAACTAAAAATCCTAAGGAATCCATTGGTACCAACCCTGTCACTACTACTAGTGTGTCGCAAAGGAGGTTAAATAACGCTCCAAACTTAGGCTAAATTTTGGCGAGGAAAAACTGGCATGTGCATTTTCAAAGGGGTCCCTTGACCTCTGACCTCAAGATATGTGAATGAAAATGGGTTCTATGGGTACCCACGAGTCTCCCCTTTACAGACATGCCCACTTTATGATAATCACATGCAGTTTTGGGCAAGTCATAGTCAAGTCAGCACACTGACACACTGATGGCTGTGGTTGCCTGTTGGGTTGCAGTTTGCCATGTTATGATCTGAGCATATTTTCTATGCTAAATGCAGTACCTGTGAGGGTTTCTGGACAATATCTGTCATTGTTTTGTGTTGTTAATTGATTTCCAATAATAAATATATACATACATTTGCATAAAGCAAGTTTGCCCACTCCCATGTTGATAAGAGTATTAAATACTTGACAAATCTCCCTTTAAGGTACATTATGAACAAATCAAAAATGTGTGATTAATTTGCAGTTAATCGTGATTAACTATGGACAATCATGCGATTAATCACGATTAAATATTTTAATTGATTGACAGCCCTAATTTGAACACCTAAGAAAAAGGAAATACCTATTAATGTAATCAGAACTGACAGACAATCTACAGCGATGTTGTCCTTTAAATTTAGGGACTCTAAATGGCTCATGTGCTGCTCTCTGACCTGGTTCAGCACCGTGAGCTCGCTCCTGGTCTGTCGGAGCTCCTCGGCCTCGGAGAAGATGTACCAGCGTGTAGGACTGGATTGGAGGCCAAAGGCGAGGCAGGTGACGGGGAGCTTGGCTTGGGAGGAAAGCAGGAGCTGGGAGTACGGCAGCAGGAGGTCCAGCTGCAGGCTGGACAGCACCTCCTCCACAGAGGGACTCTGCTCCTGGTCTGAGAACCCGAGAACAGATTGCTCATAAAATTTAAAAATAATTTCTGCACAACACATCTACCACACATCATGTAATTTATTGTATATTAGGGCTGCAAAAAATGTCGTTCATTATTATTTTCTAGATTAATGCATTAATTGTCGGTGTATAAAATGTCCCAAGTTTCATGTAGGAACTACTTTCTTTCTACCAAACTTACTACACCCGCAAACCGTATCATCACACAGAAGGAAGCGTGCAGCTACTCATGGACGAGAGGCTCATGCTCGTGACAGCACAAGATGTAAACATTGATGGCGTCCTCCTCGACAGAGCTGTAATTTTAGGTAGCTCAGTGGTGCTAGGTGAGCAAGCAGTATCACTTAGCTATAAACTATAAAGACAACTTCAGGTCGTATCATTTTGGACAAGATGGATATGTTTAAGTTTTATAAATTGTCCAAACCGTGCAGCAGAACATTTCAAAATTTCATTTTGTTGTCTGTCCATGAACAGAGGCCTGACTCGTGAAGCAGCAAAATGATCCAGCTAACATAATAATCCTGCTACATTAGGGAGGCCTCAGATGAACTCAGATTAATTCATTCAATCCAGGATAGGAAGCAAAAACAATGCATGCAAACAAATATGTAAAAGAAGAGCAGAAAATCACAGCTTCCATATTTGTTTGTATAAAGTATACAAACAACTGAGGCTGATTGTGTGTTTACCTGCGTCCTGATTGGTCCATGTGAAATCATCTGACAGGTACAGAAGGCCCAACAGCCGGTCCGTCAGCACCAGACACGCCTCCTTCTGCTCCACCTCCTCCTTCACCTGAAGACAGTAGCACCATAGAACCCTGCTGACCTGCACCTCCTCCTCCTCTTCACACAGCTCCACCTGGTGGCCATCGGGCTCCTCAGCAGGAGGAACAGCGAGCAACGTGGAGGAGGAGCAGACAGACTCCTCAACAGAGTCATCCAGACTCATCTCAAAGTATCCGTCCATGGAGCCTGGACTGGAATCATGAGCATAAAACAGTGGACGAATCAAGAACTATCATTTTGTAGGCTTTTTTGTCAGAGTGTCCAGAAACCATTAGACACTTATGGAAATGCCAGAAACCAGTGTAAATTTTAGGGGAGCTCAGAAACCATTGGGAATCCCAGAAACCAGTGAGAGGAGGTTGCTGGTTAAATTACCTGGGACTTCCCACCTCGGTGTCCTCCACATGTGACTCAACCTCTCTGGACTCAGACCTCTTCTCTTCCTCTCTCTCCTCCACCTTCTCTTCCTCCTCCTTCTTCCTCTTCTGCTCCTTCAGGGTGGAGCTGAGACGCTGGGACAGCTGGGCAATGAAGTCTTTGTTGAAGGAGGAAAGGGAGAGCAGGTGAGAAGGAAGCAGAGGACACGAAGTTGCGCTGCAGTAGAAGCAAGTGGTTTCAACTGGTCTGGAGGAGGAAGAGCAGCAGACACAACTGGAGGAGAGAGAGAGAGAGAGCGATAGGGATGGATGAACAAAGAAGAAACATTCACTCGCTTCAGTTGTCCTATCAGCTCATTTTACTTTCATAAACACCCCTTCCACTATTTAACCAACTGCACTACATCATAATCTTTAATGTTCCTAATATTCATTCTTTTGTTTTACTGTTGTACGTCAATAAAGCTCAATTAAAGTGACAGAAAAAACAGAGCACCTCCTGCTGGACACATACTGAACTAGACCTGCCTCCAGCTTGACTTCCTGCAGATCCTGCTAGCAGCAGGAGAGAGGTCTGAACAACAATACAGTATTGCCTGAGTAATCTTGCAGAAGTTGTAGAGCTAGCTGAAGATGTACAACTGTTTTCTGTTTGAATAATTTTATACAGTGAATTTTCAAATAGTTGAAAGAGCTTTATTAGAAAAAGTCTGTTAAAGAAGTATATTTGATCATAGAAGCCTCCCTGTTTACTGATGTGCTCCTGTTTTAACTTTAAAACTCAGCACTTCCTCCATGTTTACTTGTTGTCTCAATAAATTCAGTAAAATGTATAACAGAGTTGTGTCATACTCAGCACTCTGCTACTCTCAGTTTATCTTTTTACCATGAATACTTTCTCACAATTTTCAGACACTTCTACTTTGCCGCATTTTTAACGGTGTTAAGCTATCAAACATTCATGAAATCATGAAACTGCACACTTCCTGCACAGGTCTTTCACATTAAAAGCCTGGCTTGAAAAGTTGAATTTCACTGACGGTAGATTAACACAGCAATCCAAAAAGTCTTTAAAGTGGCAATAGACAAGTTTTTTGCTTTAACCTATTATGAAGTAACGTTGATTGCACAATGTAATGACTATAGAATGACACCATCAGCGTCTAGATTGGTTCCCTATATGCTTCGCTTTCACTATGCAATTCTGTCTGCCACTGGGTACGATCTCCTGGGAAAATTCGATCGATTTACAGCACAAAGGAAGCGTGTCGTCAACCATTGTGCAACCAAAACAGGAGGAGGATAGAACTCTTGTTTTCCCCGGTAGCCATCCCCAGTTACCAAAGAGTACCGATGTAAGTTATTTGCAGTTAATATCATCAGTAGACAGAAATGTCAGATGGTGGAACAACGAAGTAACTACAGAAAACAATATGCAGTGTGTCCAGTGAAAGTAGCTAGCACCATGTAGCTCCAGAAGTTGCAAAAGTCGCCAGATAACGTCATATGTTCGTTTGCATGTTGACGACGTCGTCATACATTCACTTGCATAGAGCTTAGTGGTTGTGTCGGTTGCAGTGAGGGAGAGACGGCCTGGCACAGCGCAAGAGGAGATGGAGAGTCCCCATGCTGTTGGCAGAAGAGCTGTGGACTGTGATTACTCTGAGCAGCGTTGGTAATGAATTACACTATAATATATTTCATTATATTTTCTTGCTTTTTCCAGATGGTTTGTCGCTAAAAGAAATAAAGTTACAAAGAGGGTCTGAAAAAACGCTAAATTTAGCGAGAAAGTCACCAAGTTGGCAACACTGGTCATGTGTTGTTGGTGGTTGCTAGGCTCTGGGGAAAACAGAAAGCGTTCCGGTTGTCTTTGTGACAGCGGCGCCAATGCTGTCGCAAAGGAAAGGCTGGGGGGTGAGTTGAAAAGTTGTCTATTGCCACGTTAAAGTAACAGCAACAAGAATTTTATTTACAGTTGTTAATTTATATTATGCTAAATGATGTTATTTGATACTGACCAGACATTATTTGTAGTAGTAGTAGTAGTGGTAGTAGTAATACTTGTAGGCGCTCCACAGAGTGTGTGTTCAGACAGACAGACAGCAGGTTGTTGTACCTGCAGACAAACACATAAAGCAACATTAGAGCCCAGCTGAAACAAACACTAATATTTAAACCTTCTTCACAATGCATATTTTCACATTTTTTGTATCAAGACATATTGTTCAATAATAAACTGTTACACTCCTAATCTAAATTATTTATTATTTATTCTGTTGTTACATACTTCCTCCTTTACAGATCGCTTTACTGTCAAACTGCCTCTCTCTCCCTAACTAATATCCTATTGGTTGTCATGGCAACAGACCTCTCCGTCCCCTGGGATTTCAGGTGTGTGTCTCACCTGAGCGGGGTCAGCAGACAGGAGGTGTGTATTGGTAAAGCTTATGGGGGGAGGTGAAGTGTCCTCAGGAGTGAGAACACTGGGGGGAACTGCGTCTTCTTCTCTGTCCGTCACTTCTGAAACAGGAAACCAAACAGATCAGTGAAGCTGTGAGGTGAGGAGAACGCCCCACAAAGTCTGACTGATGGATAGATTGACAGCTTGACACCTTTAAATATGAATATAAAAAATAATTCCAGTATTCACAAAGTTTTAACTAAATTAAACCAAATAGTGTTCAGACTAATGTTGCTCTGATTCGATGGCTGCAGCTTCTTAAATATGAATATTGGATGCTTTTCCTCGTCTTAACATTAGGTAATTAAATATCTTTGGATATTGGACTGTTGGTTGAGTATACCAAGACTTTTTAAGACAACACCTTGGTCTCTAAGAAATTGTGATGTGCATTTTTCAGTTTTACACACCAAACATTCAATCAAGCATTTGAGAAAATAATCAGCCGATTTATCAATTATGAAAATAATCAATAATTGCAAACCTACATAACGGGTTTAAAAATGATCAACAGCTATGGCTGCTCTAAGCTTCAGTTGAAAACATATTCATGCATACTCAGTTCTGACAGAAATATGGTATCATGCAGAGTTTGAATCGGATACAAATTTCAAATATTGTAGAAAAATAAACAAACATAAAAGTTAAACTCTGTTTCACTGGACGAGCATAAACAAAATACAGACATGCATTTGGTTCTTACTGGTTAGATTCAGACATACACACAGTATGCAGCCAATATTAGTGTCACAGAAGGAGGTTAGTGAGAGTTAACAAGGTGCCACAAAACCTCCAGCCAAACATTAGTGAATATCAGACACTGGTTAGTTATTCTCCCGTCGTTTGAACATCCATCAAGTCTGACTGCTCAGAAAGAAACTCGTCAGTGCTCTCTGGAGGACAAACTATGTAACAGAGGCACTGTTTCTAGTTGACCTCAAACATATCTTTGATATTTCTGTACTGATATTTCTTGTTAATAATCAGCCGACATACTCAATAATACTATATTAATATTGGATTTGCAGGTGTATTGGTGAGCCTATAAAAGCGAGATCATTGCCTGTTGGTTATCAGTCAGTGAGCCTGACTTCACACTGACATGGTGATCGTGTTGCTGTTTGGGAGGGGGGATTATTTAGCTTTAAGTGATCAACAGAGACTGATGTATCTGTCATGTCAACGTCATTTTGATAGCAGTTGCTACTGTGGGAGCCTTTAACTTACTGTTTCTTGTGTCGACTGAAGAAACACGTTGATTTAAGAGTGGTTAGCTGACTTACAATAAAAAGTACAGCTGCAAACATCTAATCCACACTTGAACATATTTTTGTGGCCATTTTATCAAAATGTATAGAAGCAAAGAGACGAAACTCTGGTGCTTTTTTTGACAACAGCTGCTAGATGGCTCTGCGGTAGTGCTGCCGTCATTTTGGATAGATGAACGCCAATGAGTCTGTGGCGATGAATGTATAAAGAGATGTTTGTAAATCAGAAGAATTTTTTTTTAGGTAAATCAACTTCCCAGTATGAACACTTAAATAGCTTCATTTAAATCATTATGTCCTAAAAGTTGTAAAATTCACTAATAGCTGAATCCAGAGTTATTTTCCTCGGCATAATGAACGTGCATCAGACCCACAGGACTGCACCGCCTTGCACGCTCATATCATATCCAGTTCTGCCAGCTTCCTGCTAGCTGTATGCGGCTCTATTAATGGATATATTGGCTGTAATTCATCACTTTTATTATCTTACAATACACCCATGGGCTGTACGCTGTAAGCCTGTACCGTGGTGGATGTATTAACGTCTCTGTTCCCAAACAAACTTTAAACATCCATGATATGAACAGAAGTGTGGAACCAGGCTATTCTAATAGTTTATTGGGGTAAATATCATTAGAGCTAAGTTTACATAAGAATGAATGAGGCTGGTGGCAACCTGTGTGATAAATAAATGTAAACTTCCAGAGCAATTATGTTATCAGGCCGGAGGAGTTTGAACTTCTGAACAACTGAAGCAACAGGCAACTGATCACAATTTATATGTTTATGTTATGAACAGTGAAAGAAGCTGTTTTCCTCTGAGTCGTAGCAGAAAGCGAAGCATCTGCAAAAGGAAATATAAAGCTGAGGAGATCTGGTTTAAAACAAGACGCTCTGTATCAGGACGGGCAGCAGCAGGTTAGCTTCACCAGACAACTGGAACAACTGGAATATGAATTGATCATGAAAATAATTACTAATTTGCAGTCCCAGTGAGTGCAGTCCGCTGCTGCTTTTGGAAATCAGCTGTTTCACTTTCCAGACAAAGAGCAGCGGAACATACTCGCCGGTCTGTAGAAATAAAAACCACCGGCCCCACCCTCCCCTCCCTCAGCCCTGCACAGCCTGATACATACATGATTACCTTGGCTGAGGCAGGCAGCCTGCTGGGCCGGACAGGAAGAGGAAGAGGAGGAGGAGGAGGAGGAGGAGGAGGAGGAGGAAGAAGAAGAGGAAGAGGTGACAGCAGGAGGAGCAACAGCAGAGGAGCAGCAGGAGGAAGAGGAGGGGGGAGAGGAGGAGGAGAGGTGAGGAGGTGCAGCAGCAGACAGCCTGGTCTCCTCACTGATCTGACGAGAGGACAGAGAGGAGGAAGCTTTCAGAGAGCAGCAGTCACCTACATCACCAACCTGATCACATCCAGAAACCTGCAACCAGCAGCTCCATCAGCAGCAGAGAAATAGTCAGTCCGGACTTGAGACATCTAAGACTGATTTTTAGCCTTTTTACATGGAAACAAATCCAGTAGCACTAGTCCAGCACTGCTCTAGTTGTATAGTTACTAGACATGTACGAGGTTGTGTAAACCAAACGGTGAAGTTCAAGAGCTACATCTGTGTTCTGAAAGTTCAAACATAACCTTCCGACACGTCGTGAGTTTTCTTTAAATCTGTAAATGTGAAGAAATCTGTGAACAAGTTGCAATCAACATTTTGCCTTGCCCTGACAATATTTGTGGTCAACAGTCTCCTTCTGCAGAACACATTGTCAAGGTTTGTGTTCAGGGGATATTAATACACTGAACAGAATGACAACAATCACTTCCTGTGTGGGCGTCCAGCCTTCAGCTTGAATTCACTTTTAAGTTTCAAACATTCTGCTTGAAATTTGGACTATTATGCAGCTTAAATATTTGGATTCAGGTTATTTACTATGTATAGCAGTCAGACTATATGCACAACAACTAGTATAGATCAAACACACTCAGTAATGATCTTTTGCTAAGCCTATTTTTTGTTACAAAAGCAAGAATACTCAGGCCTCTAAGTTTATCTAAGAAAAAAACATCACTGGCGTGTACAGATGTATTTCATGATTCATAAATAAAAAACAAACAAAAAAATAATTTGGCCACATTTTGATCGGCTTTTGTAGCCTGCTTCCAGAGCTCTGAACCTCTGATATGCTCAAATACGTCAGGTGTCGTACTTATCGACAGCCATTTCCCTTATTGGAAAAACAACCCAGCCAATCAGAGCTTTGGAGGTGGGACTTAGAATGGGGACATCATCTTCCTAAACAGGTTGTCACTCTTTAAACTTAAAATGGTCCTTTTCTCTTAAGGCTGGACACCCGAACAGGAAGTAATCCTAGTTGTTCTAGACACATTTCTAATAATCAATAAACAGAAAACATACAAGCTTCCTCTGCAGGAGGAAACAGTTGGCCACAAATATTGTCTTATGATCTCATAGGAAAAAAAACTATTAGCTTCTTTAAAAGAAGGTCCACAAAATGTGTTCTACACATTTACAGTAAAATTCACAACGACAATTTTTCAGGCTATGCTTAAACACAGATAAATAAATAATAAATAAATAAACAGATTTAGCTCACAAACTTCACGGATCAGTTTACATTTCTGAATTTTTGTTACAAGTTTCCAAATAAGATTAAAACCTCACACATTTACTGTAATCATGCTTCTCTGATTTATTGGCTATATTTGTATTACATCTTAACTCTGCTGCTGATGTGCACAATATTCAGGCTTCAGAGATCTGTTAGTAATTAACTTCATTATTAGTCGCATCTAATTGTGATGATCTCCAACTGTCTATAAATCAGGTTAGAACTATAAAACCACTACAGAAGGTTTCAGGGTTAATTCATTGGGAAGATATGATTACAGAGTACCAATTTGTAACATTCAACAGTGTTTTGAGTTGAAGATTGACTCATTAGAGTTCAAAGGTACTGATAATGTTGAAAAAAAAAAGGTGTAAAATCCTCTTATGTGATTTACAGAACAGAAAACTGTTTTCTCACAGTCCTAAAAGAGATTCATAAATTGGATATCTACACTGTATATACAGTATATAAATGAAACATCCATTATTTTAACTTAACATTTCTAAACTACTTAATATTCTTTAAAGTGCAAACTGTATGTCAAAGCAAACTGACATAAATGTAACCATACAACCTGGTCTGACATTTCCTCCTGCTGGATGATTCAGCGCGACAGAACGTACCTTCTTGTCGCCGCTGCTCATTCGGTCTTTGACTTCTTTGGCTTTCTGAATGGCTTTCAACACTTCCACTGTGTCCAGCTCCTTCTCTGTCGTCACTTTTCCGTCCAGACAAACCTGAAGATGCAGAGACAAAGAGTCAAGAAACATGTCAACACACACACACTGTTTTTTAAAAGAAGTAGACTTAATATAATCAACAGCAGCAGCTGAAGTAGCATAAACAGTGGCAGCAATAATATTGATAGGCTAGTAGTACTACGAGTAGAAGCATGAGCAGATTCTATAGTAGTAGCAGTAGTGGTACTTGTAGTGACAGTAATACATTTACATTAGAAGCAGTAGCAACGGAGAGAGAAGCAGTGTGTTGGTGTTGGTTGTTTACCTCTGCTGTAGTAATAGCAGCAGTATGAGCAAAAGAAAACGTTTTGGTGCTGTTGGCTGCTGTAGAAGTAGTGCTAGTAGGCTACTAGTAGAGTAGTAACGTTAACGGTGTGGTGGTTTTGGTAGTGTACCTCTGCTGCGCGGTCTCCAAACTGGGTCAGGACTTTGGTTCTGTAGTCTGGGATGATGAACATGGGGTTACTGGACAGGTTGAGTTTCTCCAGACAGGGCAGAGAGCCGATGTTCCTGATCTCCTCCAACTGGAAACAAACACACACAAGTCAGCCTCCACTTACTCCCTCGTTAAATTATGGATTTTTCACGAGCTATGGTTGGTTGTTTTTCCTCACAGTCTTTTAAGTTATTTTTCCTAAATGTATAATGCAGAGTCAACAGTAGAGAGATGACATAAAATGAGGAGAGAGAATGATTGTTGTAGTTAATATGGATGATCATTTAAGGCCTTTGCACACCAAGTCTGTATTTTTCGTCCAAAATTGTTGCATTTAAAAATACATACGACCTCACGTTGTGTCAATTAAGTTTACACACCGACTCCGAAATTTTTGTTCGTCATTAATGTTTTGGAACAGGTTACATTTTCAGCATTTCTTTGCATCCGTCAAAAGGCAAATGAGGGTTGTTTGACCACTCAGAGCCACCGTCCACGCAAACGTGATTGCAGAACAGCTAAGAATCTTGGATGATCGCAAAACAATGGATGTATGAAAGATTAGACAGTAGTGATTGTGCTCTCGGCAGCTGAACGATAGCTTCTTGCTAATGTCATTCATTCATTTGCTTCGTTTGGGACTAGAGCTGTCCATCGCACCCACATAATTAATTCCGTTTTGTCTTGCATTGCAAATTAGAATAAAATTGAATAATAAAATGCATCGGATTCAGTGTGCAAGGATTTCATTGCATAATGTTTTTTTTTAAATCAGATGACGGATTAAAAAAAACACATACAGAAAATACGGACTTGGTGTTCAAAGACCTTTAACACCTACAGCATAGTCATGTAAATAATTTAGTAGTAGTATCTATTTACTTCCTTCTTTTATGGTAGTAGTATATTTAATGTTTCCTATGCAGGAAATGTATCTGTTGCACTCTTACAATAAAGCGTAAAAAGAAAGATTTCCTGTACGTATTTATGTCACTTTGACCGCTAGACTATCAGGACGTCCACGGTGTGATTACCTGGGCCAGCTGGTTGTGGCTGAGGTCCAGGTTAACCAGAGAGTAGAGCTTGGTGAGGCCGGTCAGTTGGTCCAGCTGGTTGCCGGCCAGGTTCAAGGTTTTGATGTTGCCCAGACGGGTGTGAGCAGCTTCCAGGACCCGCAGGCTGTTATAGGACAGATCCACGTGGACCAGATTGTACAGGTGCTGCCAACACAGGACAGATACTTCAGTGCTACTGTTAATGACAAACTACACATCTGTAGGGGTGTCAGGACCAGCTGCCTATTGCAGCAGCTGAGCATCAGTCAGATCCCAATCCACAGAAAATGTTTTGGAAACTGTTTTAGTCATTTATCAAGCAGAAATATCAAACATGTTCTTGTTCCAGCATCTCCAGTGTGAGGATTTACTGTTTTTCTATGTTTAGTATTTTATTTAGTTAACTGAATATGTTTGGATTTTGGACTGTTGGTCAGAAAAAAACATTTAACAGAAGAATCAATTAATTAATTGATTAATCTAAAAAATAATCATATCAATCAACTGAAAATGACTGATCGCTGCAACCCTAAAAATGATACTGACACTGACATGAAGGACAACAGAGTTGATGTATTCTTCATCACGCTGTCACATACCTGGAGGTTTTCCACTGTGGACAGCTGGTTGTGGCTCAGATCCAAAAACTCCACCTTGGGAATCAGTTTCTACAGCAGAGAAAAACTGAGAGTCAGCACATAGAAACTGATTTATGGAACTGAAACGTTCCTTTATTCACATACCAAGCTTTTTTTACCCCGTGTACAGACAGAGAGGACCTGACCTCCTGAGCCAGCACGTTTTTATTGAGCATTTTTATTGAACAATCACAAGCAAATGTTGTAAAATCATCTGGATCAACTTTGTATGTTACACAATATAACTTAAGACTGTATTACTATTATAGGGTTTTAGCTGTGAAGTAGTTAGTGTCAGTTTTAGAAATATGGTGGACTTGGCATCATTATTTTTATACATTTTTAAACAGCTCTTTCAGGCCTGGGAAACTTATTTTCATGCAACGTTTCCAGGATTTTCATGACCATTGGAACTTAACAGAAGTGATGCAAATCATTCCAAGAAATAATCAACATCAGATGATTTTATTTCCTTCCTTTGCCTTGTCCTGGTATTTTAAATTTTTGGTAGATGGTGGGTTGGAACAAGGTTTATTTTTCTTGTTATGTTGTTGCATAAAACATAGTCAAATAAAAAAAAAACTGTATTATTTAGAAAAAGAAATCAATAGTGTGTGGCAACTGGCTAGGGTTGTCACAATATCAGATTATCACTACACGATTTTCATGGCCAAAAAAATTTGCGATAACGATATTATCGTGATATCTATATAGAAAATTTAAAATGAAATAAAAAGAATAACTTACTAAACGCATAATAACTTTATTTTATTGTGTTTTTCGTCTCTTTTTTGGCAAATGGATTACACTCAAAACACTAGTGTAGAGAGATGGAGAGTGAGTCTGTATCCATAACTGTATATATAAAATGATTTAAGAGGTGTTGGATTATTTACACAATATCATCATATGTGTATTATTAACATGATATCAATATCAAATTTTTCGAATATCACAAGATCCTCATGTGTGGTTATGAGATACTGTATGAAATGGACCAGGGTCAGTCAGTATTCCTTATCCTGACTTCACTGTGGGGAAATTTAATAAAATAGTTCACACTGTGTTTACGTTTGCGTGGCGTGTCTCACCACTGAGCTGTCGATGGTGCTGATGCCGTTGTGGCTCATGTCCAGCGTGGTCAGGTTTCTCCACACGGGGATGACAGCGGTGACGGGACAGCCCGACTCGGCCCCCTCAGCCTCCCACTGTGAGAACTCGCTCGCCTCCGGGACCAGGATCGACTGGAGGATGCCAGAAATAACACATGGATCAGCACGCGACATACAAGACACTGCATAACCACTACAGAGAAGTATTTATCAGTAGTAGTAGTGCACCATCATAGCTTCCGTCGAGTTGTGGATACTCAAAGTTGCCAGACTCGACCTCAGAGACGACAGACCTCGAATCTGCTGAGCGCTGCACTCGCTAATCTGAAGACAGACAGAGAGACAGAAGTTATCATCTAAATCTTGTCAGTGAATTTCGGAAAAGTCAAAAAAAAATCTCCATTAGTTTGTTCCAATCAGTACTGTTGTAGGAATATACTGAAGAGAACATGACATGATTAATTAATTAACTGAGCACCAATACTTCAGATACTTCATGGCAGTTCATTGCTGCTGATCACCTTAAAGGGATATTTTGAAGTGGGGTTGTATGAGGTACTTATTCATAGTCAGTGTATTGCCTACAGTAGATGGCAGTACGCATGAAACCGGAGAAACAGAGGCACCAGCACAAGAGCAAAGCAATACAGTGCTGTGGACTGGGCCGGCAGTAAAACATATTTTAGCCACCTAAAAGAAAGGCCCAATATCCGTTTAAGTCTACACTATATTTACAATGGAGAACTGAAAGTGAAACTTATCTATACTGTTTTTGTCAACGGAGTCTTGTGGCTTTGAAGAGATCATAGATAAGTTTCAGTTCAGTTCTCCATTGGAAAGGGCTGTCTGACAGCACGATAAAGCGGTGAAAATATTCAAAATATAGTGTACATTTAAACAGATATGGATTTTTTTAAGAGAGCATTTCTTGTAGGTGGATAAAATATGTTTTGCTGCCGGCCCTGTCCAAAGCAGTACATTGCTTTACTCCCGTGCTGGTACTCCTGTCTGCTTCTCCACACTGGGGGCATGTCGACCGTCATTTACTGTAGGTAATACACTGACTATGGATAAGTACCTCATACAACCCCATTTCAAAAACACCCAAACTATCCCTTTAACTGGTATTTGTATTATCATAATGAAATAAATTTTGCTTCCTCTATTAGTGTTTTTACTTTGCGGTTAGAGACGGGGGTGACATGCAACACTGCAACAGCAGTTGACCTTCAGGTTGGTAGCCTGCTAACTCCTGCAATTTATGTTTACAACTCCACCCATGCTATTTCCTGTCCCCCCTGCTTTTGGCCACACCAGTGATGTGAAACAGCTGCAAAACTGGTTCTGTATGAGCCTGCTCACACCAGCATTTGGGACATTTGTCAGAGCAGCAGATTTAGTTATGGGGGCAAAGGAGATCCACACAGAGCCTTCATGAGTTCAGTGTTGGTGAACTTTGACACGCTAATTTACACTGTGGACAAACAAACTTGTCTTGCCAGTGCTGAACTTTGAGGGAACAAAGAGCCTGAGAGTCCGAAATGGAGTAAATGATCATATTAGCTGTATTGCACCATGCATTGCTCTGTCTAATGAGATGTGCTACTATCTGGTGTGACCAGGTAAGTATTTCCAGGACAAACAGACAGAGACACAGACAGACAGTTACCTCTATCTGCAGCAGTGATTTGAAAACAGACAGGTCGAAGGGGAGAGTGCTCTCCTGGATGTTACTGGTTCCTACTGGGCCTCTGGTACCACACATCTGACCGACACAGACAAAACCAATTAGAACATTCACCACGTCTGCTCCTGAAAGGGAAGTCAGGACGCGACACTAAACTGTACGATGGGGATTTGAGTTAAATAAAGAGGTGTGTGACCTTGAGGTATCGCAGCCTGCAGGTGAAGTCCAGGATGTGTCCCAGGTCAGTCTTGGCGTCTCCGTTACAGCAGGTTGGTTTGGCCAGACGTAGCTGCTGGGAGACGGAGTAAAGCTGCAGAGGATGGAGGGAAAACACCTCGCCAGCTTGCAGCAGCTGCTCACCTACACACAACACACAAACAAACACACACACAATGGTCTGATACTGCACACTGTACAAGATCTGTTTCATCTGTCACACACACATTTGACTAAATCAGTCACAAACATACCACTTTAATAAAGGGGTTAATGTTAACACAGTTGTAGAAATACTAGATGAGAGGAAAGAGGTCAAAGGTCAGAAAGGAAGCCAACCTTTATGAAACAACTCCTCAGCCAGAGCTGCTGTGATGCCGTTAATCTCCTGAAAGAGACAAAGAGTTTGTTAAAAACGGTTACAGTTATTTCCTTATTTCCTCGCTGCTCAGCAGACAGTTGGTCATGGTTTCAACTCTCTACTGATGTTCGATGTTGCCTCTAACTAGGGCTGTCGCAATAACCGCGATATTGCAATACAACACTATTGACAAGCCCACCGCAGGAGATGGCAAGCAACTGCCACAACTGCTATGTTCACATTTTTTTCTGGTCGCCATGAGCTGAAAAATGTTCAACTTTGGGTAAAATGCTGCGTTCATCAGTGTCACTTTTTACCCAGCCGTCCAATCACAATGGAAGAGGGACGGGACAAATACCTCAAAGACCAACCGTGACCGTCAAATCCTACATGTAGGCTACAAGTGCTGAACAACAACAATGGAGGAGAAATTAATTCACATAGACCGGCACGTCTGTCCTCTCTCCCTTAGGGTGTTTCAGCCTTCCCTTCATCCAGAGCAAATACTTTTATATATAAAACACTAAAATCAGGATAAATTAAATAATTTGCAAAAAAACAAATTGCAATAATACCACATATCACGCTGTTGAGCCAATCGTTATCACCGCAGGGGAAATTCCTTCACCGCGACAGCCCTACCTCTAACTGTGACTAGTTTAGAATTAACAGGATCATTTTAGCTAGATATCATCATGTATGCCTTAATTGTTTTCATCCAAGTTACATTATACAGTAGTTATGTGTAGCCTTAATGCAGCTGAATAATAAACAACAGTCCAACTGTTTTCTATCTCGGCTGTGACAGTCACGTGTTGCTCATCTCACATCACATGAGAGTTTTTTTTTGTTTGTTTTTTTTAATTGACTGTGTACTCTGGACTCAGACAACACTGGTCTGTTGTTGTATCAACATCATCATATGATCAGTCACTGACATCACAAAGCCTTAAACACCAGCCTGGAGCAGCGCTTCTCAACCTGGGAAATAATCACCATTTACACACATATCATTGTTACATTTTAAACACATTTCTGCCTATCATCAACTTTTGACATGACCACCATGTTGAGAACTAGAACCCAAAAATCTGACTCGAGATACAACTGAAATGAAAATGTTTTTGACCTGGTTTTATTCTAGTAAAGGTTGTGTCACACTGCTGGAACACTAGCAAGAGAGACCATCTATTCACCAGACATGATACCAATGTTGAGTTAATCTGTCAATTATTTTTTCAATTACTCAACATAACTGTTTTTAACCTATTAAATGTCAACTTGAAGCACCTGAACAGGTCACTGTACATGTGCAGAGGATGTAGGGTTGTTGGAGCCTCAGGTGTACTTACGTAGAAGTGAAAGTGCAGGAAGGATGCGAGCGGAGTCGGCGTGGCCTGCGGGAACTGCTGCAGCAGCGTCTGCAGGTAGAGCTCCAGCTCCTTCTGCCGCCGCTCCACCAGACTCTTTGAGTTCTTCCCCAACATCTTCTTTGGAGGCAGCAGCCGTCGGTCCACCTTCTTCTCTGCAGTCAGCTGCAGGGAAACACACATCAGGATAAAACATTAATAACTGAAAATGCCTAACGTTGTCTGGGTGCAGCTCCAATGTGAAGATTTGCTGATTTTCTTTGTTTTATATTATTGTAAACTGAATATCTTTGGGATTTGGACTGTTGGTCAGACAAGACAAGTAATCTGAAGACATCACATTGGACTCTGGGAAACTGTGATGGATTCATTTTCACCATTGTATAAACGATTTATTAATTAACTGAAATGAATAGAAAAAGTGATGTTTTCTCCACAGTCTGAAGCTCCTGCTTTCTTCTTCTATTGCAGATTTGAATTCAGAGTCTCCTGTATTTTTTAAAGGTCCATTTTTATCTTTTAGCAAATACATTTTTGTTCACATATTCAGACAGAAGATTGCTAATCGATCAAAGTCAGAACAAATGTGGTGCATCATTGATGTAATGCATTATGGTCATTAATGAGTGGGGCTGTACAATATGTCTATGGCCGGTACATTATCCTCTGATAAATGAGAAATATAAATTATTAATCATTGTTCCATAATGGAATTTCAGGCAATAATTGTGTCTAATAATGTGGAGCCTTTTCTTACAACAGCTGTTGGGTGTGTTCCTTTATAATTGTGAATGAACACCACAAGTATAATTAGTGCAAGTACAGTAAGTACAAGTCACACAAGGAAGTGAATTAATTTATATCAGTTGCATTGCAGCTTGTTAGCAAATGCATGATAAAAAAGGATGTCAGTAAAAAGGCCATTCTTATGGTAACTGCAAAATTGTTTGCAAAAGTTACATTGGCCGTAGGGGAAAAAAAGGTTTGTCAGAAAAGTTAAGTCTTTATTTTCATCTTCACATGTTTGCAACTGCAAGACAGCCAGCTATTGGCTCTAAAATTCCATACTGAGCATCTCTTGTTTACACATTCAATCAGTAAGAAACACGGCATCATGCATCACAGCACCAAACTGAATTCAAACCCATTTGTCCGGCTGTTACTTCACCTGGACACACTACAAAATAAATGTTTGGTGAAAGTGATCATGCCTATCATAGTAAGCAGACTAAGGTGATCTGCTCCGGTCTTTTACCTTCTCATGGAGGTCGTGGAAGTCACTGTAGCGGTGCTTCACAGTCCATCTGTGCTCTCCATCCAACACCTCGATGATATAAACCTGAAACAGAACAGCAGGACAGTCAGTGATTACAATCTGTCCTAAACTGCACGGATGCTCCAATAATTAAATAGAAAATGATCAAATATCCTCTCCTCCTATATACAACAACCTGTTTGTTATCAGGTGAACTAAATTCCAAACATAGGTCATGTGATAACACTTGAACCATCACTATGACAACTCCATCTGCTGAGGGTGACCACGAGATGCAGCTGAAAGCCAGTTCCAGTAGTTATTTAATGTCATATGCACAACAATACAAAGAAGCAGTTGTTGGTAATGAAATCTTAGATCTCAGGCTCCCTCTAACAATGCTAATACAAATACATCTAAAAAAAGATAATCTTGACTCAGACAGTCGATTAGAAAGTCAAAATTTTGACTCATCTCATTATTAATGCAGAGTCATAATTTAGAACGCCCTAGACATTATCATTCCTACTTGAACGGTTTTTTTTTTCTTTTCCTGGATGAAAATTGCTTCCATGAAGTTTTGTTTAAGTCTGTATAATATAGAAAGTTTGTTATCTGGATGTTAAGGCCGTCATGGTGCCTGATAATGATGTTGTCAGCTGCTCTATATTACTATTATATGGAGAATAAAATCTCTCAGTGTCAAAAAAAAGAAAAGAAAATCCATGCATTTATGTTCCCAGCTTAATATCCTTGTAATATGACACATTAACGACACCTTTCAAATGATTTTATGTTCTCAGCGATGTTTTTTCCCCTCAGTGTTTCCCTGGGTCAATATGGTGAAATCACCCACCTACAGCTTATAGCCTGCTGATGTTATACTCCTCGAAACATACACCCTCAAATCTGCAGGTAAGACATGGATATCTCCACAGTGGCTGAACAGATTTTTACCATTTAAAACTGCATTTGAAACATCCATCTCCTTTCATTCGTTTGCAATTTGAACCGCAAAGATGGCTTTTATTAATCCCTTATACAGTGTTAGTTAAACATAGGACACTGGGAACCATAGGACCCTGAGAACACAGGACACTAGGAACCATAGGACCCTGAGAGCACAGGACACTGGGAACCATAGGACCCTGAGAACACAGGACACTAGGAACCATAGGACCCTGAGAGCACAGGACACTGGGAACCATAGGACCCTGAGAACACAGGACACTGAGAACATAGGACCCTGAGAACACAGGACACTGAGAACATAGGACCCTGAGAACATAGGACCCTGAGAACATAGAACCCTGAGAACATAGAACCCTGAGAACATAGGACCCTTGGAACCATAGGACACTTGGAACCATAGGACCCTGAGAACACTGGGAGCCATAGGACCCTGAGAACACAGGACACTGGGAGCCATAGGACCCTGAGAACATAGGACCCTGAGAACATAGGACACTAGGAACCATAGGACACTAGGAACCATAGGACCCTGAGAACACTGGGAGCCATAGGACCCTGAGAACACAGGACACTGGGAGCCATAGGACCCTGAGAACATATGACCCTGAGAACATAGGACCCTGAGAACATATGACCCTGGGAACATATGACACTGGGAACCATAGGACCCTGAGAACATATGACCCTGGGAGCATAGGACACTAGGAACCATAGGACACTGGGAACAAAGGACACTGGGAACATAGGACACTGGGAACATAGGACACTGGGAACACAGGACACTGGGAACCATAGGACACTGGGAACATAGGGATGACCCATTTTTCCCAGCCATGTCGGCGGTTGACTTTCTGTCAAACATAACAGTGCAGACCTTCACACCATAGTAACCCTGACAGAGGAACAGAAAGCTGCAGCAGGCTGTCAGGTCAGTTAGCAGTTAGCAGGTAGCTTGTCAACTCTGTGGTTCTTTTCAGTCCAGACTCCAGAGTCCAGTACAATAACTTAACAGTTTGTGTTTTCACTGATTCACTGATGAGAGTAATTTCTTCAACATTAACACACTGTCACTTTGACAGACCTGAAGCTAAGTGTATAGCTACAGGCTAGCTGAGCTAAGTGTGTAGCTACAAGCTAAGCTAAGCTAAGTGGCTAAGCTAAGTGTAGAGCTACAAGCTAAGCTAAGCTAAGTGTATAGCTACAGGCTAGCTGAGCTAAGCTAAGCTAAGTGTATAGCTACCAGCTAGCTAAGCTAAGTGTATAGCTACAGGCTAGCTAAGCTAAGCTAAGCTAAGTGTATAGCTACATGCTAAGCTAAGCTAAGCTAAGCTAAGTGTATAGCTACATGCTAAGCTAAGCTAAGCTAAGCTCAGTGTCTGCTAGGCTAGAGGGTAGAGGCTGGAGGCTGGAGGCTAGAGGCTGGAGGCTGGAGGGTAGAGGCTGGAGGCTAGAGGCTAAAGGCTAGAGGCTGGAGGCTAGAGGGTAGAGGCTGGAGGGTAAACCGGATGATATCTTACTGTGTAGTTTTCCACCAGCTCTGAACCGACAACACACAGTTTCCTCTCCGAGACTTCCTCTGGAAACGGGGCGGACTCCATGTTGAGATGTTGAAGAAGCAGATGTTATCTCTTGTGAAGTGATAAACTCTCAGTTGAAGCGTCTCTAGAGGATTTCATCCAGCGCTGCTCTGGTCAGTTCGCCTCCTGCTGCCGCCATGTTTGTTGTGATGCTGAACGGAGCAGCTGACTGTCTGTCAAAACGAACAAAACTTTATGTACAAACTGTCCTGTGACAGATCTCTAGACAACGTCTACAGGAAAACATCTGTTCTATGCTGAATGTATATCAAACATACTCGACATTATGTGAGCAGCCAGACAAGGTCATTACACTACTCTTACAATAAAGGTCAAATAAAACTGAAAGGAAAAGAGTCATCCTCATTACACCATCCTTGTCCGATAATAGGAACATGTCTCATCTTTCACATATTTATCGCGAGAATTATGATGTTGTTTATTAATAACAGTGGTGACGTGGTAGACATTGGTACAGTGTGATGTAACAGACTTAATAGATCCATGCATGAGGAGTGGCGTTGTGATTTATTAAACACTAAATATCTCTGAGGCAAAGACACAATGTACAAATACGAATACACTTTTGACCTCTCAGGTCATCTGGATCAGGTCTGCTTAGTGTCCCCAGAGTCACAACTAAACATGCAGAAGCAGCGTTCAGCTTTTATGCACCAATTATCTGGAACAAGCTCCCAGAAACCTGCAGGACCAACTCCAACTCTGAGATCTTTTAAATCAAAGATTAAAACTTTCCTGTTTGCTGCTGCCTTTTATTAAACCAGATAATGATCTTATACTGCAACTAGAGCTTTTACTCTTGTGTGTTATATTCTATTTTAGCTTCTATCCTAGCTTTTATTTTGAGCTTGTTTTTATTTTCTAATATTTTATGTTTTTATGTTTTTATAACTGTTTTAATTATGTCTTAATGTTCTTTTTCACTTTGTCACAATGTTCTTGAATGTTTATGTAAAGCACTTTGAATTGCCCCGTTGCTGAAATGTGCTCTACAAATAAAGCTGCCTTGCCTTGCCTAACTGGGAGCATTAGAGACACAGACATGTCTCTGTGGAAGAAGAACAAATACTGGCCCAGAATGGCCCATTTCTGAATCATATATATTATATTATTGGATTATAATGATTGACGCATTCATGTCTTCATTACTTTAATGTTGCAGCTGGTAAAAGTGGGTTAATTTTAATTGATTTATATACTGCCGGATACAATAATAATACATTATATTAATTATTTTATCATTATTATTATTAATAATAATAATAATAATAATATTAATAATAATAATAATGTATTATTATTATTTGTGAATTATATTTTGTATTATTAATCTGAATCTGAAAACGTAACTGAATTTATCAAATAAATGTAGTGCAGTGAAAAGTACAATATTTCCCTCTGAAATGCATTGGAGTAGAAGAAGTTTAAAGTAACATAAAATGGAAATAAAGTAAAGAACAAGTACCTCAAAAATAAAAGTACAACAGGCTGCTTGAGTAAATGTACTAGTTGCATTCCACCACCAGATTTCATCTCCTATCTGTGTATCTGTCAGTGGTGGAAAGAGTACTCATGTCTTTCACCTATGTAAAAGTATAGCAAGAACACAGTACAAGTAAAAGTCTTACATTCAAGATTTCACCTCAGTAAAAGTACAAACATATTAACTGCAAAATGTACTTTAAGTGTTCAGGTAAAAGTACTTGTTGGGCAGAATGGTCCCTTTCAGAGAGTAATAATATTATATCATATTATTGGAATATTATTACCGATGCTATAACATTTAAGCAGCATTTTAATGTTACAGCTAGTGGCGGTGGAGCATATTTGAACTACTTTATATACGGTTGGATAGTTTAATCTATAGCGCAGTATCATATTTCATAAATTATCACGTTTTGTTTGTAAAATCTTAATCAGTAACGTAACCAGTAACTCCAGCTGTCAGACAAATGTAGTGGAGTAAAAAGCACATTTCCTTCTGAAATGTAATGTAGTAGAAGTTTAAAGCAGCATAAAATTGAAATACTCAAGTAATGTAAAAGTACCTCAAAATTGTACGTAAGTACAGTACTTGAGTAAATGTAGCCTATACTTTCCACCACTGGTATCTGTATCATTTCGTATTCAGATTTTATTTGGGCATTTACAAGTATCATAAGGTAGATGCAGAATTGCATTTTGCATAATTAGTCTTATTACTTTCTACACAAATATATATTTGAAATAGAAAAAAACTAACTTTGTATATTTTTGTTACTACATGAACTCTTATTAAGTCTCCTCATCAAAGAACAAAAAACACATGGCAGTGAAACTATAAACACATCAGTAATAGCCATAACCTCTTTATGTAATTACAGTTATTGTATTTTAAAATTCTGTTTAATTAATTTACTATTTTTATTTTTTCCACAATTTTGTTTAACCCTGGCTGTGTTTAACTTATGTCATGATTATTGTACTTTCCTGAACGTTTGACCAATAAAGAACATAAAAAGGAGGTGGTTTTGTGCTGCTGTCAGCCTCATAAACTCCAACCTGCTGAGGCAACAAATATTAGCTGGATTACGAGGACGGATGGCGATGACTTCTTGTATCAAAATAGACTAAATAGTCAGTACATAGTATACTGTATGTGTCATCAGTGAGTTTAACAGTAGCGTATTGTTGCCTGATGTGATCATCCTCGTGTTTATTCATTCTGCAGATGATTCAAATGCAATCGGCTTTCTAAACTCACGCTGTCCTCGGCTGTTTAAGATGGCACACAGTGAATCTAGGACTAACTTTAATTTAATTTATGCTACACTAGAGAGTCTTTTCTTATCCACCCAACAATTTTGCTGGATGGATTACAGTAAACACTGCCCCCCCCCCTTCATCTGCTCCTATAACTGTTCTGTGTAATACACATCACAGCCACATGAGGTCACTGGTGCAGCTGCAAACATATAGGTATGTTATATCATCCATGCTTTGTTGGATTGAAATGACCTACATATGTTTGAACTGAAGAGCATTGTGATAGCAGGGATAGTTGTGCTTATAGTAGCCGCAGGAAGCCATATTAATATTAATGGTCTCGCTTAAGATGAAATACTTTATGTGATTTAGGTGACACTGAAGACAAAGTCTATTTTATGGCTCATTATATATTGATTAAGTGGCTGTACTTTTTTTTTAGTAAATGTCCTTTATTTCCTATCATTTCTTCTGATTAGAGGTTTATAAACAAGACAAACGGTCTACAGCAAAGCAGCACTGAGGCTGTCATTAGACACAGCAGTACTTTGAGTTAAATGCTAATGTCAGCATGCACATGCACACAATGACATCATGCTAACATTACATGATGTTCGCACTGTTCAATGTCTTAGTTAAGCGTGTTAGTATGCTTACATTTGCTAATTTAGCATTAAACACAAAGTAGGCCTACAACTGAGGTTGATGGGAATGTCATTAGTTTTGCAGGAATTTGCTCATAAACCAAAGTACCAAATAAAAAGTTTGATCTGATGGTGGCGTCAGATGCAAAGTCAAGGGATCATAAAGTTATCACAATTCAATGAGGGGGACTTGAACCAAATTTCATGGCAATCCATCCAACAATAAACATTAAAATCACAAATGTGAACCTCATGGTGGCGAGAGATGAAAAGTCAGGGGACCATTAAAGCAGCAGTAGGCGAAATTGGAGCAAATATGATTAAAATAGGTTATTGTTATAAAACGGATGCTATATCATGACAGTAGTATATGAAACAGGTAACCTGAAAAAAATCATGTGCCTCTGAGTCCTCCGGTGTCCTCCGGTGCTCCTAATGGCATCTACAAGATCTCACAGACCGGAGGAAAACAATCAGTAAGAGCTGATCTGAGGTCTGCTGTCCACCTGCTGTCTATGAGAGCCGGCTGTCAATCACTCGCGAACTCCGACCAAGCGGTCAAACTAGGCAGCGCTGATCAAATATGAATCAATATTAAGTTACGTTAATGCCTATTTCTCTCCTCAAATGTTTTCAGAATCATCTTGTAGTGTACTGTTCAGCTGTAAAATGAGAAAGTTTGTGACGAGGCTGCCATTGTAAAATCTGTTGAAGGAATGCCAAGTTCACATGACTGAAGCACAGCCTATAGGAACGCTCTCTCTCTGAAGTGACCTGTGATTGATCAAAGTCTCCCGTAGATTTTTTAAAGCCTGAAAACAGAGCCATGAGGAGGTGCAGAAGTCTAGTTTTTTTCTCAGAACACTTGAATTACAATATGTTGAAAGGTTATTATGGAATTTTTTACCCAATAATGCCAAAAATAGACGGCCTACTGCCACTTTAATGTTTGTATAAGACTTAATATTAATGCACTCAATATCTGTTCAGATATTTCAGTCTGGACCAAAGTGGTGTACAGACTCACTGACACTGTCATCCCTAGAGCCACGTTGGTTGGATCCTTTTTTTTGTGGCAGATTTTCTTTGTTTGCAATGTAATGTTTTATTTAAGAAACCGTGTTCACCACTGCAACAGTGTTTTCATTGTCTCATAAGTCCATGTGGGTTGGGTTCTTGTATGTATATTAACACAATAACTACTGTTACTGCCCTGCTGCCCCAGTGCTGCTGGTTGTTGTTGCTGTACAGTGTGTGTGTTGTCAGAGGGGCGGGCAGTAACAGCAGCAGCTGTGGATCAGATTTCAGCTGCTAAAACTGAAGCGGACTGAACCATCTTGCTGCAGGAAGTAGCTTAATGCTTATCACAACCTCTGCACACAACCCGAGGCATCTGCAAGCTATTATGTATGTTTTAATATCTTATACGCATATGTAGAAGAGATATCGTATAGAAATCTGTCATATTACAATGTTATTAATCAACAGTGGACAGAACTAGTAACCCTGACCCCCCTTCCTTCTGTTAAACCTGTGAATGGTTCCTCCCAGCTCTTTATCCATGCTCTGAGGAGAAGGCAGAGCCACAGTGAGTGCTGGTCAGAGCTGAGTACACTGCACTTACAGGCCTTGAACTGAGAAAAAGATCAGCTTTACATCAACTAGACGACGCTTAAAACCCCCTTTAGCCGCTCATTACAGTTCACTTATATCAGAGCTGTAAGAAGCTAATTTGACTTTCAGAGAAAGGTGAAAAGAATAGATTATAGACAAGGCAGAGGAGGGCGTGACAGGGAGACAGCCGAGCAGGCAAGCTGCTGCTGCAGGGGGAGGAAGAGCAGGCGATGCATCAGCCAAAGCCAGAGGTCAAGAAAAAAAGCGAAAGAATAGTGAAAAGGTAGACTCGGAGAGAGAGGAGGGTCATTTGTGATTCTGAGCCAGAAACCAGCCTCTCTTTGTTGTTGTTGTGTGGGCCACCCGAGCAGGGGGAGAGGATGTGAAGGAGAGCAGCAGGGAGGAAGGGAGGCGACTGCAAGAAAGACAAGACAAGTATGCTCTCAGAGATGATGTGCAGGAGGAGCTGCCAGCAGCAGCTGCAGCTGCAGCAGCAGCAGCAGCAGCAGCATCAGGATGGGAAAGAGGGTCCGCAGAGGGACCCTTCCAGCCGCAGGAAGCACGGCTGGTCCAAGAGCTGCAGGGGGCGCCTGCAGGGGCGGAGGACAGGAGGGGGAGGGTGGCCAAGAGGGCGCACTCACCACCAACCTCAACGTCATCATCCTCAATTCCATCACCCCAGACACTTCCAGAGGCCCGTGATGTCCCTCCGGCCCGTCAACGTCAAAGGAAACATAGCGAGAGGGATGCGCGCCCCCAAGAACACCAACCAGTTCCTGATGCACGAGAAGTATCAGATGCTGCACCTGCGCTCCGACTCGGTGGGGAGCGACAGCGGCAGCAGCTCCGACAGCGACGTGGAGCTCACAGACATGGACTCGTACCTGGGCGTCCTGGAGAATGCAAGAGGAGCCCTCTTGGACAGTCCCAACCCACACGGCTCAACGACGCCACCGGGACAGATCGTGGTACTGCACGAGGACAGTCTGCGTCTGCACAAGGACAGTCTGCATCTGCACGAGGACAGTCTGCGTCTGCAGGATGACAGTTTGCGTCTGCAGGAGGACAGCATGCAGTATTTCCCCTCTGAGGATGACCTGATTCAGAGTCAGAATTTCATGCAGAGGGACTTTGTTGAGTTTTGTGACATCCTGACACCCTGAAGGGGAACTTTCAGGGAGCCATTTTGTTCACAGCAGTGTGAACCTCAAACCTCAGACTGTGAAAGGGGTCAGGTTTGTTCTTCATGTTCACAGAAAATTCAAAAAAAATCTTCATCTTATCAAGTCATTTGGCCTTAAATGTTGTCTGCTTGCAGGGTGACATGATTCCATCAGGTTCCAGCAGAAATCAACTTTAAAAAAAAAAAAGTTTTTAAAGTATTTTTTTTAATACTTGTGCAGTTACCTGCTTTAGTTCATCTATTTTAAAGATGCTGAAAAAAAGTGAAATTATCTCACCCTGTTGGTATTTTTTTCCAGGTTTAAGAAAAAAACTTAAACTGAATGCAAGATTAAAATGACATAATTAAGACAGATGTTTTTTACAGTTTATATTTGGTTCATGTTTTGGTCATGTACAATGTGTCCAGGTGCTGTAAAGTGCTGCCTTTCTGTTGTTGTTGTTGCACACAAAGGGAGATGGGCTTGGTGGTGGGAGTGGGCCCAAACAGCCAATCGGCATCGAGCTGGCTGGATTAGGCTGCAGGTGATTGGCTGATGCAGACTGTCATTAACAAAAAAGCCCTTTACTGTACTGAACAAAAAGAAGAAAAAAAAAAATCACAAATAAATATCTGATTGATGTAACTTGGGCTGATTGATTGTCTTTGTGATCGTTGTGTCATTCAATGAGTGTGAATGAGTATTTTGTAAAGTGTTAAAGTTATCAGGGTCAGTGTGTCACTGAGTCACCAGGTTGGCTCTGAGTGAATAATGCACAGTTAACCAGGAAAAAATAAATACTCAGTGTTGCTCATATGCATTAAAACAACAGCTCACATGACAATATGTGAGAAGACGTGACAGAGCAGTAAAGAAAAACATTCAAGAAATCTAACATTAAAAATACAAGTGCAGAAATAAACATTTAAACACTTTTTTGGGGGGTTGCATGATGGATAAATTAATATATAGCATTGACTTGGTTTCATTTTACTATGCCACAAACCAACACATACATGAATTAGACAAAGACACAGATGAAATTGAAGCATAACGTAAGACTAAAAGTTAATAAATTCATATACAGTAACTTAATGCCATTGTGGTCCCGGCCTACCAACATCATGTTATCAACAAAGTCTGCTGCAATGACATGCAGATTTAATTATTGTGGGTATTACTCATTATACAAATAGTACATAAACTAAGACATGAAATGCATTCATTCATGCATATGTAAATCTATATATTTATGAGTATATATACTTCTTCCATATCCTTTAATACAAAGTTTTTACATCTGTTTTTCTAATGCATCCCAGTATTTCACAAACAACATTTTCTTGTAACCAACATTAAAGGGACAGTGTGTAGGATTTGACGGCATCTAGTGGTGTGGTTGCAGATTGCAACCAACTGAGTACCCCTCCGGTAACTCCTCTCTTTCCAAGACTGTGGTAACGTGAGCCGCTGAGTGCAAAACCGTGGTACTGTAACGCCGTTCGTCTCGCTCAGAAGCCATCTTTACCATAATAACACTACTTTATGTGTAACGGAAGTCAAACGGCGGCTGGCGGTACCACGGTTTTGCACTCTGCGTCTCACATAACCAGAATTTCACAAACGTGTCGGAGAACTACGGTGGCCTTCAGGTAACGTAAAAAACGTGAAAGGCTCTCTCTAGAACCAGTGTTTTGTTTGTCCTTTCTGGGCTACTGTAGAAACATGGAGGTGCAACATGGCAGACTCCGTGTAGAGTACCTGCTCCCTATGTAGATATGAAGGGCTCATTCTACAAAAACACGATTCTTAGTTTCAGGTGATTATACACTAATGAAAACATAGTTATAAATATTATATTTATATTTATTTATTTATTTATTTCTGCTAATAGATCAGCCGAAATGCTACGGACTCTTCCTTAAAGAAACGTTTTATCTTTCTATTCAGAAATTTTAGACAGGCATTAAAGCGGGAAGGAAGGAGAACTACTGTGTTCCTGCATGGAGAGCAGCTGAAGTGGATTACATAAAGTGAAGTGGGCTAGTCACAGCCACTTAGGACGGGTAGGGAGGTATAAGCCTCTTTGTGTTGGTGTGTCATAAACTAATAATGTTAATGGGTCAAAGTGTGAGGAACGGTCAGGTTGTAGAAGTTTCGTACTCTGATTTATGAGATCTTTTATTCTGCCCTTCAAAGTGAGAACAGCAACTACCGAAAATAAGTATTCTGAATTACTCTGATTATTTTGCCCCACTAAAAAAGTATGTGGTGTAGACTGTACATGATGCAGATACTGTACTCTGCCTTTAGACACATTTCCAGGATATGTGAGGGGAAAATACAGTGTCTACAAACAAATATGTTCTTCTTCTTTCAACTTTCCTGATCTTTTTGAACTAGTATAAGAAAATAAACTTTATTTTGATTATTTAAATTAATATAATAAATTAATGAACAGTTTAATGAGTTCAAATATGTGATTTAGAGAAAGCTGAACTACATTAAATTACACAAATCCTACTAGGTAAGGCTAGACCAGATAGCCTTTAGCAAGGAGAGTTTAACAAGTTTCTTTTCTCCATTTTGACTGGATTTAGCTACTGCCTCGTTTACTAATGCAGGATAACAAACTGAATTGCCAAGATGTTACAGTATGTTGATATTTTGCAGTTACATATAACAGTTCTCCCCAGTTAGTTTTATCTCTAAAGTTAGCTATGAGTTTCTTGCTTTAGCTGTCCAGTTGACTGTTTCTCTGTTTTTACTTGAATTATATATTTATTTAGCATAATCATATTTTATATAGTAAAAAAACAGATGTTAAAAATCTTAACTCAACTTTCTCCAAACATTTAGCCTACTTACTGTGTTTGGTTTTGTAGGGCAGAATAATAAAGTGTTCCAGGGATGAAGTAGAACTCTCGTTAAACAGACATTTATGAAACTTACACATTTGTTCAGCAAGATAATCTTCACAAATGAACACCACTTTTATGATTTTTGAAGTGTGAATGCAATCGGCAGAAGTAAAACTCTAACGTTAGGCTATAAACAAACTACACCACAGTTGCATAAAGCGTGAGTATACACAACGAAGCCGTAAAGGCGGACATGTTGGCATGATGACGTTTTGCAGTCTCATTTAGCCACTTGTTAGCAACCGCTTTTTTTTAAGACACCTAAATGCTTCAGAATTTACGAGTGGGATATTTATGTCATAGAACAAAATGTTAAAATCTCTTCAGCTTGTGTTAACCAAAGACCTTATTTCAGGCATCTAACTAAAAACCCATTAAAAATAAAATGTTAACTCATTTCTGGGTTTTAGGACTCATTCTTGTAGCACTTTATTGTATATGTATTTTATTGTACTGTTATAGCTGTGCAGTTGAGCAGTATATATATGTAGAGAGAGAGAGTCTTTTAAATCGAGTCTATTCTGTAGCAAGAGATGCTACAGATTTGATTATGTTTATTAAATGATCCAAATGAAAACACAGTTCCCAGAACTCACTGAAAACCCTCTTTGTCTGGTTGGTTAATCCAGCCTTGATCACCAGAGGAACTCATACAATCTTATGCTAATAAAAATCCTATGTGTTATAATGAAGACTGAGAGTAAACATATGTGGCAAGAAGTGAAGTCCTCCCGGCAAGTCCAACCTCCTCTGACCGACCTTTGACCTGTAGATCAGCTGATCAGCTCAGTTGGCACAGGGTGAGATCCATACTTAGGTTGTGTTAACCAAAAACACACACACTGTCACACTATCTAACCAACCTGTTTTTTATCTTATCAAACAAGTGTGTTCAGTGCCTTGCTCCGGGACACTGCAGCAGGTCACAGCTGTTTGATCTCTGCTGCCTCTATTGCATCTACAGTAGCTCCTGTTTCTACTTTTTCAGCTGTCAGCAGCAGCTTCTATGAGTTGTTCTTACGTAATGCTGCCTCCGATTGGTCAGCTGACACTGCCAAACAGGAAGAGAGAGAGAGTGAGCTTCACACACACACACACACACACACACACACACACACCACCATGGCAGTAAAGTGGTGTGTGTGTCAGATTACAGAAAGTAGATCAGTCCCTTGCAAACACTTCCTCAGCTAGCTACGCTAATGCTAATCTGCTGACACACTAACACGATTGTATGTCTATAGTGGTTCACAACCTATTTTCTTGTATCTGGAAAATAGGTTATTTTTCCCTTGTATGTGAGAAAAGATGAGCCTTTTTTTGTAACGATTTAATTAATTTACTATAATAGAGCAAAAATAGATTTTTTTGTTATTGTGGTTAAATAAATGTAATTTATGGTGCTGTTAGATTTGTGGTAAGCGGGGGAGCAAATAGGTTTTTTACCTCAGTGAAAATATTGGTTTTGAAACGGCAACAAATATGGATTAAAGCAGAATATTTCGTTAGATAAAAAAGGTAAATTTCTTAAATGATTAGATCTATCTTTTTCAATAAATATAGACTTTTGGACTTTTGATAGCAGGTTTTGGTCATTTTGCTAACAAGGGGAATGGCATCCCCCCTCAAATAGGCCCTTTTCACAACAGCTATTTTGACATGTCATTTCAGGGTAAACACAGGTGTAATTGATCATATTAATTATGAGCCCATTCTGTTTAGTGTGTCACAGCCATTCCAGAGAGCCAGCATGCACAATGCCAGGTCCCTGCCCACCTAAACAGAACAGGGCCATTAATGTTATGAATTACACCTGTGTTTACCCTGCAATGACGTGACAGAATGGCTGCTGTGAAAAGGACTACTGGTTGTAGATTAATCATTCATCTGTGTGGTTCGGTGCCGGCGGCAGGGCAATGCCTTTCCAAATGAGCTTTTGTGGCTCCCCGCAAAAAATTCTCAAAATTCATTAAAGGACCAGTGTGTAACATTTAGGGGGATCTATTGGTAGAAATGGAATATAATATTAATAAGTATGTGTTCTTTCATGTAAAATCACCTGAAAATAAAAGTCGTTGTGTTTTTGTTACCTGTTTATATCTACATAGGGAGCGGGTCCTCTTCACAGAGCGGCCGCCATGCTTCTACGGTAGCCCAGAACGGACAAACCACTGTGTTAACTTCTCCTATTTGGGCCGAAGTCAATAACATTACTCGCTCTGGAGTTAACCCCCGTCTCTCAAACAAGACATGGGAAACCTCTGTTGGTCTTGAGGAGCTGCAACATTTATTTCTGAACAAACTGCAACTTCCACTGAACATTCACTTGATATTCTCAGAGCTAAACTAGCTCACTTGTTTGCTCACACACATTTGCCGCCGTAGTTCTCCTCAAGCTTGGCACACGGGCGAAGTTTCAGGTGGTTGCAATCTGCAACCTCACCGCTAGATGCCCCCAAATCCTACACACTGCACCTGTAAATATGATAAACATATTGATAATCAATCAGATCGCTGCTCATTCGTAAACAGCCTCTCAGAGCCGCGATGGGTCCCACCTACCGTAGTTAACCCTTTACTGGTTGTGTTTGAGACTTTTTTTAATCATATTTGCTACAATCTCGCCTACTTCAGCTTTAACCCAAGCGTTTATATGAACCTAATTCTAACCTTAACGCAAAAAAAATCAAGTCTAAACCACAAGCAGCTCTTTGACGAAGCGAGGAATGGACGAAAAGTCCTCACTTTCAAGATCTAAAATAAATTGGTCCTCACAAAGGTGCACAAGAGCACACATACACACACACACACACACACACAGTGAATTGTTGGTGAAGGGGCAGCCGTCCAACAACAAGTACAGACAGAGTTACAGAATGAACGACAGTTATTGACACACCCACACTCTCTCACACACACACACACAAAAACACACTCCGATGACCTTTACCAGTAACTGAAATCTGTGAGACTCCATGATGTGTGTTAAGATCCAGTTTGATATTTCAGGTGTGAATGATTACCTTCTGTCTTTTATAATCCTGAACCATGTCGCGTGTGAGAATAAAGAAACTTTTTTTCCATGGGTGGTGGATGGGCCTCAACTGTGCAGCTGACTTGGTGATGATCAGAGAAACACATGAACAGACATGTATTGATATATAAACTACAAGGCCAAAAGTATGTGGACAGTAGAATATCCCACCACTCTATCAGAGCTGAATGTGTGATGGTAAAACCGTGGGCATTAATCTGCTGCTAACAGACTCCAGTTTTCTGGGAAGGCTTTCCACAAGATTATAGAATCATGAGTCCATTTTGTAGTGCCTTTATTAGATACTGACTGAAATAAGGTAAAGAGAGATCCAACAAAGATCCCCAGGAATGTTTGGTTTCATTGTTGGTGTCTTAACCCCTGAGTGACAAGGGCGCCCCAAAATATCTGTTCTAAGTATGGAGGAATATATCAACTTGACTCACAATTACATTCTAACTTGCACTCTGGCAAAGTGCAATACATCTTTTGAACTTACATCCATTTTGAAAAGCAATTTGCTAATTGCATGCTTGCACATGTTTAAAGGGACTGTTTGTAACTTCTTACACGTATAAATCAATATGGGTCAGTGTCCTATGCGCGCTCGTGTGTGGCTACACTGTTCAGACGAGACTCCAACACAAACTACACTGAAGCACCAAAACAGCAAAGTTATATCTAGTGAAGCCCGTCTGTTAAATAGTGTTGGCCGCGGTCGGAGGATGGTCTCCAGGGCCGGAGTCTCTGCTCTGCTGTACTCTGCTCCTCTGCTCCTCTGCTCCTCTGCCTGCCTTCACTCACACCCCGCTCGTTCTCGCTCCACCTCACGTGCATGCGCGCACACTACACACTGCAGAAGACTTCGTAGCTCTGAGAATATCTAGTGAATGTACAGTGGACGTTTGTGCAGAAATAAATGCTGCAGCTCCTCCAGACCAACAGAGGTTTCCCGTGTCTTGTGAAGTGACGGGGCTCCACAGCGAGAAACGTTATCGTCTCCGACCGGGTGCCGGTGTCTTCCCTGTTCTCTACAGCTGCGGTCGGGAGGCTGAGGCAGGAAAAGCCAACACTAGGATCAGCAGTGATTCATGGAGAGACCTTCCTCTGGTCAGCTAACATTACTGCCAAGCAGGTGAAATATAGAGTGATATTGTGGTTTTAGCTGACGTGTGTCGCCTCACTGTTTTGAGTGATGCTCGTTCATGTCTATGTGGAGCGAGCATAAGGGCGAGCCCGACGCTGACTTTCGTTGACTTAACGGCCACAGGTGTTGCTGTTAACAAGCATTTCTGATTCTTACAAACAGTCCCTTTAACTCTTACTGTTAGTACTTGTGTTTTTGGACATAGTATAATATATTGAGAATATATACTGTGGAATAGTTACTGGACTTTAGCTCTCTATACCCCTTGTTCTCTACTAACAGCTGTATAATAAAGGTGAAAATAAAATAAAAAATCTCCTGTGACGATCAAGTGATCGGGGCTAATAGAGAATCTGTTTGGATCCACTCTGATAAGACATATTGACACACAGAGCTGAGACCTGCAGCAGGACTGTACCAGACTCACTTTCAATTTGTGTTATTTTAACCTGAACACAGTCTTCGCTGTAACCCCAACCAGTTCATCTCTGTTGAAAACACTTGAGCTCTGGTCCTGGCTCAGGTCTTAATTACTGGTAACCAAGTTGTAGTAGTAAGTAACCCAAAGCTGGTTCACATGTGACAGAATGAAATCAAGATTTCTTGGTTGCCTGGATAGACAAGCTGTGGTTGTGCCTGGGGTTTCCTCACAGGTCAGATGACATGAGAGTTTCCAGAAAACAAAGTAATACCAAAAGCAAATGACAAAATTATTGTCACATTTCACAACATCTTCAGTTAAACCACAGTGACACAGAGCACCCTGGGTCGTGTGTTTCTACCGTAACTCTAAACCAATCGGAGCGTAACCTCAAGTTGTTATTGTGGTTCTTTATACAACCAAAACTCTGTTTATGTGTGTGTGAATGTGTGTGTGTGTGTGAATGGGGAGGGGGAGTGTGTGTTATGAATAGATGAAGTGAAGGATGGAGGAGGAGCAGGAGGAGGAGGAGTGGATGGAGTTGGATGCTAAAACTCAGTTTGGAGTGGAAAAGTACAGCCGTCGGCTCCGGAGGCGGAGACTTCCTTGTTGAGTACACAAGCCAGCCAATCACAGCACAGAAAAACACATTGATTGACAGCGGTGCTCAGCGGTGTGACAAACCAGCAGTGAGGCTCCATTTCTGAACTCTGTCTTCATATAAAGTTTAGCTTTGAGTTTTGGATTCAAAGCTTCAGTCTTAAATATTCTACTCTGAAGTGAAACAGGGTTTAATGTGGAAAAAAGGATTATATTTCTGGAACCAACTGAGCTGTTTAGATGTTGAAGCAACTTTACCAAAACAGTTTTAAAAAGTTAATAAGCTACAACATTTATATATATATTTTTTAGAAACATTGTATGTGTAATCAATAACTTGTAAAGCAACTAAAACGTTATTGACCTTTCACTAAACCCCTCCCCCAAAATGATTCAATAGCTAAGCAACTGTTTCCACGGCAGCCAGGCTTTGGCTCTCTCCTCATGTCTAAGTGGTGTGCACGGAGCGGTAGTAACTAAGTAGCCTACATTTACTCAAGTACTCTACCTAAGTACTATCTTGAGGTACTGAGCCATTTTGCATAACGAGTACTTTTACTTTTGGTAATTAAAGTATATTTTGATGCTAGTATAAGGTAAAGTGAGTTTAAATGAAGGATTTTCAATTGCAATAAAGTATCTTTTACACTGTGGTATTATTACTTTTACTATTAATACTTCACCACTGGAACAGTGAGTAACATTTGGGGGGATCTACAGTATTAGCAGAAATGGAATATAATGTTCATAACTATGTTTTCATTAGTGTATAATCACCTGAAACTAAGAATCTTTGTCCCTGTTCAGAGCTGGTAACAACATGCGTCCTCAGTGATCGGATCACAAGTGGACAGCTCTAAGTACAGGTGTGAACGCACTCCAGACACATTGAGGACGCATTGAGATCGGATCTTTCAGACCACATTCAGAGGTGGTCTGGGCCACATATGACCTCATTCTTTTAGCAGTGTGTAGTGAATGTGTCCTGGCCACATTAAGGACCGCCTAATCAAGTGAACAGTAAGGTGAGCGCTCGTCTGCCTCGCAGCATGGAAACGGCCTCTGTGCTCTACTGTATCCTGTCGGTACATCTGTATTTCATTAAAGTATACCGTATCTATAGGCTACATAGTATACAGACTATCAGACTGGGAACAGGAAGTGCATTATTGTCATACTGTCGGAGATGTGTCTGTGTTTTTGTTCCGCTGCTTTGCGCGGAGCTGAGACTTGCCCACTCGCTCATTCTCCTCCCCAGCTCTCTGAAGCTCTGTACCCTGCTGTTGTCTGGCAAAGGCAGCGGTGCCAGTGGCGCAGAGGTCCACCGGTCCAATAACCTTATATTTTGATGTTATAAAAATGTTAATAAAATGTACCCAAGTTCACGATATCACTACTGACATTCCTGTAGTATTAAGTCACAACATCTGCTGTATTAGCCATGTTTTTACTACGTGTTTATTTGCATATAGAGCGGGGAAGTGAGATCAGATCACAAGTGGTCACTCAAGACGCATGTGGAAACGCATTCTAATGCCAGGTGTGAACAGAAGTACTTAAAATTGTCCACTTGTGATCAGATCATTTAGGACGCATCTTAATTCCAGGTCTGAAAAGGGCCTTTTTGTTTTCGCTAGGTTAGAATGAGTCCTTCATATCTACATAGGTCCTCTTCACAGAGTCCGCCATGTTGCTCCTCCATGTTTCTACAGTAGCCCAGAACGAACAAACCAAACTCTGGCTCTAGAGAGAGACTTTCATGTTTTTAAGTTACCTGAAGCCCACCGTAGTTCTTCAACACGCTTGTGAAACAGCAATAACGTGAGCCGCAGACTGCAAAACCGTGGTACCACCAGCCGCAGAGTGACTTCTGTTGCTTTCACAGTAGTGTTATTATGGTAAGGATGGCCTCTGAGCGATGTGAACGGCGTTACCACGCTTTTGCACTTGGTGGCTTACGTTACCACAGTCTTGGAAAGGGAGGAGTGAGCGGAGGGGTACTGAATTGGTTTCAATCTGTAACCACACCACTAGATAGCATCAAATCCTACACACTGTCCTTTCAAGTTAATATCTGATACAACGTGCTTGATATTTACACAATAACATGCATTTGTTTGCTTTCGTTTTGTTTTCTCTTGCCTGTGAAGGTAATGTAAGTAGTGTCTTAAGGTGTATGAAATTTGAAAAAAACAAAAAAACAAACATTCATTCATTCATTTGGTATCGATCTTCTAACAGAAGAAGAACACACACATTTTGATAAACCAGCCTCCAGGCTTTAGCATGTCAGCCATTTTTACATTTACAGACTTTGAGGCCGACCAGTCTGTGATCTGTTTGCTGCTGCTCCACTAACTTGACAACTTTTTACCACACACATGCATGCACGCACGCATGCACAAACACACACATATACACACACACACACACATACACACACACACACACACACAAAGAAGCTCAATTCAAGGAGAGAGAGAGAGGAGGAGTTGATATCCTTTCAGGAGTGTGGTGAATGTTTCACTGGACTGATAATCCCCTCAAGGCACACACACACATACACACACACACACACACACACACACACACACACACTGGCTTTGTGTAATCACCTTGGGTTTGAGAGAGCAGCAGGGTGAGAGACAGCCATAACCTCATGGACTAAGTAGAAGAAAGTAAGATGCTTGTTATATGAAACGTTATCATTTTGTAGAGGATGTCAAAAGACTAGTCATTAGTGATAAAGTCAAAGTTTAGGTGCAAGTACGTTTCTGATTCTAAAAACATCCCATTCATGGCTTAATCCACAATCCAAGTCACGTGACTTCAGTCCACAACTCTGGCATCTATAAGATAAGATGAGATAAGATTGTATTGATCTCTAGAGGAGAGGTTTAGTTGTTGTTGCAGCAGCACAAGGACATAAATAAATACGATTAAACAGTGAAAGTAAAAAATAAATAATAAGAGGTATATAAAACTAAAACAAGAATAGAAGTAAAAATATAGACTATAGAAGAGCAATTAAAGACAAAGTTACAAGACAAAAGTGATGGGATGTGATAGCAGAGTCAGCAAGTCTAGTACAGACCTTTTCAAACTTGACAACATAAAGCCCCTTGTACTTCCTCTCTAATATATATATATATATATATACTGTATATATATATATATATATATATATATATAAATGTTAACGGCAGTGGTCTAGTGGAGGGTATACCCACCTTTCTGCCAAAAAGCCATTGGAATATATATGAGAGTATACCCACTTCCTCCTCTGTAACGTACCCATAGTAGCCCACCCACCTTATCAACAACAACTACACCACCGGTTAACGCCCTCTAATCAGTCACTGAACAACTCCACCTCACCCCTCTATTTGACGCTAAATGGGACCATAATTTACTAAATGAACATCATGCTGTATTGAAAAAGACTTGAAACTAGCGATTGAGACCATAAACTCATGTTTACAATGATTACTGAGGTAATAAATCAAGTGAGAAGTAGGCTCATTTCCTCATAGAGTTCTAAACAATCAGACTTCATTTTGCAACCAGAGGAGTCGCCCCCTGCTGGCTGTTAGAGACAATACAGGTTTAAGGCACTTCAGCATTGGCTTCACTTTTCAGACCCTGGAGTTGCCCACTGTACATAATATCAGTAAGGAAAGGAAATACCGAATGGAAAATAAAATATAGTATGGGATATAAGATATAATACAGTAATGTAGTACTGTATAACATAATATTTTTTATAGTAGGTTTACAGCAATTTAACAATGTCAATATAATATAGTATAGTATAATATAGTACAATAATATATAATAAATAAAGTATAATAGCGATATATATAGGAAGAAGCACATAAATTGAATCAGAGGTAGGTTACTAAATACAAAAAAAACACTACTGTATATAGTAACCTGAAAGTGCTGAAACACCAATAATCACAAATTTGATAAATTCAATAAATAAAGACAAAATGTCACTTGAGACACTCGAGGAACTGACTGTCTTGTGTCTGCAGAGAGCAGAGTTAGCAGCATGGAAATGAAGTTATTGCACTTGCAAACGTGTGTGAAATCAAGACAGTAGTCCTGTCAGTAGTGAAGGACGCAGTCAATGATAAATAATAAAATAAGGTAACATTTGCATCATATCTAGTGAGCTTAACATAAGTTTTGCATGTAAAAGCTTATCATGTAGTAAGCTAACTCCAGTTGTTGGATACATGTGTAGGAATAGTACTCAATAGTACTCAGCTCAAGTCCAGCTGTGATGAAAGTGTGTCAGATGTACAGCACAACCGTTAGTGTGTAGGACACGTCTGACATGTACTGTTTGTGTGTGTGTGTGTGTGTGTGTGTGTGTGTGTGTGTGCGGAGGATACACACAAGGAAGTGAAACAGGAAACCTCAGCGTGTGATTGGCTGGCCGGGACACACAGACCTAGTGACTCAACAGCACGGTGACGTCGAACCCGTCTGTTCAACACAAGTCCTCTTTCTTTTCCTTCCTGTCTTCACCCTCCAATGAACAAAAATGCAGCAGTGTGTTCGGTCTCAACATGTACTCTGATTCAGGAGCGGCTCTGCTCGCCGTCGCTCAGCTGCCAAACAGCTAACTAGAATTTAGTTGGAAGAGTTGTGATTGATGGCTGGAGAGAGAGCACATTACACCCCAAAGACAAATAAAAACTTCTCCACTGACGTAGTTCTGTTTGGTTTGTTCTCTATTTCACTTGACAGATGGTAAGATGAAAGAAAGGATGACTTCCTACTGAGGTCAATAAACTTTAGAGAAATTCAAATGACTTCAAAGTACAGCGCTAAAAGGCTAATTATAACTTTAGTCAGTGTGAAATGAGACGATTCCCTGGACTGTTTGGATTTGACCTTGTGACTGTCGAGGTGGAAAAACTCACAGAGACGCTGATAAAGAAACACCTGATCAGCATACACACACACGCACACACACATACACACACACATACACACACACACACACGGTTTAACTTCTATTCATTCTATACATGTAAGGCCTCTTTCTGAATAATGTTGTATTCCTTATCTTTTATTAAAACCTTACGTGAGTAGATCACCGACTGCAAAATGTTGCTCTACCAGCTACACTAATGCTAATCTGCTGACACACACAAAAAGGTTTCTGTACCTGTGAGGACCCTTATTTTTATACAGTAATTTATTCTCCAGCCCCTCAACTGATCCTAAACCTGTTTCTGACTTAAACCCTAAAACCATCAAACCAGTGAGGATAGGACAAAATGTACTCTTTTCCAAAAATGTCCTTGGGTTCCAAAAATGGCCTCACCTTCTCAAATTGTCCTCACTTCTTCAACTTTTCCAAAATGTCCTTGCTTTCTGCAACTGTCCTAAATGTCCAAAAAAGGTCTCAACTTAAAAAAAAAAAAAAAAGTCCTCACTTTACATCAGTGTCTTCACTTTTAAAACTGTTCTCACTTTCTTGAAAAAGTCTCTTAACTTTGCAAAAGAAAGGCTTTTCTTTTCAAAAATTCAAACTGGTCCTCAAAAGGACAGAAGAAGAAAGCACACATGCATGCATGCACGTACGCACGCACGCACACACACACACACACACACACACACACACACACACACAAGTACAGAATTGAGAGCAGTTCGTTTTAGTTCCTGATTTGATCTGGAGTGAGCATGACTCTTGTAAAGGTTGAAGTTTACAGCAGTTATCTCCCTGATCACAGTTTATACGTGAAGCTGTTTCAGAGATCATCTGAATTTATCAGAGTTCGGACACAAAACTACAAAAAGCTAATGGGGAACTTAATATACAAACAAACAAAATATAAACATGATGACATATTTTGCACGTATTAAGTTCAAATGATTTGACTTCAAGCTTTTTGACTCACTATGGAGTCTCATCGTGAGATACTTGAATCATTCTTAAATTTCCGTCTGTTTATTTTCAACTTCCCACAGAGGAGAGCAGCAGTGCAGTTCTTGCTGGTTTCAGATCAACGTCAGTGTGGAGAAATGACTCCGACACCCCCTTCTGGTAAATCAGTGTCATGTAAAAACTACCTCAGTGGAGCAACAACTGTCCTCTTTTCCTGAAGTTTGGTGAAAATCTGACCAGAAATCAGTGAGAGCCGTTCAGTATCAGGAGATGAATAGATTATTTTATAAAGACTGATTATCTAAAAAGAAGGAGAACATGTCAGTTTGAATTAAAAGAAGACAAATTCAACATGATTGAAGCTGCTGATTCACATCACACCAGACAGTCAAAACTTTCAGTTAACTGAGATATTTTCAGGTGCAAATAAAAGATATCTTAAAGGATTCTTATTTTTATTATTATGAATTGGTTTACCACATATTACTGGTGAATTAAAGGATAAAATAATGGGTTATGATACATGATATTGGGGGTTTTAATGGATTTTCTGCACAGAAAAGGATTTTTAAAGGGTAGAAAGTCTTTACTGGTACCCCTTAATTTGTACCTATAAGAGCCTTCATTTTTATGCTAAATGCAGTACCTGTGAGGGTTTCTGATGACAATACATGTCATCGTTTTGTGTTGCTGTTGATTTTCAATAATAAATATATACATACATTTGCAAGCAAGGATATTTGCCCACTCCCATGTTGATAAGAATATTAAATACCTGACAACTCTCCCTTTAAGGTACATTTTGAACAGATAAAAATGTGCGATTAATCGCGATTAACTATGGACAATCATGAGATTAATCGTGAATAAATATTTTAATCGTTGACAGCCCTAATGGATATATAAATAGATTATAATGCATTAAGGGGTTTTTAATTGGATGCTCCGCGAGAAGGAGGTTTTTAAGGTAGCCAAAAAATGTAACTCTAAATTATAAAGCAGAAAACGAGAGACGTGACCGGCAGACACATCAGTAAATGGAACAAAAAGTAAAATGCAAAATGTAAAAGTAGGAACTAAATGTATTCTGAGAGACACATTAATTAAATGGAATAACCAAAGAGAAAAACGTAAAAGCCTTTTTGAATGTAATTAAATTCAAATAATGTTTGATTCCATTTTGAAAGTCAATCGTTTACTCGTCATTTAACAACAGAATAAGAAAACAGAATTATTAATTGGCAAGATCAATGATGTTTACTTCACTTTTATTTGAAAAAGGAAATGCAATTAACCAATTTACCATAGCTATTTTTAGTTTATAAATTAATTAAAGGGGCACTCTGCTGGTTATAAAAACTGTGGTATAATGTCTTCTGTGGCTCTAGAGGAGCAGTGACGTGTTTGAGAAATATTACACTGAAAGAGGCACAGTACAGTACAGACTGCATGTGTGACATAATAATAATAATACAAAGGTGGGTTCAGATGTTACCCTTGTAGCTCATTTCATAGCACACGGAGGATTATATAAATAAATGAACAGTGGTAATACTGTTATTTTATTTGGTACGGGATTATAATCTCTTAACTGTCCTTATAACACATTTTAATGACACCAGAATATATGGAGACATATCAACAAACACTGATGTAATGTACATCTGGCGTAGTTTATAATGATGTCCAATGTTTTAAGGAGGATCTTTCCTTTAACCTCCTAACAGGTCACAGAACAGTCATTACGATCTCACGCTGTGTATCCAAACAAACTCACAGAGCGTTGTTTTAAATTCTAGTAGAGATCTCAGAGTTTCCAAAGAGCCGTTTGAAATCATGCAGCAGATGTGAAGAATATTTCTATTTGGGGGAAAGGTGTCTTGGGTTTGAATATTTCACTCAGTGTAAACGTCATATAGCTTCAATGAAGAGCTGGAACAGCATGATACACAACGTACAGTATAGGATACTGTCCGACAGAAAGGAATAAGAGTACTTTTCTAACTTTAAACCTACTTAAAGTGGAAATTAAGAGTGATAAGGTGAGAACAGTCTGAGAACCCAACCAGAAGGTGATATCTCTGTCCTCAGCAGGCCACAATGCTCCTCATTACACAGTGTTGGCAATTTTACATGTCGTCTCATATCTGAATAAGTCACTTCTACATTTAAAGAGGACCTATTATGCTCATTTTCAGGTTCATACTTGTATTTTGGGTTTCTACTAGACCATGTTTACATGCTTTAAAAAAAAGCCCGGTCCGCTCTGATTGGTCAGCCCACTCTGTTGTGATTGGTCAACCAAACCAAACTCTTCGGACTCTGCTCCAGCTCCGCTCTAACTAGCTTTGTTTGAGGGCTTGTCAAACTAGGCAAAGTGTGTTACTTGGTGACATCACCACGTTGCGGAAGAAAAGGTGGGACTTCAAGCGAGCCGTTTCCGGGAGCAGTGTTTCTTTGGGGGAGAGGAACTCCCTTTGGCGTGGACTTTGGGCTTTGTAACTTTGCAGACTTTTTACATGCACAAAAAAACTATATAACACTAAAGGAAAGGGATAAAGCACAACAAACATAACAGGTCCTCTTTACGACATGTAGGCATTCGTTTTTGTAATGCTTGTTCCACTTTTCGGACCACTGTAATAATTTTGTCATTATTTGTCATTTATTGTCATTTTTAATAAAAATGATAATAAAATCATGAAACACTGTGAATGAGGCAATTATGAGATGTTGAGACTTTTTCTGATGTTAGATCCATCTATGAAATTATTTTTTCCCCTTGTGGTGTAAGAAAGAGGAATAGCAAATAAATTCAGTAATAAATGATGTAGCCTTTTCAACTCAGTGCTGTTCTCCAGCAGTGATACCGCTCCGTCTGTGGACCAGCTGACAGAGATCACACAGCATCGTGGCTTTTTCTAAACGTCTTGTCACGTCTTGAATAAAGTCGTAATGAACAACGACAAAAAGCCATCACTTTAACAGATACAGTAGATGAAGCCAGTTCTAAAAACAGGCTTTATCGAATCAGTCCACTCTCCTGTTCTTTGTCTGTCTCCTCTGCATCACTCTTCTTCTTCCTCTCCTCCTCCTCCTCCTGTCTCATCTGCTCCGCCTCTTTCTCCAGCTCCTGCTGTTCTTTGGTGTCTGCCTCCTTCAGTTTCACCTCCACGTCCTCAGGAATCTCCACCTCCATCAGGTTGTCCATCCCCTGCTCTGGCTCGTCTCCTATCAGCACCTGGAGGGAGACCATAGACTATCAAATATGGACGCAGTCTCCGTGACGTCTCCTGTAGGTTTAGCCGTTGTGAAGCTCAAAGTGGGTGGTTCTGCCCGCCACCATCTTGGCAGTGACGACACAGCCCAACTCCTGGTTAATCAAACTAGAATTACCACCTCGTGGTTGTATGCCTCCGCCAACCATTCAAGTGTCAGTTTACATCCATGTTTGTCCAAAGTGTCATCACTTCATTATTTTATCCTGTTAGACATTTGTGTGAAATTGTCATAATTAAAATGTGAATTCTTGAGTTATGGCCAAAAATGTGTTTTGTGAGGTCACAGTGACCTTGACATTTGAGCACCAAATTCTATCCAGTTCATCCTTGAGTCCAAGTGGATGTTTGTGCCAAATTTGAAGAAATTCATTCCAGGTATTCCTGAAATATCACATTCACATGAATGGTCCGGACGTACAACATGATGATGCGAAAGAAAGACAGACAGACAGACAGACAATAGGGGCGGCATGGCTCTATCGTTTAGTAATCGGGAGGTTCCTGGTTCGATCCCCGGCTCTTCCAGAGAGAGTGTCGAAGTGTCCTTGAGCAACACACTGAACCCTTAACCGCTCCTGATGAGCAGGTTGGCACGTTTCATGGCAGCCTCTGCCATCAGTGTATGAACGTGTGGGTGAAAGGGTGAATGTTGACATAAAGTGTAAAGACCTCTGAGTGGTCGGAAGACTAGAAAATGCAAGTCCATTTATCTTTTACAGAAGCCTTAGGCTTCCGATGAAAAAAGAATGAATACTTTAGCTATTATGGTTTATTATTTTAGATCAATTCAAACAGGATCATGCCATCAACGATCTCCCACTGCCGTTTTAAAGGGTTAAGGGAAGATAACCACTGTAATATAGAAATAAAACTTATTTGACAGTTATAAGATGATGATTCGCTCTTTCCTACCTGGACCAGTTTCTCACAGGCTGCTGCAACGTGGACGTCCTTCTCCCAGCGGTGTAACTCTCTAATGATTAGATAAGCGTTCTTGTCTTTCAGTATGTCCCGGCCGGGTCTGGTCGCTGTCAGCTGCACGAGAGACAAACAGTAAAGAGCTCAACATGAAAACATTAGTCTATAGGGGTGTCTGTGTGTTTGATGTGCATGTTTGTTGTGTCGTACCAGTAAAAGTGTTTCCAGCAGCATCTTTCTGATGTCGGGGTCTTCTTCTCTCTTCTTGTCCTCGGGGAGGTACTGTAGGTCCACAGGCAGACCTGAACATCACATGTTAGATTCAGACTCAGCGTGACTTCCCTGCCCACACAGCCCCAAGCCCAGTGGTTCCTACTGAAGGTACAAATCTTTATAAACATTCACAAATATATATTTTAATTTGTCAAAAAAAGGCTCAGTAATTTCCTAAAATAGTTGGTCATTGTAGTTTGTCACAACTTTACTGAAAAAGGAGGAAATAGTGAATTTCTTGGGGACTATTTTCAGCGGCGGATTAATCCACATGTGATACCCTATTGAGTATTTGGTGCAGCAGGACGAAGTTTGTGGGATTAAGTCAAGATAAACTACAGAGTGTGTTTATGGTGATGAAGGAACATGTCACTGTGTTTTTAATAGTTTTTACACAACAATGGAGCACTATGGCACAGAGGAAGAAGATAATACTTGTCAGTAGATCAATTCATTGTTGGTTTTGCTCTTTGTATGGTATTTGTTGACAAAAAGACATTTTGAGAATGTCACCAGACTTGTCTATTAAAATATGATAAACTGAATTAACTAAAACAGTTAATTAGAAACTCACCGTCATTTTCCTCCTCCGTCAGCTCCTCTGGACCGGCCAGTGGCAGCAGGAGGGAGGGCAGGATGTCCACAGCGTCGCTGAGCAACCACTCATGATGGACTGCACAGATTGAGGAGAGGTTAGCGTTCAGACGACTGGAAGTAATGTTGGACTTCAGTTCAGTGAGGACATGACAAAGACGTTACTGAATACCCGACGTAGCATCTCTCACATGATTTATTCTTTCTGTCCAATTACTATTATGATTTTAGGAGCCAAAGTGTATATTTAGCCTGTCGTTTATTATTATTATTATTATTATTATCATTTGTTTAGGCTACACACGTTCTTTTGGTTAACATCACTTTGGATAATTACCTGTTCACTTGGATCATGGGATTTAGACAAAGAGGGTGAGTAAGGCTTGGACATTTTCTGTTGACTACCACATCACGTCAGGGCCTACTTTAATTTATCCATAACAGTTGTTTCTTTTCATTCTTTTCATTTAATAAACAGTCAAACGCATCTGGATTTAAGTATGGATTAGTTTTAGGCATCACAGTAAAGAGCCTACTTAGCCTCTTAGCTGCCTTTTAATTGATAGTAGTTGCTACAATGATTTTAGCGCTCAGTCAAAGGATCTATTTCATCTGATTTCAGAGTCACTTCTGGAGTTATCACAGCGTTCAGGCCCTGTAGAGGCTACTTCCCCAGACACTGACGAAGATTACGTCTTAAAAGAGACGGATGTATTATCACATTTCCAGCATCTGGCAAGAATGCATCATATTTCAGGCCATCTCAGATGCTTCTTGGACTTAGAGCTGTCCACTTGTGATCAGATCACCCAAGATGCATGTTAATACCAGGTCTGAACAGGGCCCATGTGTAAACAAGGTCTCTGCGTGTCTCACCGTGGTCAAAGCAACAGTTGCGCAGAGTCCCGACGACTCCACCCCTCCTCACCGCTGATGCCTGATACTGAGTGAAGGGAAACAACCTCTGGATTACACACCTGCAACACACACACACACACACAAGTTTAAAATGCTGCAGCAGCTGCAGGGCCAAATGATGTCAATGTCTCGAGTTCAAGTGAATGTACTGTGAATATTGGGGGTGTAACAGCTTGTGTATCTGTCTTCAGTATGCCTCATGAACCAAATATTACTCCTGATTTAGACTAATGCACTCTGACTGAAGCAGCACGTTAGCAGCAGCAGCTCCAGTCCTCCGTCTGTGTCCACACATGATGCGTTCAGGCACAGTATTTAGTGTGGGTCACCTGCCTTTTGGCAGCGCTCAGAGCCCAACAAAAAATCACTGCAGTTACAGATGTACAAATGTGAAGAGGAAGAAAATAGACTTGAAGCAGAAACATATATTTTGGGTATCTTTGGTAGTTGTTGCTGTATTGTTCATATAGTGAGTGCGGTCGGTGATAATATATAAGAGATTTTGGTCACTCTCCTCTGTCTCTTCCCTAAATTCCTACTGGCCCTGTAGGATAGTGAAGGAAAAGCCCACTTTTTACACACAAATTGCAGCAAAAAAAGGGGATGATATCATTTTTGAAAAATTCCAAAAGCTGGGTGCTGCAGATCTGCCCTCTGTCTGACCATCAGTTGTTGTCCTGCAGAGGAATCAATCACCTGTCCTTGTCCATCAAGTAGTCCCTGGTCTCGGGCAGCTGTGTCAGGTTGGACAACAGAGAACCCAGATAGTGGAGCTGAGCCTTCTCGTTGTAACCTTCAGTGCAGAAGATCTCCACCAGCTTCGGCAGACCAACCTCCTCTTGGAGGACCTGAAACAGCAACAAAACACTTCATCTCTCATCTGGTTCTGATGACCCGGGAGGCATTGTGGACCTGTATGGAATCAGCAGCTCACTGAGTCAAGCTGGGACCCACCTTGAACACAGTCTTGCAGGTCTTCTTATGGCGGGTCAGGTTGGACAGGATGGAGCAGATCCGATCAGAGAACAGGTACTCTGGATCCAGAAGCTTCTTTAACAACACCGGAAGAACTTTGACATCTTCCACCAAAACCTGGATGAGACACAACCAAGAACACCTGTAACCTGTTTGTCTGAATCCACAACATCTGAGGGCTGACATTTCTTTTTGTTTTGATTTATTTGTCAAATGTCTGTTATCACAACAGCCTCTCTGAGACAGTTGAGTTACTTATCAATAACTCATCAATAACAGTTTGTTTAGACTGGAATCTGCTGGTCAATCAGGACTAGTCACCTGGTGCAGAGTCTCGTCAGCTGACAGGTTGACGAGGATGTGGAAACAGTCCTTCGCGATAGCAACAGAGGGGTCAGACGTCAGCGCAAACATGGCAACAAGTAAGTCAGGTTTAGAGCGGAGGAAGCGACAGCCATCCCTGAAAACAAACACACAGAAATAAAGAGAGTTACTGGAATCCTGCTGGCTGGAAATCACAGACGCAAAACAGCTTCTCTCTTTTATTTAGTCAGAGTGTTCCTGCTTTTATTGATAATTTACTTTTCTTTCAGCACACCTGCAGTGTAGCTTATAAGATCCTACATGTCAAGTCTCACATTTTACCTGACTAAAACGTACATCTTAGTGCCTCTGATCGCCACCTGTGATGTGGAAACATACATCTGTAATGTGCGTCCTGCTCATAGTTCAGTAATAAAATCCTACAGCACTGTGAAGCAACTCTCCGTTCAACTCAAAGTGTTTATCACATTGGACTGCAGTGGACGAGGCAGCGTCACAGTCTGGTCTGCTTCAGGACTAGTTTAGCATTTGTATCCAAGCTGAGAGCCTCAGAGGGGCGAGCAGAAACATGGGTAAAGGTCATCATCATCATCATCATCATCAGCGTCCTACCTGTTTCCAGACAGTCCCAGGATGTACCCTGTGGTGTGACTTTTGACATCAGGACGTGTACTGGGGCTTAGGAAGGAGAGCAGCTCTGCAGCCTCCGTATCACTCAGCATCTTCGAACACTGTCTGATAAACAGCAACAGTATAGTTTTGCATTAGGATGATATGTGGTCGAACGAAGAAGTATTGAGACAGACAATTCACTTAAAGGGACCAGTGTGTAGCATTTCGGGGGATCTATTTGCAGAAATGGAATATAATATTCATAACTGTGTTTTCATTAGTGTATAATCACCTGAAACTAAGAATCGTTGTGTTTTTGTTAGCTTAGAATGAGCCCTTCACATCTTTTATATCAAATCCTACACACAAATTGGGACAAGACGTCTCAGCTAGAACTGTTTTTTGTGAGGGGTCACAAGCCAAAACGTTTGGGAACCATTGTTTTAATCTTTAAATCTATTTTGTCTTAATCCAGCTGTCAGATAAATGTAGTGGAGTAGAAGTATAAAGTAGCATCAAATGGAAATACTCAAGTTTAGTACAAGTACCTCAAAACTGTACTTGAGTAAATGTACTTGGTTACTTTCCACCACTGTGTATAAGACATCAAAGATTGAACAAACATTGAAGCTGTAATCATTAACTCAAATTTCAGATAACTGACATTTATGGACTGCTATTTCTCAAATTAAATGTAATACTGTACTTTAAAATGACACACGTCCACCCTTAAAGTGAGCTGTCATAAAGTCATTATAGCACCTAAAATAACAAACTAATCAGCCATTTGACAGATTACATTGTTGTTACGAGTTTACAGCAGGTGTTACACTATATTATACATAGAAGATGTTTATTTGTGTAATCTGTTTCAGACTCAGTGTCTATCTCCTGCATGTTTGGGCTGTAATCAGCTTTATTCTCTAAACTGTTGTTACACTGGAGATGTGTGTAATTTAGCAGACTGCTGTGTCATAACACAACAAAGGTTTATCTGTTATTATCTCCACATAAATGCCTCAATAATACCGTTTATAATGTTTGTGTTTTTACTGTTGTTTTGCTGTGATTTCATACTGATAACCAAGGCTAATGTCCCACTGGGACAATAAAGTCTATCTCATCTACTGTCTTAAAGAATTATTCATGTTTGTTTACTTCAGTAAGTCTGTTTGTAACCATGTTGGGTAAATACACTGTTATCTACAGCAGCTACAGTTAAATTACTCAGAAAGAAATAGTCAAAGTTTACATGAAATGACATTTTCTGACAGTTTGACTAAACACTGTAGTGAACTAGTGAACTAGTGAACTACTAAATGACATCCAGGAGTCTGTTTCTCTAAATAATAACTAATATATCTTACCTTTAACGAGCTATAAGACTTGTCCACTCTTCATATCGCTGTTTTACCTCTTTTATAATCCTCTGCTTACATTACTCAGCATGACTACAGGACACATGTGGACACCGCAGTGAAAACACCTCCTCTTCCGGGTTGTCTTCCTCGTTGGTTCTCTTTCCAGCAGCTCAACCAGCTGAGTGCTCGCTGCCGCCCTCTAGTGGTCGCCATGTGGTGGTGTCTGGTTTGACATCCACAGCTGGATCTCGTTGAAGCTGGATAACATCCCAAAATGTACTTTCAGGACATTTTGTACCATAAGAATACGACAGAAACAACTATAATGTTATTTTAACTGTGAGCAAACTTACACCACATCTCTACCTTTTATATGACTTTTATATGACTTTTATATACTTTTACGACATTCCTGCTTATATTACAGTTCATTAATTTTTACTATTACTGTACACCTGTCTACCACAAATATAATATATATTATTTGATTTCATATTTTAAATATATTAATCTTATTATTTTATCCCTATATTTTAATTTCTACACTATTGTATGTCTTAAATTCTCATTTTATACATGTCAGAGCATTGTTGAAGGGAGCCTGTAATCTAAGATTCATTACTCACTGTAATTGTTGTACATATGTCAATAAATAAGTTAACTAGCTGCAAATTATACATCATATATTTACAGTTTAAAATACACACTTCCATTCAATATTTATTCCTTTGCACTATTTGTATTTGTTTATAATTTACAGAAACATTTGTATATAGTTTTGTATACAGACATTGTATGTTATTGATCATTGATGCTTTTTATTATATATTTTATGTATAAACGTGTCTATATATATTTCACCTACCTGTAGGTACATAATATTTCTATGTTTGTACCTTTCTTTGTTCAGCTTTGTTGTCCTAGTCTTTAGCTGTATGTTTATTTCTATCTTCCTGTAAGTGTGTAACATTGAGAGCAACTTAAAACCAGAGTCAAATTCCTTGTCTGTGCACATACGTGGGCAATAAAGCTGATTCTGATATAGAAGAGTATGAGTCCCTCAATCTCTTTGTTCACACATGAATTTTAAATTTTCCCCCAAAAATGGCTGTTATTTGAATTTTATTAAACACATTTAATAATAATGTTGACCTGCATCCAGTAGTTATCAGGTATTTGGCATTTCTCTCACTTTCTTTAAAGACCAATAACACCAAAATAATCAATAAGGGGTCAACAGAAGCACATTATAATAAAGGTCACAATTTCCACAAGCCATCAGACATTGTGACCTTACTACGCCTGAACAACAATATGCAACATCTATCGTCAGGTGGGCTACTTGGCCTCTCTTTCACCCGCTTTAAAGCAACAGTCACACTGTTACCATGGTCACAGAATATGGTGTAACACCGGTAAGCTAACTGGCTGCAGCTTCATATTTACCGTACTGACACAAGAGTGATGTGTCTTCTCATCTAACTCTTTACCAATTTCTCAAAATGTTGAACTATTCCTTTAAAATAAGATGACTGCAGTTTATTTTTGAGTAAAAACAATTTTTCTTTTTTTACCACTTTACCATTAGTGGTCCTCTTCTTCTGATCGACAGTTTGTAACTCGTCATGTGCAGCAATCCCAAAGACAGTGAAGAAGACTAAAGCTGGTAAACATGGATGTAAACACTGCTGGACTTAAAATAATGTGTTTTTAGACCTCCGGGATAAACAGAATTTAAACAGAACATGTGTTTACAAGTCTCCACAGAGCACCTTTAACTTGAAATTTAAAACAGGAGTTTCCTGTCATACACAACGACACACCCCACACACACACTGAGAACAGGTCGTGGTAACACGCCAAGATAAGCTGCAGTGTGCCAGCAAAGGCAGGGAGGAAGAATACGACCAAGCTAGTAAACAACTCTGCGTTGAAAATACTTTAAAACATGTTTTATGAGAAAGAAAATCCTCAAGGATAACAAGTAACCTTTGTGTGTTTACAAGAAAACTTCACAGGGCAGCTTTAAACTTCGAAACTACTTTATTGATATATTGGGCAAACAAAACACATACAAGACATTCACATAGTTTAGTCCCATCAGCAACAGCTCCCATTCACTCCAAATGTTGCATTGAAATGCTGATATTGCATATAAACGTTCACCAATGTTGCCTGCACTGCACTGCAGCGTCCCCCTTCTGATTAAAGGCACAGTTCAACCTTCACTGACTGAGCAGTTCAGACAACATCGGACACTTTTCCTCTCAAACAACCATCAATGAATCAAATGCTGCTGAATGTTTCTTTAAATCTTTTCTTTTTTTAAGTCAACTTTTCAAGGTCCAACGCAGCATTTTAACATTTCACACATACTGAAAAAATATTTCAACAATAACATAGCTGTGGAAAAAAGACCTGAGCCCAGTGTTGGTGAACTTGTGATTGTATCTACAGTCTTCAGAGAAGTGTTCCTACATGCAGATCCAAGGCTGCTGGGTGAAACACCGCCCCGGGCTCATCCAAAGGATTAAAGGAGGTCAGACACAGTGAAGCCTGTAGACTGAAGAATGTTGCTGATCCCTCGCTTCAAAACGCTGAAACAATTTTATTTTTCTCAACACACTATTGCCACACGCATTTCAATAGTACTTCAATACCTTTGCAAAAAAAAAAAGACTAAAAATCAGCATTTGAATTCATAAACATGTCACTAAATATGTGTAGTTTAGGAAACAGTGAAGAGGAGAAAGAGGACAGCCTCTGTCTGGATTGTAAACAGATAAAAATATTCATGAAGTCGTCCACCACGTGCTGAAGTGGACCCCAGTTCATGTGATCTGCCTGGAGCCGGATGTTCACTTCCACACGTACAAATCCCGCTCCAAGCCAGATGGGGAACTTTGTGTGAAGCATTTCAGTGACTCGGCATTCTGGTAATTCTGGGTTGCCATGGTATCGTAGTATTACTGAATCTTTCGGCGGTGAATGTAGTGTGTTTGCATCAAAGTCTGGATCTCTGCATGGTGACGAAACTCTCGTGTTCAAGACTGAGAAAGGCGTCAGAAGGCACTGTGGAGTTAGATTGGCAGACAGAGATCAGCTGGCAGTCTCTCTCTGTGTTGGCTCAGGGCGGGGCAAGTCCATCATCATCATCAATCATCATCCTCGACATCCTCCTCTTCCTCTTCACTCAGCCTTGTCTTTCCTCTTGGATGTGAACGAGACCTTGCTGGCGACCGTCGAGCCCACCGAGGAGACGCCCCCGGCCACGGCAGACACCCCGCCCTTCACCAGCCCCACCCCCATCGAGGGCACCGTGGTCACGGCTGACTTGGTGATTTCCAGACTCTTGCCGCCCACCCAGGCCACACCGCCCACCGCGGCGCCCACGACTCCCTTGGTGACGTTGAAGAGGCCGCCCGTCACCCGCCACATCATGCTGGGGGTTGCCACCACGTGGTCCTTACCAGAATCTGGAAACAAATCAAACATACATGAAGCATCAACATCCATTGTTCTACTACCATACATGGACTCCTGCCGTGTAAAAAATGGTCTAACTATATCTATAATGATAGATCAAGACTGCATTTAGGGCTACGGTGGACACGGAAATAAAATCAGTGAACCAATAAATAAAAAACAATGCTGTTTTGTTCCCGTATACTCCTCATGGAGCTTACTTAAAGGGGACCTATTAAGCTTATTTTCCGGTGCATACTTGTATTAGGGTTTCTAATAGAACATATTTAGATGATGTAATCTTCAAAAAACGGTTTATTTTTCTCATAACGGCTGTGCTGCTGCACCTCTTTTCACCCTCTGTCTGAAACGCTCCGCTTGAGGGCATACCGCTAGGAAGGTATTATGCAAATGTGTTACTTGGAGACATCACCATGTTACAGCAGGCAGGTCAGGAGCAGCGTTTCTGTGGGGGAGAGTAACTCCCCTTGGCGTGGACTTCGGGCTTTTTTTAGACTTTGCAGACCTTTTACATGCACAAAAGAAACTATACAACACACTAAAGGAAAGGGAAAAGGCACAAAAGCATAATAGGTCCCCTTTAAAGAATAAGACGTTATTCTATGTTTCTTATTGTCAACAAATCCCACAGCTGGCCACTGTAGTTTCTATCTAACCACTCAAACAGGAGGAAATAGTGCATTTATTGGGGACTATTTTCAGCGGCGGATTAATCTACATTTGGTGTTCTAGTGAGTATTTGTGGCAGCAGGACGGTGTATGTGGGATTGAGTCAAAATAAACTAGAGTGTGTGTGTGTGTGTTCATGGTGATGAAGGAACATGTCGCCCAGTGCAACAGTGTGGCTCACTGATGTGTTTTTAATAGTTTTTGGACAACAATGGAGCACTGTGGCACAGAGGAAGAAGATCAGGCTTTGGATACACAGTAAATACTTGTTATAAAATCAACTCATTGCTGGTTTGGGTCTGCACATGAGCTTTGCTGAAAACTATAAAATATCACCTCAGCTATCCTCTGCCTTTCTGATATTTGTCATAGCTGTTTTCCTGCTGTCTGTGATGCTGAGAGGTCAGCTGGCTCTGAGGGCAGTGATACTATAATAGAGGTCCAAGTTGACGTGGATTGAACATTAGCAGCCCTTGTGTGTTGCTGATGTCTCTCATCTGGTGTAAACTGCGGGTAAAGCTTTTGGGAATAGCAAGCCACCCAACCCCTTCACCTAATGACAACAAGGTTTCCCCCAGCTCGCTGCTGATGTTGTGAAATGCAGGCGTGAACTATGCTGAGTTTAACAACATTAAAAGTCTACAGCTACACTAGTGGCTCTGTGAGGCTGCACTTAAGCACAGCAGTGCTTTGAGCACATGCTGACAATGACAATGCTAACATGCTGGTGTTTAACAGGTATAATGTTTACTACGTTCACCATCTTAGTTTAGCCTGTTGGCATGCTAACACTTGCTAATTAGCACTAAACACAAAGTAGAGCTGAGGCTGATGGGAATATCATTACTTTTGCAGGTGTTGCCAATACATCTAGATCTTAACTGGATCTGTGAAAACTTTGACCTGCTGGTGTCGGTAGAGGGAAAGTCAAGGGATTACCGAAGAATTAGGGTTCATCCTCTGGACACCATGAATGTCTGAACCAAAAACTATAAAGACGGACGACATGACAGCTCCCCAAACGTGCCTTGTACATCTCACCTCCTCCATATTAGCGGATGGGACATGGGCCAAACTAAAAAAGTCAAAGTACACATCAAATACATTTTTCTGAAAGATCGTTTCTGTCATTTTAGATAGTTCTTGTCAAGCTGATGTATGTTCAAGTGTTCAAGTTGGTTTTAATTAGTTTGATGCTATAAAAAGGGGCCGGGACGTCATGATTGACAGCTGTGATTCTCTCGTGATTGGTATGGGCAGGTGTGTGGGCGGGACCTCCATACCGCGGCTCCACCAACCCCCGATCACTACAGCGCAGACTCTGGCTCCATATGACGTAAAAATCTCAAGATGCCAGCTCCCGTATCCGGGATATTTTGGCTTCACTTCGGTACAGTGGGAGGAAGTGGAGACGCGTCGTCCATCTTTATATACAGACTAAGATCTGAACCAAATTTCATAGTATTCTATGTAATGTTTGTTGAGATATTTAAGTTTGGACCAGCTGAGATGAAATTTAGTTACTGTTGCTATAAGATAACTAGGAGTGTATCTTTCTTAACAACCCGCCCTGATGGTTTGATCTTTACAGTTCACCTGGTGAGTAAACTGTCATCAGAACTGATACTGAAAACAGAATGATGTTCCATCTATTATGAACAGTGGTGTTTGTTTACTGAGAGCAGCAACAGGGGACTTAACTGGTGCAAAGTGTCTCAGCGTCACGACACAAATAGCAGGTTGGAGCTGCAGTCGCTCTTACACAAACAGACATACTCCCCTGACAAACCAACAGTTTCTGAAATAGCAGCGAGCAACACATGAGCACAGATTGCACCATATTCCCTGCTGATGTCTCAGCGTTTAGCCGCTGCCTGGGGAGCTCGCTGCTTACCCTCTGTAGGTTGGCTTTCGGCGCTTTCGGCGGGTTCAGCTTCGTCCAGGGCCACGCTGGTCCCAGGCTGGGGCTCCACGTTAACGCTGTTCACATTCTGAAAAACAAAGGAAAACCCTAGGCTTTCTTTACTCTGAATACGACAACCTGCACAGCACTTCTCTACTTTAAATACTTATAGAACATGCCTCAAACCTGAATACTTGTGTGACCAATATATGTAAAAAAAAAAACTGTCACAAACTGAAATTTAGCATTAACTATCATATTCACAATCTTCTTGACTTTTTTTTTGATTAGATAGATAAGGTTTCAATGACAATTTAGCAAATTTTAGACAGAATTTCATTCATTTAGACCAAACATTTAAAGGGGCACAAAAGAGAAAGCTTCATCAAGTCTGTAAAATAACCTTGATGATGTCATAATGATGTCATCAAGGTTATCTCAGTTTAAGCTTAAAGACAACAAATTTATAATTTATAAGAATGCCTGCTGTTAAAAACTGGAGTTGTAGAGTTTGTAAGACGTTAGGTGTTTACCAGGCAGGGTCGATCTCATGAAAGATGCTAACCAGCTGCATTGTGGGAAATGTAGGATCCAGTGTTTTTGCAGTTTGACTCAGATTTTGACCATTATTTTTTGTTATATGTCTCTTGTGAATCCCCAAACTTTATAGAAGTGAAGTACCAAATACATACTAAGAAGGTAAGGTATCAAAAAAAGTAGAGATGTTCCGATATCATTTTTTCCTTCCCGATATCGATTCCGATACCTGAACTTGCGTATCGGCCGATACCAGGTAGCGATCCGATATCAGTGCATTAAAAACACGTTTCACTGGTGGGATTTTGCAGTGTAAAATATTGCCAAATTGCTGACATTTTGCTAGTTCTAGCTAACGATACACTCTCCGCTAGCACCTGCCCAATCGGTACTTGATTTTGGAGCCGATGATGGAAGTAGCGAACGAGTGAGCCATCTCGCTTCTTTCTCATCTCTGTTGAGAGTTGCACATGCTCAGTACGGATCGGGAAGAATGTCGGATTAGGTAGTGAGTGACGCGTGTTGTTGTTGTTCCTGTGTAGCATAAATGAGCTGATAAATGATATAATAATACCTTTTAATTAAGTCCTAAACACAAACTACAGACTGGTCCTCTTGTCACGAAAGTCTCACTTTCATGAATTCTGTTGAGTTGAATCTTCTCTTCTCGTTGCACGGCATTTAAAGTTCAGATTTTAAAGGTGATTTATAAAAAGGGAAAATTATTTCAAACCCTGTCATTCTGTGCAAGAAAATCTATTTATGTCAGCTAAATAACAGATATGAATCTCCGTCTAGGCGGCTGGAGTCCGAGTCATATTCAAACATATAATTATCTGACTACTTATACTTATCACACTCTAAAGATGACGTTGAAATTTAGGGCCCTTTTATTTATTTCAACCTGATCTGTTTATCGGGTGTTTTTTTTTTTTTTTTAAATTATTTGTATACATATTTATGTGTGGGTACATACATTTTTTTATCTCATTAAATAATATTTCCTTTCTTTTTCTCTTTTTAAATCACCGATGATGGAATGATAATACAATTTGGCCCTTTTGCTCATGTTTTGTTTGATCAAATATAATCTGATAAATAAATAAATGGTTGAACAGGTGGCAGCTACACTGAACATGAGCAGGAGATCCAGCTGACTGGTGGCCATGTCACTGCAGGTCAGAGGTCTTTATTACAGGTGAGAAACTGCAACTAGACTATGATTCTTTGATTAGAAAATGACACGTGGAAGCTTCATATCAGTGCATATTTCACATGCTTTAAAATAGAAATGTAATTTCCTATAATCATCTTTCAAACCATCACTCCACCCCCTACTTTTTTTTCTTTTTCCTTGTGACCCACAAAAAAAGGGGGCCCAGATCCCAAAGATAAGGAACCTTGTTATCTGATAAATGTTGCCACTGTTGAGCCTGGAAACCAAATCTAATGAAAAAAAAAAGGAGTTTTTCTTTTTTATTTATTACATGAGGAGTTGGCACTGCTGGATCAGAGTTGTTTGAGTAACATTGGCAGGAAGCTGTGACGCCTCACTTTAATGCTGCTGGAGAAGAAAATTAGTTGTTTTTCAGAAGAGAGGAAGAAGCCAAATTTCCTGAAGGGTTTAACACCTAATAAAATAACTCTTGTCATATTAAAATCATCATAACTGGTGTAGCCTGTTTCTGAAAAACCACATACAGCTAACATGCTGCTAAAAACCCACCAGTCACACTGTTAGTGAAGCACATTTAAACACATTGTAACATTAATAAAGGATGCTGGTTAGTCCTTACCTTCACCATTGTTCCCAGAGCTTCTGCCTCAAACACACCTGGCAGAGAAACTTGACACAGTTGCAGCTTCTGTTTCAGCCTCTGAACCTAAACTCTGCTGTAGATCAAAGTGTGTTTCTCTCTGCTGCTCAGACTGCCAGCTGCCTCTTCTTCAAGGTTTCTTCACTCCTTTATCTTCATTAATCTGCTGCTTTCTAACTTCTCCTCTCTCTCAGTCAGTCGGTCTGTTACAGGCTGAGCTACGCAGCTCTCTATTCAGCCTGCTGGTTCTGCCGACGTGGCGCCTTCAACCACACAACACACACACAACACACACACACGGTCAAACTACACACTGCAACGCACTGGACTTCCGTTTAGCCCCTTCAAAATAAAACCCATCTTAGTGATGAGGTGGACAACTTCAGCGTTTTGAGGTGATAAGATCAGATCAGATCAGGTATTCCGTTATTAGTCCCGCAGTGGGGACATTTTCAGTGAACAGCAGCAAAGGGGATAGTGCAAAAAACAAGATCATCAGCTGACACAGTTATAAAGAGATAAACAAAGTGTAACCAAATATGAACCATTTAAATAGAAGGAAGTATAAAAATAAGAGCAGTATATACAGTATTGACAATAAACTGACTATTAACAAAATTGCACAAGTGGAAAATGATATTGCACAGTGAGAATGAATGAATGAATGAAATTCCACCTGAAAATATAAGGTTATTGTCAGTTTTTTGGTGTGTAAGCGGTTTACTGGGAGCAGTGCTGGTTGTGGAGTCTGAAAGCTGAGTGAGTATCAGTGGTGGAGGAAGGATTCAGATCAGGTACTGTGTATACCACACTGTAAATATACTCTGTTACAAATAAAAAGCCTTGCATTGAAAATGTTATTTAAAGGTCCCATATCGTGCTCATTTTCAGGTTCATACTTGTATTTTGTGTTTTTACTAGAACATGTTTACCTTTTGTAATCCTCAAAAAAAACGTTATTTTCCTCATAAAACCATATTTTCCTCTGCCTGAATATGCCTGTATTCACCCTCTGTCTGAAACGCTCCGTTTTAGTGCACTTTGACGGGATTGCAACATAATTGCGTTGCTAGGCAACAGCTTGGGTCCATTTGTACTTCCTGTCAGCTGATGACATTCACAAACACTGCAACCAGGAATAAACTGGGACACATTTAGAATTTGTGTGTAAAGGGTCTAAATATTGTATATTTGTGACATCACAAATGGGCAGAAATCCTGACAGCTTGTTTCAGATGCAGAGTTTCTGAATACAAGCTGTGTGTATTTCCCTGTGGATTGAGTGTTTCGATACTTTCACAGTATTTATATAGGACTTAAGCCTGCCTTATAATAAAAAAACATGAAAATCTCACTTTTTTATAATATGGGACCTTTAAGTAAAACTACTAAATACCACACTGTAAATATACTCTGTTACAAATAAAAGCCTTGCATTGAAAATGTTACTTAAAGCAGCAGTGGGTTGAATTGGAGAAAATATGTTGTATGTAAGTTATTTTTATAAAACGGTCACTATATCCTGACAGTAGTACATGAGACAGGTAATCTGAAAAAAAATCATGGGCCTCTGTGTCCTCCGGTGTCCTCAGGTGCTTCTAATGGCATCTGCAAGATTTCACAGACAAGAGGAAAACAACCAAAATATTTTTTTAATGCCTGAAAACAGAGACATGAGGAGGTGCAGAAGTCTAGTTTTCTCTCAGAACACTTGAATTACAATATGCTGAAAGGTTATTAAAGGTTATCAAAAACACTCTGCCTACTGCAGGTTTAAAGTAGGCTATTAAAAGTAAATGAACTCAATGAAGAAGAAAATGAAAATGTCCCCATGTGACTGTAATATTATTATATATTACATCATTATATTATATATTACTCATGCATGAGTAAGAGCCAGAGTGACACCTTATAAGTAGCTACAAGTACCTCAAATTTGTACTTCAGTAGTCAACAATACTATTGAATAAATGTACGTAGTAGCATCCCACTGCTGATGAGTGTCAAAGTGGAGGTAATGTGCTGAACCAGGAATCAAAAGTAAATAAGAATAAAGTAACTGGAAGACAGGAAGTCAGCTCATCTTATCATGGCCTGGTATGTTGATCTTCTCTGTTAGCAGGTGTGTGTCCAGACAGGGATCAGGATCTCCTTTGTCACCAGCCCCCACCCCCTCCACACTACCTCAAATTCGACAGTTAGACAGCAGATATTAGTCGGATGGTCATGTTTTTGCATGGGCCAAGAATGGTCCTCAGTTAATAAACTAATGTGCACTTTATAAACGATTCTTTTCTCACACACTATGAACATTTTTTAACATTAATATGACCATTCGTATAGCTGGATGTATGTTTGATTCTGAAAGCATTATTTCCTCTCTATAGGCAGAAGTTCTTGTGATATTCTTCTGGCAGCTCGGATGACATCTCCAGTGTTGACTTTATCTCCAAATTCAATCTCTCTGTGCTCCAGAAGGATTCCCTGCTGTCCTCTTTGAACAGCAGACATTGTGAAATACACAGAAAAACTAAATGATCAAAATTTGTCAGACATTGAGTTTTCTTCTAATGACTCTTAGGTTTGGTCTGCTTTTGTTTGTCATCTGAGTGTCATGTCAAACAGAAAAGGTTAAGTGGACAGACACAAAAAAAACAAACACAGCAAGGAATTTTTCATGTGGAACTCATGTATGGATATATATAAATATATTTTGTGTCCACCTAACCTTTTCTGGTTGACATGAGACTCTCAGCTCGCAAACAAAAGCAGACCAAACCTAATAGTCATTATTAGAAAACTGACTCATTTAGTTTTTCTGTGTATTTCACAATGTCTGCCGTTGAACTGGGACCATTTTTAGCCAACAGCAAAACATCACCATCTGGCTAATATTTGCTGTCTAACTGTCAAAATAAGGTAGTGTGGAGGGGGTGGGAGCCGGTGGCAAAGGAGATCCTGAATCCCTGTCTGGACACGCACCTGCTAACAGAGTAACAAAAGTTTTGATAATCTTTAATTGGTTGTGAAATGGTTTTGAGTGTGGTTGTAGTTGTCTATCTGCTGCAACACTATTTCCTGTTCACTATTTCCTGTTCCTAACGATTGGGGCAGCGTGTCATCTTTCACTTTATTTGAAAGCATGAAAATCACCTAAATTGGAGATACAAGGTTAGAGAAGCAAGAGGAATCTCACTCTTACATCACATCATTAATATTCATTCATTTGTGTTTGTTGTTTAACATACAATACATATCATAACTGTGGAGCATGGAAAGTGCTACAACAAATACTACACAAGTTGTTTGGTACTCTCTCTCTGTAAGGGGAAGTGGCAGATATTTGGTTAAAATACTGTTAGTAGCAAGTAAAAAGGCTATTACGGTAGCCTACTGGGGGAAAGTAGTGCCTCTAACAAAGGACCAATATTTATTATCATTATTATTATTACATACATTATTATTTATATTATTATTGTATTATTATTATTATTATTATTATATAAATTATTATTTATATAATAATTGTTGAAGAAATCTTTTTAATGCTGTGGGGCAAACCAAACTTCAAGACAAAATCAGTACGTTTACACGATGTCTAAACTATAACAAACATGACTGGAATAGACATATATATATATATATATATATGTCTATATATATATATGTCTATAGTTTTCATCACATCATGTAAATTTATTTTGTACCTTTATTGTGAAGACAGGAAGTCGCTGGTGGGCTGTTGATCCAGCTCCGGACCGGACCCTGATCCGGATCCAGCTCCAGATCCTGCATCACCAGCAGCTACAGCTGAATGTTTTAATATGAGGGACTATGTGTACCTCTGTACACACACACACACACACACACACACACACAAACGCACACACACACAAACAGTAACACAAACAGACACACACACAAACTTACACACACATACCCACAAACACACACAAACACACACACACAAACACACAAACACACACACATACACACACACACACACACACACACACACACACAGGCCTGTATAGAGTCACATATAGATTGAAGCCATAAAGTTAAAGATAGTGTATAGAAAGTTCCAAGGATCAAGTGCTGCCTGATGATGTAGGCAGAGAGCACACCTCTGGTTCTCTCATAATTATCTATCTATATATCTATCTATCTATATATCTATCTATCTATATATCTATAGATATAGATATAGATATATTCCGTTGCAATTCCGTCAAAATATATCTATATATCTACAGATATATAGATATATATATAATTATGAGAGAACCATATATATATATATATACTGTATATATAAAAACAAAGTTACACACAGTAGCACATATTTTACTTACTAACATATTTATTTATTTCAATATTTTTATTTCACTATTATTACGTATTTGTTTATTTATATATATATGTATTTGTTGTTTATTTACAGTCATTCACTGTCCCAGAGTTATCTAGATAGCTACATTTCATCAGTTCATCAATACCCTATATACTCATGCATATGTTTAAAGGTCCCATATTATCAAAAAGTGAGATTTTTATGTTTTTTTATTATAAAGCAGGCTTAAGTCCTATGTAAATACTGTGAAAGTATCCAAACACTCAATCCACAGGGAAATACACAAAGCCCGTATTCAGAAACTCTGCATTTGAAACAAGCTGTCAGGATTTCTGTCCATTTGTGATGTCACAAATATACAATATTTAGACCCTTGACACAATTATAAACGTAAACATACTAAATGTGTCCTAATTTATTCATGATAGGAAGTTCTCATGGACGCAAGCTGTTGCCTAGCAACGCAATTCTGTTGCAATTTCGTTGCAATTCTGACAAAATGCGCTAAAACGGAGCGTTTCAGACAGTCGGTAAATACAGGCATATTCAGGCCGACAGTACGAGGAAAATAAATGGTTTTTTTTAACATTACAGTATGTAAACATGTTCTAGTAGAAACACAAAATACAAGTATGATCCAGAAAGTGAGCACGATATGGGACCTTTAATACTCCACTATTTCTACACATACACTTTCTACATTTACCACAAGAACAGGCGACAACAAAGAAAACAATGCCGTATTGTGTTTGCTTTAGTGGTCTATAAAATAATTAATCATTCAAAATCAACAAATCTTTACACAAAATAAATAAAAAAGGCTGTTCTCTCTGAATTCTCTCTCCACAAAAAGAATAAGAAGGTCTGTTTCATATGTTCTTCATGTATATGTTCTTAATATGCCTGTATATATTCTATTATTAAAAATCATAACGTGTTTAGATTAAAGACTTAATTTAACACTGAAAAAAATCATAATGTGGTTAGATTAAAGACTTAATTTAATAGCGAAAAATAATAATAATGTGTTTAAATTAAAAACTTAATTTAACAGCGAAAAAAAATCATATTATGAGAAAACAGTTGTCATTTTTTAAGACAAAAAAAAATCCTTTTATCAGAAGAAAGTTGAAATCTTATTAGAGTAAAAAAAAAGTCACAATATTACAAAAATTAGGAAATAATTTAAATGATATGTCATGACAAAAAGAAAATCATAATCTTACAAGTCATAATATGTCTTGTACAAAGTATTTCCTCTTATAATTGTAATATAACTTATTATATTTAATGGAGCTTCCCAGCAAAAAGTATTTCACACGATTGTACTTGTATAACCAGCGTGATAATAAACATCTTGAATCTTGAATCTTGAATCATTTAGTTCAGGCATATTACACTCATGCATATGTTTAATACTCCATTATTTATACACATATACTTTATATCACATATACTCATATCTTATCTGATCTTATCTTATCTTATTTCACACATTTAAAGCAATTGCAGCATCAGTAGTGGCCATATTGGTCATTATTGTTGGTATGATTTGACAATTTTGAGATCTTTGAGATCACTAAAAAGCGTTATATAAATCTAATATATTATTATTATTATTATTATTTCTACACATTATACTTTCTACATTTACCACAGGAACAGGCAACAACAAAGAAAACAATAAAATTGTGTTTGCTTTAGTGGTCTATAAAATAAATAAAACAACAAATCTTTACACAAAATAAGAAAGGTCTGTCCTCTCTTAATTCTCTCTCCACCAAAAGAATAAGAAGAAGGCTTATTTCATTTAGAGCTATTTTTAATATCTTTTAACCATGCCTTTTTATAGTGCCTCCTGTATTGTAATGTATTGTTGTTGTTTTTTCTTTTTTCTTATCTGGACCTTGAGTCTGCAATAAAGTTTGAATTTCATTTCATTTAGATCAGGCATATTGTAGGTGTGATTGTTTGGGGTCCTGACTGGAGGCTCGGCGCCAGGCAGCAGCAGCAGCAGCAGCAGTAACAGGCTGAATATTAAAGTGATATTAGAGTGAAACATCTGTGAGATCTAGTCAAGTTAAGGACATCTGGATCGCCAGTCGTCCAACAATGAACCTCGAGCTGCTCGGTAACTAACCTGTTGTTCCTCTGAGTGTTCAGTGAAGCTGATTAAACCGTTCACCGGTAACGAGCTGTTACTGTTGTGGTTAGCATCGTTAGCTTAGCATGTTAACATCAACCCAAAACCAGTCAAATATACATAAATACATGCTTTTATTAGTGGAATCACACCGCTTTAACTAATGTTAAACGTTACATCTGTTCCTAATGTATGGTCTGAGTCTGTAGGTAAAGGATTATAATAGTATGAGCGTACATAGTAGCTGTTAGCTAACGTTAGCCTCCATACATACAGACAGACATGGTCTCCTGTTGTTTAATTACATGTGTCTTTATGAGGAGAGCAGCTACAGACTGTCACCTCTTAACCCTGTGTCTTTATGAGGAGAGCAGCTACAGACTGTCCCCTCTTAACCCTGTGTCTTTATGAGGAGAGCAGCTACAGACTGTCCCCTCTTAACCCTGTGTCTTTATGAGGAGAGCAGCTACAGACTGTCACCTCTTAACCCTGTGTCTTTATGAGGAGAGCAGCTACAGACTGTCACCTCTTACCCCTGTGTCTTTATGAGGAGAGCAGCTACAGACTGTCACCTCTTACCCCTGTCTTTATGAGGAGAGCAGCTACAGACTGTCACCTCTTACCCCTGTGTCTTTATGAGGAGAGCAGCTACAGACTGTCACCTCTTAACCCTGTGTCTTTATGAGGAGAGCAGCTACAGACTGTCACCTCTTAACCCTGTGTCTTTATGAGGAGAGCAGCTACAGACTGTCCCCTCTTAACCCTGTGTCTTTATGAGGAGAGCAGCTACAGACTGTCCCCTCTTAACCCTGTCTTTATGAGGAGAGCAGCTACAGACTGTCCCCTCTTAACCCTGTGTCTTTATGAGGAGAGCAGCTACAGACTGTCACCTCTTACCCCTGTCTTTATGAGGAGAGCAGCTACAGACTGTCACCTCTTAACCCTGTGTCTTTATGAGGAGAGCAGCTACAGACTGTCACCTCTTAACCCTGTGTCTTTATGAGGAGAGCAGCTACAGACTGTCCCCTCTTAACCCTGTGTCTTTATGAGGAGAGCAGCTACAGACTGTCCCCTCTTAACTCTGTGTCTTTATGAGGAGAGCAGCTACAGACTGTCCCCTCTTAACCCTGTGTCTTTATGAGGAGAGCAGCTACAGACTGTCACCTCTTAACCCTGTGTCTTTATGAGGAGAGCAGCTACAGACTGTCCCCTCTTAACCCTGTGTCTTTATGAGGAGAGCAGCTACAGACTGTCACCTCTTAACCCTGTGTCTTTATGAGGAGAGCAGCTACAGACTGTCACCTCTTAACCCTGTGTTAATGTTTATTATTTATTACACCGAGGCTACCAAGCTCTTAACATTAGGATGATGGTGGGAGATAAAAACAATATACAGCTGGTCTATATGACAGGGAGTAACGTTACTATTCGTTAGGTTAATCAGGAACTATGATGAGATAATAATAAAATAACGATGAAGTTTTAAAAAATCTCAAGCCTATAAAATGGTTTTAAACAGTCATATGCTAATATAACGTTAGTCCATTGATTAATCTAAATATTATAATATATATATATATATATAATATATTATATATAAAATGATGTATTATATATACAATTTTTTTAATATATATATATATAAAATGCATATAAAATGATATATATATAATTTTCTATATACAATTATTTATATATAGAATTTTTGATCTACAGCTGGTTTGTAATGGTCTGGATGGAGGAAAGGCAGTGATATTGTACTAATTTTTATTTTCAGAAATAGCATAATATTTAAATCTGGGTTTTAAACAGTCAGTGTAGTTTACTTTTTAAACTAATCCAGCTTTGACAAGTCCAAGTACTGTATTGTGTTTTATTTTTGAGCTAAGCTAGACCAGAATAGAAGGTCACATATGTGATAATTGATATTTATACTGAGTTATGGCTGTTAGTATGATGTCTAGTACCCCTGTCTCATCTTCAGTGGAAGGATGGGGAATCAGCTGAGAAATACGTCTCTTAAGTTTCTCTACATTTTCTCATTAACTCTGTAAAGGAAACATCAGACGTGAGGAAAAAACACTGAATTTATTTGAAATTAGTTGATTGTGGAGGACGTTTCGGAATATCTGAAGAAAAACGTTACTTAATTTTTAACACTACTTAATTTTCTTTCTTTTAAATTGGCTGCTTCACCCTTTTTGTTGGTGAATTCTTTTATGTAAATTTTGGGTAAATGTCTTTTTCCTTGTAAATTGTCCATACAGTTCTATCTTATGAATTACTGGCTCAGACTTTGGAAAAAACTTCAAGATTTCTCTGAAATTACTCATGGATAATTTCCTGCTTCTTTCTGGTGAATATTCAACTTAATTGTTTAAAGTTTCCAGTTTTAATCGTGGATATACTCAAGTTTATTTCTTTATGTATATGTAATGAATACCTGACTTTAATCTCCGATTAATTTGAGTTATCCTTGTTAAATAATAATGATTCTACTGCTATTCCAAGGCCCAAGTACTCACTTGTACGACACTGACTATCTGTAACATGCTAATTAGAATGAAATTAGTGGTAGGTTGTGTTGTGTTTCTGAGCCAGCTGGCACTTTAATACATACTGTACGTCCTGTATGAATGTTACTTAGTTTCGTTAAATGTTTCTCATCACTCTCGCTTCGTTATTCCTCTCCTAGAATCATTTGGGCAGAACTATCCAGAGGTAAGCCACCGGCTCTTAATATCCACATGCGCTTAATAGAAATCCTGATTACTATTTGTGCACTGAAAATCATCCAAACACTAATACACCTGGAGTTTCATCTTTTGATTTAGGCAACAATCATATGTGAAGCTACTCCCAGACTGATGCAAACTCTCTGACTGTTGTTTCACTGTGTTTGTGTGTGTTTTTAGGAGGCAGATGGCACTCTGGACTGTATCAGTATGGCCCTCACCTGCACCTTCAATCGGTGGGGCACCCTGCTGGCTGTGGGCTGCAACGACGGCCGCATCGTCATCTGGGACTTCCTCACACGGGGCATCGCCAAAATCATCAGCGCACATATCCACCCGGTTTGCTCTTTATGGTGAGACACATATCACAGACATACACTCAGACACATCCATCTTTTACCTGCCTCGCCTGCTCCACCTTAGACTACATCCACACGTCAAGTCCAGTAACATTTTAATGATGAATTAAAGAATGCTATATATTTGTGTGTGTGCAGCTGGAGTCGAGACGGCCACAAGCTGGTGAGCGCCTCCACAGACAACATTGTCTCGCAGTGGGACGTCCTGACTGGAGACTGTGACCAGAGGTTCCGCTTCCCCTCACCCATCCTGAAACTGCAATGCCACCCCAGAGACATGTGAGTGAGCTGACAGCATCTGTGTGTCCATGTTTCATCTGATGTTGGGTCAGATTACACTATGAACAGCGTTGACATCACGTGATTTTGTCTAATTTGTCTTTGATCAGTTGTAAGTTAAGTTAATATACTTTGCTATTTTGTACTAACCAGAAATTCTGTTTGTGTTTTAGGGACAAGGTGCTGGTGTGTCCCATGAAATCCGCCCCGGTCCTGCTGACTCTGTCAGACACCAAACATGTTGTCCTGCCGGTGGACGACGACTCAGACCTGAATGTGGTGGCGGCGTTCGACAGGCGGGGGGAGTACATCTACACTGGCAATGCCAAAGGAAAGGTCAGACAAAACTAGACTCACAGTGCACCTTTCAATCACATCACTGCGTTTCAAGACGGCACAAGAAATATGAATTTTATAGAGGGAAAAAGCTCAGTGCTTAAATTTGTACATCTAGAATTAAAACATTTCCAGTGAAAGACACAAGCAGATATCTATGCGGGATAGCAGTCCTCCACATAGACTGCACAAATTGTCACCTGAATTGTTGTACTGTTGATCAGATGAAATGTAAGGGATAATGTACAGCGAGCCGGTTATTGTTGTGATTCTCATCGCCCTGAAGGGATTCTTTCACAACAATGAATGTTGAATGTACATTATCCCGCTTATTACACTGCTACTTACTTAAGAAATCAATATTTTGACACAAAAACTGTCCTCCAGAGTCCGACATCAGAACTGCGCCCATAGCAACGGTCTACTATACATAGCAACGGTCTGTTATACAGAACTTACAGACCGCAGAACGCCGTGATTGACCAATCAGAATCGAGTATTCAACACAGCCGTAATGTAATAAAACATGCTCGTGCATGTGTGTGGGGGTTGTTGCATTGGAAGGAGCCCCGAAGGGAAGGTGTGGGTTTACACAGAGCTCCTGAGGCGATGCTACTTTCAAATTATGCTAGCTGTCATCAACATCGTCGACCCTATCTTTAATGAATACCCAAACACTTGTAGATTTCTCTCCACTCACATTTTACGTCTCCCTCTCTCTGTTGTTGCAGATTCTGGTGTTGAACACAAACACTCAGGAGCTGGTGGCTTCCTTCAGAGTGACAACCGGCACCAGCAACACCACTGCCATCAAATCAATTGAATTTGCACGCAAGGGCAGGTGAGAGGCAACGGGAGGTCTTTTGGTATCTAGACCTGGATGGATGAACACAATCTGGACTACACAGTCTACACGTTTAACATTAGGCTGTAATGACCTGTTCGCATTCAAAACGGTCTATAAGCACAACAGACCGTTTGAAGTAGTTTGCCTTGTGATCCAGCAGAGAGCGCTCTAAACATTCAAATTTGATTTTCTGAAAAAGTGACAGCCTCAGGCTCTAGTCCATTTGGGATCTCCTTGTTCTGTGACACAGTCTAACTGATTCCATGTTGACTGAAGGACAGATCCATATTACAATATGTACACATGATACACAGAACAGAGTAAATAAAGAACTTTAAAAGCCACAGCTATGGACCTAACTTTGTAAACAGATCTGATGAATGGTATCTATTTTGTGTGACTTACACATGTTTTGTATCTGTTATTTTTGTGGGATAAAATCTTTGAAAATCATATAAAACATATTTACAAAAAAAAGGAAAAGCCCCAGCTATGACAGCGGAGCTCTTCCTGTGCTTTCTTTCCCCCTATCTCTAATGCAACCTCTTTTTTTTGTCCACCTGTGCTGTTTTCTGTGCAGTTGCTTCCTCATAAACACAGCGGACCGGATCATCAGGGTGTATGACGGCAGGGAGATACTGACATGTGGCCGAGACGGTGAGCCTGAACCCATGCAGAAACTACAGGACCTGGTCAACAGGTATGTCAGTATATATTTGTGGAAAATTTGAGTGATGGTTGAGACGCTTTCTTCCAGTTTCACAGGTGTTTGCGTAGAAAAATTGCAAGCTCTTGCAAGTGTTGCAGGGACTGGCTGAATTTCAATGCCTGTAATCAAATCAAATGCTTACTAGGAAAGTGTTCAATTTCATAGCGGTGCGTCAGTCTATTCCTCTGACCTCCGTTTGTTCACGCACTCCACCTGTGTTTTCTGTGTTCAGGACTCCGTGGAAGCGCTGCTGTTTCTCCGGCGATGGCGAGTACATCGTGGCCGGTTCAGCCAGGCAGCACGCCCTCTACATCTGGGAGAAGAGCATCGGCAACCTGGTGAAGATCCTTCATGGAACCAGAGGAGAGCTGCTGCTGGATGTCGCTGTAAGGATCAAAACAGAAATCCTGGCTCAGTAGAACACTGTGTAGAGATTTAAACATTGATATAACACATATGTCTATGTATTTTCAACCACATTGAGACGCTGTGTTGTTTACAATCAGATAACTTACCAATCTCACCTTTGACCCCTCTCCAGTGGCATCCTGTCCGTCCGATTATCGCCTCCATCTCCAGTGGAGTGGTGTCCATCTGGGCTCAGAACCAAGTGGTAAGTAGACAGAGACAATAAAGGCCGGATGTATACGTGAATGAAACATGGTCACAGATGGATTATTTCAGTGTCATTTCATTATTTCAGTATCTTTAATGTTTGTATGGTAAAAAATGTGGGACTTTTGGCCTTTAATGAAGCACAACTACCAGCCGAGTTGATGTAAAATGGTGTCAGGGGTGATCGATGTGACTGATTGGTTTGTCTGCAGGAAAACTGGAGCGCTTTTGCTCCAGACTTTAAAGAGCTGGATGAGAATGTGGAGTACGAGGAGAGAGAGTCTGAATTTGACATCGAGGACGAAGACAAGAGTGAACCCGAGCAGACAGGTAGATAACACACACACACACCCATAACCACTTATATGGTATGTAATTTCAAGCAAAGTCTTTATTGTATAGAATTGCTCCTAAGCCTCTTAGCAAAGGCCAAAGTATGAGGAGTATTTATTTGTATGTTAGACAGTTATTTCCCTTCAAAATCCAAAAATACAGTATACCCTCCTACGAAGGCACCACTGTGTAGGAAAAGCCTCTCCTGTGCTGTCTGCTCCCAGTCCTGCAGAACAATACTTCAAATGTGTCCATGTTCCATACTTAATAGTAATAAAACTAGATACTGGGTGGTAAGTATGTAGTGGACTGACTCACACTGAAAAATAAGTTAACCAATATGTCAGTAAGCAGGCTAAATTTATTAGATTTTCCATGTGCTGTTGATGGACATTATTGTCCCACAATGCAATGCAGAAAGGAATTTGAGGAGCTACTCAGCTTGTAAACAGTAAATCAACCTGTGGGTGGGGACGAAACAGATCCAGAAACATCTCAGTAAAACAAATAAGTATAAAATCTTTGGGAAAACATTTTGCTTTCTCCTGGTTAAGATTAATTTTGTAGTTGCAATCCAAAGTCACACTTTGATTTGATTAATGCATCTCATTTTAATCCAAAAGTACATTCATTTCTTGTATACTCTCTTCCTGAAGACAACAGTCATTAGGGTTGGGCAATATGTTAGAATCATGATCAGCCAGTTGCCGATAGCCCATATATTCGCCCAATCCTCTGCATGTGACCCACGACTTCAATATCACACACATTTGCATCAACCCTTTTAGAATGTGACCATCACCTGTTTTGCTGTCAAATGCGCTGGTCTTACTGCTTTCATTGGTTCTCCCTGGATGCCTCCGACATTAACTTGTGCTCGTGTTACAGGCGCAGACGCTGCCGAGGATGAAGAGGTGGATGTCACCACTGTTGACCCAATAGTTGCTTTTTGCAGCAGGTGAGAAACAATAATACAGCGTTACTACACCAGTGCAAACAATGATCCCTCTCTGATCTGATCCCTGAATCATCAAAGCCTTTTAGTCTTAAAGGTGCTAATTGCAAGATTGGGAGCATTTCTATTGCCTCCGCACGGCTCTCAACATGGCGACAGGTGAGCCGGCGGCTCACAGCTAACAGTGCTAACAGTGAAAACACTACTGACAGAGCTAACGGTGTTAACCTGGGGGGAAACCTGAGGATTGGTGCTACGCTTGTGTTCAAATCTGTGTGAAGTATTCTACTGCTGACAGTCTTGTCTGTGTTTGTGTCCTGCAGTGATGAGGAGCTGGAGGACTACAAGGCCCTGCTGTACCTGCCAATCGCCCCCGAGGTCGAGGACCCAGAGGAAAACCCCTTCGGCCCCCCGCCAGACGCCGCGGTCCAGACTGCTACCCCAGAGGAAGCGTTGGCTGGCGGTGACAAGAAGCAGCGGCAGCTTTCATCTGAAGGAGGCCCGGCCAAGAAGAAGGCTCGCACCACCACCATCGAACTGCAGGGGGTGCCCAGTGACGGTGAGACAGTGAAACACAACAATAAACACAACCATAAGATGCCGCGTCGGGGTCGGGTTCATAAAGTTGGTACATTTTCCAATGACCAGGGCCTTTTTTTTCCTAAACTGCGGGAAATTAGAAACAGACTGGGTGAAATAAACATCAGAGATGCTTTGCTACAAGCAGAAACTGCAGGAGCAACTTAGGACATGGTGTTGCTAGTTCCTCCTCTTGATAGTATTCATTGTTGGCAGGGTGGTCAGAGCATTCACATTGTTGGGAACCCTTCTGCAACTTTAGCAGGTATCTCAGGGTCACAAGCGTTTCGCCCCTTAGCCTGTACGCTTCGCCTGTGTGGGGCAGCGGAGACTACATTAGCCTTCACCTGCAGAAGAGTTCCAACTGCGGGCTCTTGTCAACCACAGCCACCGTGAGCTGCTCTCAGCTGCCATGGCTTTTTCCCCAGTGGCTTTCTTCAGTTGTTTAGGTTCCAAACCGATCCTCTGTCCTCTTCTTTTCCCGAGATTTTTAGGTCGACTAAAATATCGAAACAATTATTGGATGGATTTCTATGATATTTTCTTCACATATTCATGGTCCCCAGAAGATGAATCCTAATAGCTTATGGGATCCCCTGACTTTTCCTCTAGCGCCACCATTACATTGAAGTTTTCCCTGTGACATATTTCATTATTTTATTACTAGATTGATTTGCACAGACATTCATGTTGCCCTTGACATGAATTGTAAAACTTTGGTCCCTTAACTTTTGTCATATGTATAAGGAGTGCCATCATCTGGTCAAAATTCAATTCGTCCAATACTTTGGTTTATCACCAAATACCTGCCAAACTGATGACATTACTGTACTTTGTGTTTAGTGCTGATAAGTAGATGTTTGCATGTGATAAAAAAAAAGGCAAAGTAGAAGCAAATGCAGTGAATGAAAACAGTATTAGTGTTCAAGGGAAAAACTGATAGCAGCGGAGTGGTGAGGATGAGACGACTCCGATGTTGAACTGATGGAATTAGTGTTGTGGAAATTAGGGTTGGGCGATATGTTAAAATCATTCAACTGGCCACCAGCCCAACAACCGGCAATTACCAATATATTCGTGCAGGTATGTGTCGTAGTTTCAGCTGAAAGATGTGTCTGAGCTGCAAGTTTTCTACGTTCCACAAGCTTTCTTAGCTTTTTTAGTCTAATAAATAAATAAATAAAATAAACTCACAAAATGTCAAGAAAGGAAATATTCTTACACCTATTCTCCTTATTAAACAGAAAAATACAATGTACACCTTTGAATTCAAGTTTCTCTTTTTCATTGAACTAAGACAGGCCTGATTGCCTCGTTAACTCATCGTAAAACACACTTCATTCAAACTCACCAACTCTGGTTTGGTCGAAATAAACTCTTAATTCACAGAGTTAGATGTGAAAATATGCTGGCTCTACTAGCTGTTTTTCCACGCTGTGCACTTTGTTTTAGCGCCGCTGTGCCAGCTGCCCGCTGAGCAGGGACTCTCTCGTTCTTCGGAGGCAGACCATTAAATTAGCAAAATAAAATGACAAAATCCCCCCCCAAAAAAACAACCTGCGATGTACTTGGCAATCGCCAAAATATTCGTTCAATCGTCCAACTCTAGTGGAAATTTTGGGACAGGTACAGAACTTAGCCAACATGCCGAAAAGTGTCATTATTTGATTGCGTCTGTCCTTTTGCTTTATTGTGAAAAGCTGAACTTTGACCCTGAGTCCATCCTCTCTCTCCTCAGAGGTGCACCCCCTACTGGGAGTGAAGGGAGATGGCAAGTCCAAGAAGAAGACAGCAGGCCGGCCCAAAGGCTCCAAAGGTAAAGACAAAGACTTCCCCTTCAGGCCCAAGCCCTACAGGGGCGAACGGCCCTCCTTCCCCGTGGAGGCCCTGGGCAGCTCTGGCCCAGGAGTAGGAGGAGGAGGAGGAGGGATGAAGGGCAGGGCAGAGGGGGGCCTGGCCACAGGTAAGCACGCCACCGCCCCTGCTGCTGCTCAGTCTGGGAGCTCTGCTAGTCTGACTGACGCCTCACCAGCCCGACCTGTCTCCAAGGCAACCCCCTCCCCCTGTACTGCTTCCACCCAACACGAACCCCCACCCTCCATCCCCCCCAGCCACCCACCCACCCAACCAACCACAAAGCTCACTGACAGAGACCCTCATTTTGTAAAGCCACAGTCTGGAGGTCAGAGCCAGTCTATCAGACCAGTGTTTCATTAAAGCAGATCTGGTCCTGTTATCCGTCCAGACTGTAAATGGAGTTCATGACAAACATCTTTTATTGTAATGTTTACTGGAGGAATCTTACTGTGTTGTTGTTACGTCTCAGAACACTTGAGTTACAATATGATGAAAGGTTATTATGGAATTTTTTTCCAATGATGCCACAAATATTCTGCCTACTGCACCTTTAACATATCTGTATAGTACAAGATATTTTTGCGCTATTTATGACATTATATTCTTATGTAGCCATAGTTTAGACACATTATGATTTAGGGGTTGAATACTTGGAATTTTCTCGCTAGAACTTCCTCCCATTTTCTGTGAAAATTACTTTTTGTGAACCCGTTAGCTTCAGCATGTGCTTGTGTGCTGACGGCTACCGTTTGTACCAAAACGCAGGCACCATCTCGGATGCAGAGATAGAAAATACGCGCTGTCGTAGCTAAATTCCATCTTTGAAGTTATGTAATTACAGTGATAACTGGGGCCAACCTTACAGCTACAGATGTTTCTTCTAGTCACTTTTCATGCTAAAATTATAGCTTACAGTTCAGCTTTTTGGCAATATATTCTTTTGCAATAAGTGGACAAAGTGGAGGGCAAAATCTGTAAATAGAATCTCTGCAGGCTGTTCAAGAAGTAATCAGACATGCAGGACTTTTCCACTAAAATATTACCACATAATCTTAACACAATTTGAAATTAGAAAAGTAGAAACATAATTTTCTGATTAACAATCCATATAAGTGCCGAACAGCCGTCTGATTAGGAACAAGCTGTTTGTCCTCGTCAGATCCACAGTGACTCCTTTTGTACATTCGGAGTGTTTTTCCTCCCAGACTGTGGCTTTATGATTGTATGACCTCTGCTAACCTCAGCACCACTGACTAATTCGCCGCCATTGGAACTTTTGGTGAAGTTGGACTGTAGTTGGCAGATGGGTGTTGACGTGGCTAGCGGTGGGATGGTGCAGCTTGTTTCCCTTGCGGTCTAGCTGGCTAGTCTACATCTACTTCCTGCTTGGCCTTTGACCCTCCTGCTCCCACTCCCACCTCGCTCCTTGGGCTTGTCATGTGACATGAACGTGTGTCTGTAGTAGCGCTGCTCAGGTCCTGTCTTTTCTGTTTCTGTGTGTGTGTCCCAGAGAGATGTTGGGCAACAGCGTACATATTGATGTCTGAACTCATCCTACTTTAAACTTCATTCAAAAACTCTGTTGCCCAACAGCTACATTAACCATGCACGTGTGCAGCATATATGTACCGTATATGTCAAGTATAAAAGATGAATAGGCCATTATGTACAGGACTACATTATTATATTATACAACAAGACCAACGCATATCAACACCACACTGGTCTTTCTCAGCCTCAAACGAAAAAATATACGTAAATCAGTTATATAATCGTATCGCAGATTAGACGTTTAGTACTCTTAAAGTGGATTTATGGTTGCCGTAGTGAAGCCTGCGCGCGCCAGAAAATCCCGCATCACAGCTTTTGCGTCGTGCACGAAGGCTCTGCAAGTTGTTGCGGTGTTTGGTTGTGCGCCTCTGAATTTTTGTAACTACGCGCCCACTGTGCGTTTCATTTCATCATGAACGCCTTCAAGGGGATGACTGGCTGAGCAGGTTTGCCTATACAGACATCTCTATGAGTGTTTCGCTGCAGGCTGTGGAAGAATATGAGAGATAGCTTTGTAAAAGCTAAAAAAAAAAAGGTTTTATGGAATAATAAAACTCCTCTGCAAGGAAAAAAGTAATACACATCAGGCTTCAGGTAGCAGACTTCCCAAAGAATAAAGCGGAGTTAGTTGCTCTTTTGTACATAGTTTTATTTTCATTCCCTGGCGTTTCGGATCTGCAACGAACAACGCACTGAGCATAAACGCCTCTGTGCATACTCATAGCGAGCGCACCAACTACGGAGGCCCGTGCCACGGTGTCGCGCGCAAGTATAAACAAAGCTTTAGTTACTCTTAGTGTTACATTCCTAATATTACTGCTTATATTATCGGTGAAGCCAATTGAGAAATCTGAAATAAAACAAACTTCTAATCATTGTTAAAGGAATAGTTCAACATTTTGGGAAATAAGCTCATTTGCTTTCTTTCTGAAAGTGAGTAAAAGGAAAAGTTTGTGGTTTTGTTGGGAATTATGTGCTGTGATTTCTTGACTGTGCTTCTGTGTTGTGTAGCTGCCTGTAGCGCAGCCACAAGTTGGCAGATACAATCAGTGAGCACAGGTTTTGGTCTCTGGACAGGCACGATGGTACCAAACCTGGCAACCTCACTATGACAACAAGACTTCAGGAAGCTGCACACCAGCTGTTGTTTGTCATTTATGTATGGATTGTACAATACAATATGTTCATGGTATGTGATCTTCCACATCTGTGAGCCCTGAGAGCAAGCGCAGTAGCGTTTCCTTTAACCCCGCCTCCCAGCCCTCGCTCCATGGCTCATTCAAATGAACGGCAGCACGAAAATAACTATTCAAGTGTTTGTACTGGGAAATTAATTTACCTCAAAAAATATCTGCTGAGTACAGACGTCTCTTTCCCAAAAAAAAAAGTATTTTTGGGCACTTTGGCCACTATGAAACTTGGCTTCAAAGCCCGGCAATCTTCCTGGGGGCTTGGTTTCCCCCTGCTTCTAGTCTATGCTAAGCTAGGCTAACCACGTCCTGACTCCAGCTCCGTACTGTAACACACAGAGACATGATTGATGTCCATCTGAACGTCTCCCTCTCAGAAAGAAATACTAAAAGTCAATTTCCCATAAATGTTGAACTATTCCTTTAATATAATCTCCTGAAGCGCCACTATCACTCCATTGACAAATTATTGAACACTTCCTCTTCTCTAACTTCTCTGCCGTTCTTTCTGTCGCTGATAAGCCTGCCGTCAATGAAACCCAACACTTCCTGCAGATGTTTCACATTAAAAGCCTTTCCGGCAGCTTGAAACATCTGCAGGGAAGTGTCAAGTTTTATTATTAGTAGCTTAAAAATGGCCTAGTAGAAGTGATTAGAATTAATTAGTGAATGAAAATGTGGTTAAAAAGAGAAAGTGTTTTCAGGAGAGTAGTGAGTATGACATGCCTCTGTTGTTGTACTGGTGGATTTAGTGCTGTGAAAATGTACATTACTGAATTTATCATGTGAGTTTTCCAATGGTTTTTACCTGACCTTTATTAGCTACGGGTATATGGCTGTTATGTGAGGTTTGACCATTATTCAAATTGTGATTGAGAATGTACAGCAGTTAATCTAAGGAGGATATTGTGTAATCAGTGTCTGTGTTCCTCTGCAGGGAGTCTGGTCTCGCAGTCGTACAAACAACATGACATTGGAGGGATGGACTGATCACTGCTGTTTCTACAGTTGTGAAGGAGCCACCAACAGGCTTAAACAAAGAGACACAAAGCCTGATGTCATATAACAGACTGTGAGCGAGCAGCCTGTTTGATGTGCAGACTGTTTCCTCTCCCAACCAGGGCACAGCGTCACGGGAAAACTCCTCAGCCCGGATCATCTTGACAGGAGCCGACAAAGAGAGCGTGAAGTCCCGGTCACAATAGAGATCACACGTCCTCTTTCTCTGTAGGATTCATCATGTGTAGAACACCTGTGTCCCGATAGTGTGTGTGTGTGTGCGTCGTCTTTCTTGTTGTTTTTATACGTATTAAAACATTTTGATTTATAAATAACTAGCTGCTGTGTGGTTTCTGAGGCAGATGTGGATTTCTGAAAGCTGGAAAAGGATTCACAAAACATCTAAAAGTTTGTCCTAACTGGCTGAGTTTGGTCTAAGAGGAATTCACAAAACGCTTTAGTGCTAAAAGTAGCTCATAAGCCTGAGAGAAGTTGAGCCTTCTGAGTCACAAAGACCTACTCACAGTTAGTCAGCTGGGCTCCTCTTTGTGTCACTATTTTGGAAAAAGGACAACGATAATTACATTTTATAAACATATTATGATGGTAGTATATTTACAGTTAAAACAGTCCAATAACACAAGTCTCCACTGCTGTGACTGAAATGACCACCAACTGCAATCAATATATAAGTTGCTGGATTACCAGGTGAAACTGGCATTGTATATAGAATTACTGCCTTCTTGTAATATGACTTTTTTACTCTAATAATATTACAATGTTCTTCTCATAAAATTACTTTTTTTCTCACAAAATTAAAACTTTGTTCTTGTAATTCTGACTTTTCCTCATAAAATTATGATTATTTTCTTGTAATGACTTTTTGTTCTCATAAATAACTTAATCTTATCTTTTTGTGAGATAGAACATTTTCTTGTAATATGACTTTGTCCTCATAAAACTACAACTTTATTAGCATGTTATGACTTGTAAGATTATGATTTTTTTTTTGTTATGATATATTCTTTAAATTATTACCTTCTTGTCATTACTTTTTTGTTTTAACTAATAATATTACAACTTTCTTCTGATAAAATGACTTTTTTTCACAAAATTAAAACTTTGTTCTTGTTACTTTTTCTCATAAAATTATGATTATTTTCTTGTTGTGACTTTTTGTTCTCATAAAACTGACTTAAACTATTTTTTGTGAGATAAGACATTTTCTTGCAATATGACTGTCCTCATAAAACTACAACTTTATATGCATATGACTTGTAAAATTATGATTTTCTTTTTGTTATGACATATTCTTTAAATTATTACCTTGTAATATTATTACTTTTTTTTACTCCAATAAGATTACAACTTTCGTCTCGTAAAATGACCATATTTATCACAAAATTACAACTTTGTTGTTACTTTTTTCTCATAAAATTAAGATTATTTTCTTGTTATGACTTTTTTCTCATAAAGCTGACTTAAAATTATATGACTTTTGTGAGATAGAATATTTTATTGTAATTTGACTTTGTCCTCATAAAAGGACACGCATGTTATGACTTGTAAGATTATGATATTCTATTTGTTATAATATATTCTTTAAATTATTACCTTCTTGTCACGATTTTTTTATTTTAACTCTAATAATATTACAACTTTTTTTCTGATAAAATTACTTTTTTTCTCACAAAATTACAACTTTGTTCTTGTTACTTTTTCTCATAAAACTATGATTATTTCCCTGTCGTGACTTTTTGTTCTCATAAAACTGACCTTAAACATTTTTTTGCGAGATAAGACATTTTCTTGTAATATGACACAGTCCTCTTAAAACTACAACTTTATATGCATATTATGACTTGTAAAATTATGATTTTCTTTTTTTTATGACATATTCTTTTAATTATTTATCACAAAATTACAACTTTGTTATTGTTACTTTTTCTCGTTAAATTAAGATTATTTTCTTGTAATTACTTTTTTTCTCATGAAACTGACTTAATCTTATATGGCTTTTGTGAAATAGAATATTTTCTTGCAATATGACTGTCCTCATAAAACTACAACTTTATGATTTTCTTTTTATGACATATTCTTTAAATTATTACCTTGTAATATTATTACTTTTTTTTTTACTCTAACAAGATTACAACTTTCGTCTTGTAAAATGACCGTTTTTATCACAAAATTACAACTTTGTTATTGTTACTTTTTCTCGTTAAATTTCTTGTTATGACTTTTTTTCTCATAAAACTGACTTTTGTGAGATAGAATATTTTCTTGAAATATGACATTGTCCTCATAAAACTACAACTTTATTCTCATATTATATTATTATATCTCGCCTTTTTCTCATTTAAATAAAGCATTAGTCATTAATCACATGATTTTTTGTACGTTTCCACTTCTGGATCCTCTGATGTCATTTGACACGCTGTCAGAAACACAGAAGTTCCACCTGTCCAGCCCTGTTGATTACCTGCTCCGACCAATCACAGCAGAGTGGGCGGGACATCAGTGGATAACGGCAACAGGGAGTGGTCCATCAACCTGTCAATCAAACGGCCGATCATGCTTGACAGAGTCAACCAGAATATTACCGGAAATTGATTGAAAATAAAAGCTCTGCTGAAGACATACTAAGTTTACATGATGCCATACATTTAAAAATATTCAGTGGCGTCATACAAGATGCATGTGGTGATTGAGCTATTCTTAACTTGGTGCTCATCTGTCTTTCTTCCCACATTGAGGAAAAAAATAAATCTGAGATTTCGAGAATAAAGTCATAGGTTTACGAGAAAAAAAGTCGTAGTATTACGAGAATAAAGTCATAAGTTTTACGTGTTATTTTAGAGGGGAAATATAGCAGCGTGCCACCTGTGTGAAAATGAGGAATGTGGAGGATCTTGTGAAGTTACACTTTAGTAAAGGTTTCACAAATAAGGAAACACTTAATCTTTTGGTACATCAGCACCACATTATCATCAGTATCAGGACCTTGACAAGATTGTGCAAGAAACTGCATTTATTCCAAAGAAATAAACCGAGACAAACAGCTGCTACCTGTCCAGAAGCAGGCTCAGGCTGCTATGTCCTCTCGCCGTTTTTATTGGTTGCTTGTAATATGTTTTCCTAATATTATGACTTCTTTCTCATAAAGTTATGACTTTATTCTCGTAATATTATGACTTCTTTCTCATAAAGTTATGACTTTATTCTCGTAATATTACGACTTTTTTTCTCCTAAATTTATGACTTTCTCCTCGTAATATTACGACTTTTTTCCCCCTAAAATTATGACTTATTCTCGTAATATTACGACTTTTTTTCTCCTAAATTTACGACTTTCTTTCTCGTAAAGTTACGACTTTATTCTCGTAATATTACGACTTTTTTCTCGTAAAGTTATGACTTTATTCTCGTAATATTACGACTTTTTTCCCCCTAAAATTATGACTTTATTCTTGTAACATTACAACTTTTTTTCTCGTAAAATTCCGACTTTCTTTCTCGTAAAGTTACGACTTTATTCTCGTAATATTACGACTTTTTTCTTGTAAAGTTATGACATTATTCTCGTAACAATACGACTTTTTTTCTCGTAAAATTACGATTTTTTTCTCGTAAAGTTATGAATTTATTCTCGTAATAAAAAATGTTTTCCCTCATGTGGCCCTAATACTCCGTTGTAGATTACAACTTTCTTCTGGTAAAATTATTTTTTTCCCCCCTAAAAAAATGTTTTCTCATAATATGATTTTTTTTCGCTGTTACATTAAGTCTTTAATCTAAACACATTATGATTTTTTTTTTACCCTCAAAATATTTCAACTTTATTCTCTAATGTCATATTTTTCTTCCTTCTCAGGAACCATCACTGTCCACATGATGTGACTTTTATTGTGAAGTCTGAACCGGAAGTAGTGTGTTGCTAGGTAGCTTGCTGAGCCGGCCAGCAGCAGCAGTCAGAAGTCAGCCTCTCTCTCTCCGGTGGTACTCTCTGCATTCCTGCTAGCAGCCAGCACAACCAGTCCACTAGTGCTCGTATGTTGCCGTGCCGTCGTCTGTTACTCTCTGGCCTCTCTAGCTCAGTTTAGTCGTCGTCGGTGGTCGGTGTGATGGAAGTGGACAAAATGGACGAGAACGAGTGGAAGTATCACGGAGAAGGAAACAAGAGCCTGGTGGTCTCTCACGTTCAGGTGAGCTCAGGCTAACCATGGAGCTAACATGAAGCTAACACCAGAGTCCGGCCACAGCACAAGAAGGAGTTGTATAAATGTAGCTTTAAAGAGTACAACGCACCACCAACTCACACTTTTATAACCTTAAACATGCTTCAGTTTGGTGGAAACTTTATAATAATGATGTTGAAGTTTGTCAGGAAATGTCAGCAGTTTTATTCAGCTATCATTAGCCTGTGTTTGTTAGCTTAGCCGGCTTAGCAACTAGCCTAGAGTTCAACCAGTAAAATAAGACTGTTACCATGACAACACCGCTTAAAACCACCAGCAGTTACTAGAGATAACATGTGTGTTTATGTCTGTAACGTGTTGGACTGGCTGGGTGATTGTTTGGGTCATTAACTGAAAGGTTAAGTTTGCTAAAGTTAGAAAAAGGAGTTGTGTAAATGTAGCTTTAAAGAGGACAAACCAACACCCTGATTCACACTTTTATAACCTTAAACATGCCTCATCTTTGGGGTAAACTTTATAATAATGATGTGTAACTTCTGTATATGACTGAAGGGTGAAATGTCAGCTACCATTAGCTTGTGTTTGTTAGCTTAGCCAACAACTTGCCAAGAGTTCAACCAGTAAAATAACATCGTTACCATGACAACAAGGCTTAAAACCATTATTGGTTATTAGAAAAGACATGTGTGTTTATGTCTGCAAAGTGAGGGACTGACTGGGGGATTGTGTGGGTCATTAACTGAAAGGTTAAGTTTGCTAAAGTTAGCTGTTAGCAGCTTCCCAGGTTTCTCCTCCAGATGCTGTTTGAAGCAGCTCTTTGCTGTCTAACGGGACCTGCCTGGTAGCTGATACTCTGAGGCACACTGATAAGACCTTTAAAGTTCACTTCCATGCAGGTTGATCAGATGCTGGACTGACCCGGGTTAGGGTGCTGCTGGATCCACAGTCATCATGTCCCTGATAACTGTGGGAAAGTGTCTCATTCACATGGGAGCGGTCTTGTCATGTTGTTATTGAGCAACCGGTGACATGTTAGGAGGCTGTGACATCACACAGTGTTGTAATCTGTAATCTCAGGAACTGTCAAACTTTCTTTGGGGGTTTGATTATTTAACATTTACTTAATTATTGATTATTTACTTAAAGCTGAAGTAGGCGAGATTGGAGCAAATATGATTTAAAAAAAAAAAGTTATTTTTATAAAACTACATACTGCTATATCCTGACAGTAGTGCATAAAACAGGTAACATGAAAAAAAAAAGATGTGCCTCTGTGTCCTCCGGTGCCCCCAACGGCATCTGCAAGATTTCACAGACCGGAGGAAAACAAGCAGTAAGAGCTGATCTGAGGTCTGCTGTTCAAGAGAGCAGGCTGTCAATCACTCGCAAACTCCCATCAAACGGTCAAACTAGGCAGCGCTGATCAAATATGAATCAATATTCTGTTACGTTAATGCCTATTTCTTGCCTCAAATGTTTTCAGAATCATCTTGTAGTGTGCTGTTTAGCTGTAAAATTAGAAAGTTTGCGATGCCGCCGCAGTTGTTAAATCTGGTAAAGGAACGCAAAGTTCCGGTCACATGACCGGAGCACAGCCAATAGTAACGCTCTCTCTCTGAAATGACCTGTGATTGGTCAAAGTCTTCCGTCACGGGCTAGATTTTTTAAAGCCTGAAAACAGAGCCATGAGGAGGTGCAGAAGTCTAGTTTTCTCTCAGAACACTTGAATTACAATATGCTTAAAGGTTATTATGGAATTTTTGCCCGATGATGCCAAAAATATTCTGCCCACTGCCACTTTAATATACATTTTCCTCTAGGGCTGAGCAATAATTCAATGTGGTTATTTACTGACTTTAAATGGAATAATCGTATTGTGTGATCACTTAACAAGATTCCGTGAAATTTACTGACTTTAGTCCCGATACCAGATACTTGATACCTTACTTTAACAAATATTAACATATTGTTCTAGAAACCCCTTTTTTTTCACTGAACAAATGTAGTGTTAAATGTTGTCTTAACACAAGCAGCCGTACAAGAACTTTGTCCAAATAAAATATTCTAAAACTGCGAAAATGATTTAAATCAGGAAAGATTTATTTTATCTGAAACTTAATTTCTTGACATTTGACGCAACAGATACATTGCAGTTAGTATCAAAACGTTTTGAGCCCTAGATACCAGTTAAGAGTTTTGTCAGATGTTCTGCCACACAGTTCATTATGATAAATATTTTGTGCGATTTTTCAGGTATTTGTCATATAACGTATATTGATATTCAAGTAAATATTCATATCAATAATACTACTACCCTAAACAGCATTAAAGCTGAAAGCTAAAGTTTTAGTGTTGGCATATTCTCAGAGGTTCTCTTTGCTATTTACAATTTCTGTTTTTGCTAAAGATGTTGCTTGAAACAATTACATTTGAGGTTTGCACCCTAAGATAGATTACATACTTGACATATCAAATATTCATCAGTCTTCCTCATTCATTTGTAACCACAATGGACTAATACAACAAGAGATTACAACATAAGCTAACTAATCTTACTGGTATGTATCGTCATGTATCTCACTGCCCTTCAACAGGTGTGATTATGTAAGAGAGGGGAGTGTAGAACTAGCTTAGACAGAGGAATGATGGACGGACTACAAAAGGACTTGTATTTTTCAAATAACCAGATTGCCATCTATGCAAGTCAGTGTACACAACTCATTTAAACTAGAAACCTGGTTTCTGAAATTTGAGTATGGGACAAGAAACCTGGTTTCCCCAGCTAGACTTCATCTGGAGAATGCTAATTTCTTGTCCTTGTGTACACATAATTGGGTTTGTAATACACTTTTTATGCCTTTGCGCTGGCGACACTCGTGACTGGAGGCATTATGTTTTCGGGTTGTCCATCCGTTCGTCTGTACTTATGTACGTACGTATGTACGTCTGTCCGGTACATTGTGAACGCGATATCTCTGGAACGCCCAGAGGGAATTTCTTCAAATTTAGCATAAACATCCACTTGGACTCGAGGATGACCTGATTTGATTTTGGTTGTCAAAGGTCAAGGTCATTTTGACCTCACAAATCTCATTGGCCATAACTCAAGAATTCATATGCTAATTATGACAATTTCACACAAATGTCTAACTGGATAAAATGACGAAGTGATGACATATTGAACAAACATGGATGTAAACTGTAACTTGACTGGTTGGTGAAGGCATACAACCGCGAGGCGATAATTCTGTTTTTGTTTTATTTAATATGTAAGCAGGTGTAAGACCGACACCTATGACAGGGACAGTATAACTGTGACAGCATAGTAGCAGGATACAAAGACAGATAATTAAATGTATAGATACTGTACATCCTCTCATTCAAAATAGTTTCATTCAAAGTCTGACTAAAAATGAAACTAAGTTGACTAGAAGACTAAATTAAGTTGTTTTCCAGAATTGAACATTTGACTATATGTAAAATTTAGATAAATTCAAGCTGTAAGGAAAAACTCACTGCAGCATCCGTCCCACAAAAACGTGTGTCACCAATACAGATAAAATAATTGAGGCATTGGGAAATTTGATTACTGACCTACTGGGTAATTGTGGATTTTACAGTAACCAGGTTACTACACTGCAGTTTCCTGCATAACCTAATTTCTCTGAGCATTGTGGTTTCTTTTGCGCATGTAGATACTCACTGCTAAAGTATCCTGATATCTGTTCTGTCATCGTATTCCAAGATATATGGATGTTCTTGACTTAAACACACCCAAATGCTTACAGATGTAGTCACTGTTGTGTGTTATAACAGTTAATAATACAGTGTATTGTGTTTGAAAGTTCTTTGGACAATCAGAGACACTTATCCCAACTCACAGAGTACTTACTGTTCCGGTTGCACGGTGGAAAAACTATATCAGTATTTTAACCCGCCTCAGGAATATCTTGGAGATGTTCTTTCCTGGGTTGACCCTGCTCAGTAGTTAGGGTGTGACTCCAGGTTTGTCCCGTGTTTAAATGAGGCTCCACTGATCCTAACTGAGCTTCTCATCTCTTCTTCTGCAGCTTTCCAGAGTTCTACGCCTGCCCAAGTATCCAGCCGAGGACTCGGAAAACCCACCACAGGTAAATACGAGTCTGTGTGTGTCTCAGGTGTTTTCTGAAGCTAAAGCCTGGGCCAAACGACTGCACAGTAAAAACATCTTGAAGCAGATCACATGGAAATATTTTAGTGAATGTGTGCTTGATGATTACATTTTATGTTTTGCAATGTGAACTTCTATTCTCTCTGACACTTTAGAGTTAACCCAATTTTAACCCCAAAGTGGTCACCCCCACTAATTTTACTATTGGGCCTAATTTACACCAGATTGTCTTTCATTTGATGTTCAGTTTGAGGTCCATCATAAACTGTAATAAGCATGTTTTAATATTATTGGAGTGGTATTTCAGATGTTGTGGTGGCTGAACCACAGACATAAGCGCTTACCTCCAGCTCTCACTTCAAAACAGACCAAACTGTCCTCATCTGCAGCTCCATTCTTCTTTTTCCTACAAAGTAAATACAACTTTGAATTAAACCTTATTGGAATTGTCAATGGACAAAATCAATCAGGGCTCAGTGTGAGCTCCCATTTCACGACTGGTCGATTAATTGAAATGTGTAGTGTGAGTTAACACAATGTACAAGATTAATAAAATCATACAGCTTTAGGCTGGTGGACCAGAGATTCTCTGTTACAGCTGAGTAAACACTAGCTTCAAATACATTAATAGGAAAAACACAAACAAAAATGAACAAGTATATAAGAAAACTAGAAGTGCACTTGGAGAGCGCAGACCTCCGCCGTGGCAGGTTTCATATACGCCGTAGCTGTGTGATGTAAGAGTTCATGTTGATGATGCATGAAGAAATGTCCGTAATCCTAATAATGTCTGATTGATCCGTGACTGAGAGGAAGAAATAGATGTTGGATTAAATTCAAGGTGCGGTTCATACCTGTTAGCATGCTTCCTATTAGGGTTGTAAGAAAATATTGAGTATTGCGATATTATGTTTTGTGATGTGTCAGTGTATGTGCCCTCTCTAAGTAGTGTTATGATGTTGGATGTTGCAGGGACTGAGATAAATGCAAATGCAGATCCCGCTGTTCTGCTTGCATAAAAAAGTAACTTTTTTTACTCAGATTTTATGCATATGGTGGTGTGTTCTTAAAAAAATGTGCCTTGCTTACAGTATTGCAATATATTGAATTGTAACCCCTGTATCATGATACGTATCGTATCACCAGATTCTTGCCAAAACACAGCAGCCCTAGTTACAGTAGAAACTTAAGTTAGTGTAATGGCTTAGCGCTGCAGTACAGGGCTCCATTTAGTCACTGCGTTGTTTATAGTCAGTGGAGCAGCATCAGATCTCACATCCTGGTCAGATTAAAGGCTGGAAGGCATAGTCCCTGATCCAAATGTAAACCAAAGTGGAGCCCCGCCCAACCCAAAAATTCAAATTTACTCTGAGCTGCTCATCAGCTGCCATCACTCTGAAGCCTTATTTACTTTTAACACATGGCCTCACAGAGGACAAATAACCCAAATAACTGTGTCAACTTTAGTCAAATCTGTCAAGTATCAGAATAATTTGCTGTTTTACCTGTCTTGTCTTGTGTGTTTATTCTCCAGACGGTGGAGCAGGCCTTCAGGCAGATCCAGAACATTGTTGACTTCAGCTCCAACGTGATGAGCAGCCTGCTGGGAGAGAAGTTCATCCACAGCGGGGTAAGACACTGTTGTGTTCACACAGTTTGCTGTCATCCAGTGTATACATATATTTTTTTTACATCTTATCTTTGATCACTTTTGTCTTTGTTTTATCTTACAAAACATTAAAAACATGCACCGCAGATTTATCATCGCCCTCCTATAACATTGTCAGACTCATGATGGACTAAAAGGGTTTAAATCGATGCAGCAGAACCAGAGTCAAAAAACATAAACATAAACTGCAACACACAACAGCAGTATGAGACACACCAGTGTCATGTTGATGTGTGTCAGCATCAGTTGACACAAGTCAACAGGACACACCACTGTCTCTTCCCCCCCGTGTCAACCCAGAAAAGCACCAGCTCATTCACTCTAGTTGATCCGAGGATTACATCTTCTGTCTGAAAAAAATCCTTTCCATTTGAATGATAAAAAAAAAACAGGTACAAAACCAGCGTAAGAATTGTAATACATTTTTGGTGGACTAATTTTACTGTCAAAATTCTGGGGGTGTTTGTAAAAAATAGTAACGGTGAATAAATTAGTATTTTAAGCCTAATGTGAATCCCTACTGGAATATATGCTCCCATCAGATCTGGACCAGCTAAAGCAGACAGCTTTCCAGCAGCTGAAATTCACAAAAACAATGAGTTACTGTGTTGGAGTCTGGAGGGTTTAGCACATGAACAACACTCCCCGGGTCACATGGTGCCTATATTTAGATGCAATTATTAGATGGAAGTTAGATTCAACAGCTCAATTTATTAGTCTGTCAAAATTTAGAACACTATTAAAAAATTCACTATCAAAGCCGGCGTTGTACATATCACCCCCATAATGAAGTGATGATTGATATACATACAGTATAGACAGAGTTATGGACATGTTCCGTTCACAAACTGGAGTTAAGTGACTGTTTTCATTTTGTCTACAGGAAGTGGTCAAACTGCCGTTAGAGTTTGTGCGACAGCTGTCAATCAAAGTTCAACATCAAAGACCAGGTAAAACTGTTGTAGTCATTTCTGTGCGAAATATCTGATACTGAAATCTGTTAAAGGAGCAGTTTGACATTTTGGGAAAGCTGCTTATTCACTCTTTTGCATAGAGGTAGATGAGTACTGATCATGTTCTGTCTGTCTGTGTGTGTCAGCCTGGCGCTGTGATAAGGTGATGGACATCTACAGCGGCTGTGCTCTCTGTCTGCCCAACCTGACATCTCCAGCCCTCCACCAGCCAACACACACTCCTCCACTCTGCATTGAGATCAAGGTATGCACACACATAGTCATGTTTTTTTTTTAAGGCATAAAATTGGTTTTAATTTCAACTTCATCTCGGTAATAAAACTGGAGATCTAGTTTAAGATGATGTTCTTCCTCCTGAGAAGCAGTCGCAGTTTCAGAAATCTTTTCCTGTGAATCACTCTCACCCAGAGTTAAAACAACAAATCACATGAGTGTGACTGAGTGAGAGCATGTGTTTTACTCAGCTGCTGTTTTTGTGTGTGTTTTGTTTTTAGCCTAAATGTGGGTTCTTGCCGTCCTCCAAACATGTCAGCAAAGATATCAAGACCAAAGTGTGCCGCTTCTGCATGCACCAACACTACAAGGTAACTACAACACCTACATCGACAGTATAACTACACCAACGACAGTACAAATACACCAACAACAGTACAACTACAACCAAAACAATGGTACAACTACAACCAAAACAATGGTACAACTACACCAAAAAATGATAGTACAACTACACAAAAACAACGGTACAAGCTGACCAAAAACGACGGTACAATTACACCAAAAACAACGGTCCAACCACGCCAGCGACAGTCCAACCACACGAACGGCAGTTCATATCATCAGCTGTCGCACATTTTAATTCCTTCAGTAACTTGATGGCAGACCAAAACTAAACTTGTCTGTTGTCGGGTTTGTGTTCTCTGCAGCCAGTGAGTGTTTCTGTAGTTCCAACACAGTCATACGTTTTCTCTCTCGTCATATTCTCCAATTCAACTTTTCATTCATATCATATCAATAACTTAAGTTTATAAAGGTAATAGTTTTGAATCGGGATCTTCAGTATTTGGATCAAGTAATTCATGAAAAGTAAGGGGTGTTAGATTTAGTAGCTCCAGCTGCTATTTTAATGTGTCAGCACAAACTCTTTTTGTTGTTTCTATTACTTCTGTCTCTCTTTCTTCCTTCATCACATTGTATTTTCTCTCTCTCTCTCCAGGTGGCCAATGGGAAGTGGAAGAGACCCAGTCTGTACTGTCCTCTAGACTTGTTCTCGGGGTGAGTTTACTGCAGCTACTGCTGTTACCTTCAACACTACTGCATTCACTATGTGTGGAACTCATACGATCAGGTATACTGTAGTAATGTATATAACAAAAACACATAACAACAATAGTGTATATATTAAGGTCAGTTCTGCAACTAATCCTACCACCACACTGTGGATACAGCTCCTAATATGAAGCTGCTTCACTGTTCTGCAGCTGAACTTGACGTTCTCTGGTTTCTCTCATGTTGTTCAGGAACAGACAGAGAATGCACTTTGCCATCAGACACCTGATAGAAGAACCTCAGAACAACTTCAAAATCTTCAAGGTGAGACACAACCAGTCCTGTCTGTCTCTCTCTCTCCTGCACTGTACAATGTGGAACTGTTCAATCACAACTTCCAACTCCATCAGCAACACAACTACTGGTTTACAGGATAGAAAAAAATGTGATGGGATTAACAGAATGATTTGAGCAGGAAGTGTAAACTGAAGGCGCTCCACTGCGCTCACATGTTACGATGGTGCAGATGTGATTTTTATGAAAAGCTATAAAGAGTATTTATGACTGACTGGCTTTGTCTTGGGTCAGATTCTCCATCTGAAGTTCTGCATTTTGAGCCCAGACTCTCTAAACTGGATCTCAGCTTGAGATCAAGTTTCTGCAAATGCAACTAATCAGTGTGTGTGTGTGTGTGTGTGTCAGGGTGGTCAGTGTATCTACAGCAGTAAGGAGGGCAGTGACGACTCAATGGACCTGAGCTCTCTGATGCATCATCTCAGACCGTACTTCCTGTATGGAAACAACCGCATCAACTGTCACATGACCAGCAAAGCTGTCCTGAACGACTTCATCCAGGTAAAGCCGACACATAAATATACGGTGGTTCATACACAAGTGTCCTTTTAATTGAAAGTAAAATTATATTGGTGTTATACAGCTGAGCAATAAACAAAAAAATTACCAACATCAGGAGTCCCCAATGGACCAAATGCTCCTCACGTCTCAGTGTCAGAGCAAAACAGAAAAACCTGAAGTATTTTCCAGATGTGAAACTGCTCAGTCAGCTGGAGATGTGAGAAGAGAAGTGTTACACAGTGTTAGTTGCATTATTATTAACTGGTCTCTTATTTAAAAAACACTGGATTAAAGTTAGTATTGACAAATGTTAGTGTACTTTCTTGTTAACTTTTTCATGTTAAAAGTAGGGCTGTCAATCAAATGATTATACATGATTAATTGCAAATTAATCCCACATTTTGTATCTGTTCAAAACGTACCTTAACGGAAGATTTGTCAAGTATTTAATACTCTTATCAACATGGGAGTGGGCAGATATGCTGCTTTATGCAAATGTATGTATATATTTATTACTGGAAATCAATTAACAACACAAAACTAAAACTGAGCCCGATACAACCTAAAAGTCGCAAGTTGTGTTAATGCCTTAAAGAAATTGGTGGCATTAAAACTAATTTGCGTTAACGCCTTATTATCACGTTAACTTTGACAAAAATTTGTTCAAAAACATTTTCACTGCGTTCAAAAAATCTTTGCTCTCCAGATTTGTTTAGGGTGATGACATCACAAAATATGATGACAGACATTCGAAAAGCTCGATAGAAGCTTTGAATGTAAAAAATGACATTCAGTAAAGCCCTACCGGCTGTGTAGAGGACATTAACCAGGTTTCATTGAATAGATCTGCTTTCAGACACACACTGTGGTAAACTATCCCTCTGTAGGTCCTGGTGAACGCCCTGCTGGGTGGTGGAGGAGGAGATGGAGGGTCGCTGACGGACACACGAGGAGAAGGACGGAGCTTCTGTGAAGCGAGTCTGTTCAACAAGGAGAGGATTCGCCACGGTCAGAACCTGCCTGTCAATCAGTCTGTTTTTCTTTCTGTGCGTCCAGCCAGGTTTTAGTGATTCCACTGAACTGGTCTTTTAATAGTGGTTTGAGCTCCACTCAGCTACAGCTGAAAGGATCTAGAAGCTAAAGTTGTTCAATTTACTAAACAAACAATATGAAGACTGGAAACCAAAATCAAGCACTAGTTATTTAAAGACGGAATTTTCTCGTTCCAGCTTCTACAGTGTGATTATTTGCTGGTTTTCTTTGTTTTGTAAATTGGTAAATTGAATATTTTTCGATTTTGGACAGTTGGTTTGACAAAACAAGAAATTTGTAACTATTTTGTTTAAAGGCAAAACGATTAATTGAGGAAATAATCTCTCTTTTCCTGCTTACTTTTCTCTCTCTTGACCTCCAGACACATCCACACACACGCACGCACGCACGCACGCACGCACGCACGCACGCACACACACACACACACACACATCAACGTGTGCAAATAAACAAAACACCTCACTTTGACTTAAATCCAACTTTTCACATAACTTACAAATCACAACTTTCATGATTTAGTCTAGTCTGTAGCGTTGTGACGCTGCTGGTTTTGCTGGTGTGAATTGTAACTGTAAACCAGTCTAACGGATCCGTGTGCAGCCTGTCTCTGTCATTCCTCTCTTACAAAGGTTCTTCTTGTGCAGCAGCCTCCCTCAGAAATGTTTGTGGTTTGAAAGAAGCACTTATGTCTTTTCAACACAAACATTTTGCTCGTAACATCTGATTCTGATTATGTAAATATGTGAAACTGAAAACCTGACACGTCATTTTCTTCATGTTTTTTAATGCTGAGCTAGACATTAAATACTGATTTAAACATTTAAAGTAAACGTTTTATAAACCAGATTTCTGACCTGAAATGGTTTGATGAGAACAGAAAAGATGACCTCTCTCTCTCTCTCTCTCGCTCTCTGTTTACAGGCTCTCAGGGTTTACCCAGCGACAGTGTTTTGTTCAGGATTCTTCAGACTCAGATGTTGGACTCGCTGGACATTGAAGGACTTCACCCTCTGTACCGCCGAGTGGAGCAACACCTGCAGGACTTCCCCAAGGAGAGGTAATACACGGTTAACAGGTATCAGAAGAAAACTGTAGTAATGGTGTTCATTTAGATAAATGTCACTTATGAAGGATCACTGTCTGGTCTCATCACTTCCTGTCTGTGTCAGAACTCGTCTTCAGATGGACGGGCCGTACAACGAGGCCTTCCTGGAGAAGCTGCAGAAATGTCCGACTGAGGACGACGGCTCCGTGGAGTACGCCGTCGCCAAGGTGAGACTGAGAGCTGGAACCTGAAGTCAGGTTCTCTGTGTGATGGTCCACGTTTTCTCCAATGTCAGCTGACAGTCGGTTAACAGCAACCCTGTAAAAATCATCCAGCTCAGTAGCGATAGTGCAGTTCCACATAACAGACTGAGGGAAAATACTGATTTGTCAAGAAGGAAAGTGAGACATTTCAAACTGATGGCCATAACCGTCGAGGTCATGCAGTGACAGTGGAAGCAATGTTACGTCTCATTAACAACAGCCGCTAATTCATCGTTTTTTTTTTGTTGTAAATCAGTTACTGAATGGGGCTGTTTTCCACCCTCCGAACACTCACAAGCCTAAGGGGCTGTATACATGCCGTGTCTTTTGCACAATCAAATCCATTGTCAATGTAGGCACACTCAAACGCGGGAACGACGCCGTCGCGGCGCGCAAGCAATGGCCGCGTGCCGAGATAAAAATAGTCAAACTTTTGAAACACTTCAGCGCACTGCATGTCATGTGTCGACAAAGAACCAATCACAACTGGCAGATATCTTTTCTTTCTTCTATAAATATCAGTCTATGGTAAATATATGGAGGAGAAGTTAATCATTTTAGTGCAGTTTTACATCTGTCCCACGGACTATTTTACTTGCTTCACCCTTTCCGACCGAGGACGTCACAACATCTGGTTGAAAGGTCAGCCAAGTTGACACAGAGAAATTGAGTGTATAGCTACTTTGAGGGATTTACAGTGCTGGAAATGCATTTATCTTTGTTTTGATTTTGTTTACTTTAGTCAGCGAGGCTTACTGCTAAATTATTAATTTTTTGGTTGTTTAGTAACTCCGACAGTAGCACAACCTCCAAAGCACCTTGGATAAAAGGATGAAAGCGGTACGGCTGGTGTTTTCCACGCATTTTGAGACGCGGCATGTGAACAGCCCCTCCAGATAGTTGCATGTCTAACTGCTGTGTGTTTTGACTTCAGGTCCATCAGTACCGCGTCGCCATGACAGCCAAGGACTGCTCCATCATGGTCGCCCTGGTGCCCAGCAGTGAAGAAGAGGATGATGAAGGGTAAGAGCTCTGAAAGGAGTGTTGATCACTTAGAAGAGTGTCATTAACTGACAAGTGAACCTTCAGTCTGCATGCAACTCAGTGAGACATTAGGGGTAAATTCTGTATTTTTCAACCTGGACCCATGTTTTTATGTCTCAGTGACTAATGGGGACAACAACGTTTGAGGCTGGTCCAGTATTGAGAGAGAACACTACAGCTGCCAGCCACTAAACGGGCTTTAATGTAATCACTTGGGGCAACTGCTCACTGTCCGTTTACGTCCACTAAAAGTTCTTGTTTTTGCCACTGACAGGCTCAGATTGTTATTATAAGTGTCTGACAACATTATGGAAAAGACCCTACGGAGAAATAATGTTTTTCTTTATATATTGATTGAATGGGCAACTGTTTTTGTGAATCAGTGTGTAGCAGCTGATGAAGTCCACCAGGTGGAGCCAGACATCAGCTCAGCATATTTAAACTGACTCACTTCTTCTCTCTCCTCCTCCAGGCTCTCCAGTCAGAGGCGGCTCAGGGACTTCCTCTCCTCCAGACCTCCTGCTTTCTCGTACAAGGTCTCCATCTTGGATCTGGACCCGAAGCCGTTCGACAGCATCCCCTGCCAGCTGCGCCTGGACCAGAGGATCGTCTCCTGCTACCTGAGGACTGGCGGTGCCTTACCAAAGGGCTCTCTGCCGCATCACTCCGGCATCTTCACAGCTGCAGAGAGAGAGGACTGCACGCTGCACTTCCACCCCGTGTGACCTCCCCCAATAAGAGCCGGACGACCCTTAAGACGAAGACTACGGACGCCACGCTGATGCTTCAAACGGAGACGCCATGTTGATGCAGAGGTCTAGAATCACTACAGACCAGAGCTGTTAATCCGAGGCTTTACTGAAGTACTTTCTCTTCATCAGCTCATGTTAACGGTTAACAGCTCAGCAAATTCAAAATCTCCAGGAAGTCACCACTAACTCACCAGACCTTTCAGTGACTTCCAGATATTTCTGTTACTGATTCTAGAGATTTTCTTCGACTTCTCGCTCCCGTCAGGAGATGAATCCCAACATCACTGCTCTGTTCATATTTATTAGAAAACTTACAGGGAGCTTTGTTCTTTTCCTTTTTGTGACAAGAGTTTGGATTGACCTCCTGACGGGACTTTTATCATGGCAACAACATGAATGTTCTCGTTCTCCATAGCAACGCTGCTGACAGCGAAGCTCTGAGAAGAAGAAAGAGGATAATGCAGGTGGAGAGAAAAGCAGATCGTACGTATGATGTCATTTCCTGAATGTAGGCGGGGCCTCTGGTAGAGTGAGGCGGAGCCAATATGTATGTCCAGGTTGAACTGTAGCATCACTATGGTAACAGAAGCACTGGTTACCATAGCTACAGCCACAGAGGAGGGGCTGATGTGATCACCTGAGGGTCTGTGTGAGTCTCAGAAACTGGATGGAGATGATTCAGTTCTCTGCTGGACTCTACGGAGGTTTTCAGTCCAACTCGTCATCACACTGATCAACTCATACCTATTTCATTAATGAGTTGACATGCGGCAGTGTTTGGATGTATCGAAAACCTCCATGAACCGCAACTGTGAGATCCAAAATGAAAGCGAGCGATGCTTCACCTCCGGGTGTCTTGTTTGTTTTGACCCTTGTTCAGTTGTTGGCGGCAAGTTAACACGTTCTCTCGTCAGGCTTTTGTGCCGAGATGTTGAAGGTCAATTGTTTGTGACTTTATTTTTCTTTATCAGGGAGGAGAGTTGAGGGTTGTTAAAGGGTCACTTCACCCAAATAATAATAATAATAAAAAGAAGCTTTTCCTCTTCCCCCAAGTCAAATCTATCCAGTTTAGGTTTTATTTGTCCAGGTTTTGAGATTTCTGTGAGATTTCTGTTCAAGTTTTTTTATTCTCACAGCACTGAAAAATGACATTTTATGATTGATTAATTCTAATTAAACTATTAATTCGGAAGAAAATAGTTCCAATAAAAAACTAAAACACTGTTTCTGAAAATAATAATTAATTTGTGCCAACATAAACTAAAGTCAAGGCAGAAATCTCAGACACACATCTCAAAACATGGACAAATAAAAAACAAACAGATTTCACTAGAGGGAAGAGAGAAATCTCACTCAGTGGCCGCTTCATTAGGTACACCTGTACAATATAATGCAATCCAGTACAACAGCCCTGTTGTAAATTCTACCTTTATGAAGCTTTAATTGGTCATTTTCTGGTGTCAGAGAGGTTATATTATACTGACAGGTGTTTCTAATGTTTCGTCCGCCCCACTTGCATACATGAGGGGATCAGAACTAAATATAATACAGTCCAGTACACCAACACCACCTATCAACACCTGACTATTATGAGACTTGTAAGGGTGGCATTAGTGACAGAGCTGTTGTATTAGCTCATGCAGTTGTAGTCTTAGTACTGAGTGTATATATTCTAGTAATTTGGGTAAAGTGACCCTTTAAGGTCCAGCTGGGACCGCTGACTAAGCAGCTCTCGTTGGGTTCTTCAAGCAAAGACGCTTGTGTCCAGCTGCCTTTGTTCGTTCTGACATAAAACCTCCTTTTGTGTTAGAAAGAAAGCACATTATTTTAACTCTTATTGTTGTCACAGCCTGTTTTGTTGGAAGAAAAGCAGCATTTTAGTAATTGTCTAACACTCCTGTGTTTACTAACCTGGTGATGGGTGGCTTTGTAAAGGTACGGTTACATTACACTTTGGTGCTGCCACGAGTTTGGTCGTGTCTAGAAGGTAACCCACAATTTGGGAAACACTTGGCGAGGTGGTTGCGGTTAGGCGTTGACCTCGAACAGTTAAGGTCGAGTCCTGTGAGAGTTTTCGCAATTTGCGGGTTACCTTTTTAGACACGACCCACGTGTTTGCTGTTTTGGTGCGAGCTCACAGGTCAGAGTTCACCTTTGACCTGGGATTTCACACAGTGGGCCGATAAGAACCACTGATGCAATGTGTCATCACACGACCAGACTTCACTGAACAGAAGACTAATGTGACCGTACATTCGCAGAGCAGGAAGCAGAGGATTTTAAAGCGAAGAGGTCAGCGTGTCCGGTCTACTGTAGATCAATCTGACCCAGCAGAGCAAAGGCTGCTGGATAACAGACAGCAGTCCTCTTCAGACAGGCCGAGCTTCATGCTGTTGCTCCGCTGGGTTTTTGTGCCATAAGTGGCTTGTTGTGTTTTTGTCCATGTGCCTAAATGTTCTGGTAGGACTGGAGGATGGCGGGTGGTGGTGTGTGTGTTGAGAAAACTCTCTTTGTTACAGGCTGCGTTCACAGCTGAGATCTGAGACACATCGTCTCTGTTCAGACTGACATCAGTTCAGTTTATGAGCTGCTTTGGACGCAGCCGTGAACTCTCAGTACCTCAAACTCCTGACGACCCGAACCGAAGCTCAACGGGGTCGTCTGATGTTTTCAAAGCGATGCGTTCAGGAGCGCTGGCAGGTTTCTGAGGACGGGATGGTGATGTCACCAGGAGTTGAGACTAATACGCCGACTTCAGCTCAGCAGATGAGTGTTGACTTTAACTCGAGTCCAGATGTTGCTTGTGTTCGGATTATCTTGGGTCTTTTTGTCCAAACCTGTGATTTCCTCTCCTGGTGATCTCATCGTCCTCTCAAACCAGCAACGCTCACGGAGGCTTCAGATAAACTGGTAACACTTGACTTCAGTTCCTGTTTACAGTGTCCGCTCTCCAACCTCCACAACCTCCACCAGCCAATCAAACGTCTGAAAGGAATCACACTACAAGACTGAAACTTCAGACGACACAAAATCCTTCACACTCCACTCTGATCTCCCATCGTCGGGTAGCCGATGAACGTCTGCTGCCTTGCTCATCAGCAGCAAGTCAGTGTGACGTGAGCCAATCACATGTCCACCCAGTCATCAGCAGGGTGACGTGGTCCGTAGTTCTGTTAAATCCAAACACTAAAAAGGTTTAAAGCAAGACAGACTTCAGTCCTAACACTTGTTACTCTGGACGGTTTGACCTTTAACCAATCACGTCACCCGCTTTCTGGCTGACGCCTTCGTTGCCTGGGAGACGGAGGAGTTAAAAGGATGGAGAGTGGACAGCAGTGAACTGAACCAACCACTGATCGTTCTAACTGTTGAACTGAAGACGCAACAGGCAGCATGATGGGAAAGCAGAGGCTCATGGGAGTTAAGAGGGAGGAGGGTGGGAAAATATCTGCGTTGTCTCAGAGCGAGACACTCGAAGATTTGATGTCACTATGACTTTGATTCTATTAATTTTGAAACTTCTGAAGAGTATAACAGATATATAAACTTTACGCCAAAGCATCCGATCGCTGCAACTACGTTTGAACGGATTATTTTCATAGTTTCACAAGAAAAAAGTAGCCTCAGTTTGTGTCTCATCACATTCTAGGATTTAGGACGGCTGTATGACTGCAGCATTAGTTTAAAATACGATGCATTAACAATATAATACTATCACCATTAAATTAGCGTTCAGTTACCTTAAACAAATTATTTATTTGGATATGTCTGAGCTTTGAGAAAAATCTTATTTTCTAAGTTTGTAAACTGTAATCACAATAACCCATCCATAAACTCTGTCATTTTGAGCAGATTGTTGTATCCAGCACCTGCAAAGAATAACCTACACACAAATAGCTTGTTTCCAATTGTACTTTTATTCTACATGGACATGACAATGTTTAAACCACAAACGTTCCTCCTTAGATTGAAATTCTGTCATGCCAGTGTAGAACAAAAAGAAGAAATGGGAGTGAGATCGCACTGTGCAGGCATGTCTTCGTCTTTCTATCGTGGTAACTTAACTATCACTTAACAACACAGCAGTTCTGAAATTTTTTTCCAGAATAATCAAAGCCTTTTCTGTCGATCTGGATAAAAAAATATTCTGTTTCTTGCATGACGAAAAAAGGATTTTTGTTATTGTTCTCCAAAGTTGCAATTTTATCTCCTAATCTAGACAAAGACACAAGAGAAACCATCCACTTACTTTGCTTGTTGTGGAGCTGGGGAGAACTGTATTACGCATTCTTCATCAGTAGATTGAGTTTGTTAGTTGTCACATTTTAAAGTCAACATGGATGAGAAGTCCTCGAGGAGTAAATTCAGGCCTGTGTGATTATGGTCAAAAGCTCCAGCAAGAATCTTTATTGTGCAGAAGACACAATATTTGATCATCCAGATAAACAAAGAACCTTCAAGGATTCCTGAAATCTCTTCAAAGTTATTTAAGTGTTAAAATGTGTTGTTGGGTTCAGATTCTCAGATTTAATTTAATTTAATAATACTAACGGACACAAACTGGGGCTAAAAACCATAGAGCTGATAAACAAACTTAGTCCTCACTGTGAGATGAAGCTCCAACAGGTGAGCTGCAGTCTGATTGGTCGTTGGTTGCCTCTGCCTCCGCCTGCTGCCTGAGCGTCGGCCTGCAGAAACATCACATCACTGTGATACCTACAGACTTCTAATAACTGCGTGTGTGTAAATAGCTGAGAGAAGAAAACTATTTGAAAATACAAAGGCGACACTGCTGTCTGGCATTTTGTATTTAAATTATTTATTTTTGTAGATTTTGACCAATGAGCTCTGCTGTTACAACCGTCACAGTCGTGCTCTTTCTATTGAATAAAGATTTCTAAGAGACTAAACCAACGCTGTATGTTTTACTTTATTTGTACATCATTTCAGACATGTTAAAAGGTTCATGCTGGTTTTACAGTAGAAAAATGTTTTTTTTCATGTTTTATGTCGTTGTGCTCGGAGATGAAGATGTGAGTTCTGTGTCCTGTGAAAGGCTGACCGCCATGATGACCGACTCCAAGGCGGCTTCAGGTCCCAGAATCCTCAGCAGGCTCTGAAAGGCCTCAGCAGCGCCGCCTACAGCCGCAGAGGGAAACAACTGCAGCGCTGCAGAGACACAGAGGAACAAGTGGAAACATCAACATTTGACCTGCTGGTGTCTTTGTCCTGATCAATAATGTATCTGTTACAGGCTGAGGAAAGGCTGGTAGTCAGTATATTGGTGGAGCTTGTTTAAGCAGCCTGCAGACAGTACTCAGGGCTGAAAAAACATCCTTCACATTTTTTTGGGGAGTATAATATTTTCCTCTAAAGACATAACTGAACATCAGTAAAAGATAAAGCATTACAAGAAAATACTGTTTTTTTAAATACACAAATCCAATATTATCTTATCAATGATCCGGTCTCTATCAAATTAAATATGATTTTAAGTAAAATTAATGCATTAATAATACAACAATTCCATCAGAATGTGTTTTTTTTGCCAGATTACTATTGTTTTAGTTGAAGAACCTCTGACTTCACTGTGTGTCTCACTTCTAAAAACCAATCCTACATCACAGTAACTAGCCTGTGTGTCAGTCAGTATGGTTAGTGTTATTTAGCTTCCTGTCTGCAGATAGCTGTGAGAGTTCAGGTAAACTGCAGGAGTCTGACAGAAGGGGAACGGACATCTCACCTCTCTCAGGGATCTTTGTCAGCAGCTGGATCTTGGGAGTGACTCTGTCGTCTCTGGAGACATCCACTGACCAATGAACGAACAAGACGCAGCTGTAAACAAAAACACAAGCAGTGAGAGGTCAGCAGAGAGGGGACAGCTCAGGGCTCTGTGTGTTTCTGTGCTCCATCATGATGAGCGCATTTACCCAGAAAGCTCAGGGTGATTCAGGGTCATGACCTCTGACCTGCTGCCTGCAGGAAGAGAGACGACAGATGGATACTTCTCCTGCAGAGAGATAAACACAGAGAGAGAAAGAGGGACTGTTACAGCAACCGATAACCCTTTCAATGTCCATATAAACTTTCCCTTTTAGCGGTTTGATAAATACAGGTCTTGATCTACTAAAGGATCCGTTCTCCTCAAAGACATTATAGAAATAACATTGACTGAGGTTGGATAAAATCTACAAACTATTCCTATATAAAACAAATTGATGTTTTTTCAAACATGTGAATCAGATTCTTTAACATCTCTGATCTGTATTAACCTGCTCTGCATGTCTGTCACACTCATGGTCTCAGTTCGATCAGAATTAAAGTTTTTTTCTTTCTTTTTTTCTGCCAACCAAACATCCCTTGTTTTAGAGCATGCAATGTGCAACAATATGTTCCTATATATTTGCAGGAAAATTAAACTACTGTTAAAACAAGCAGCTGTTGTCTCATTTAGTTTTGTTTCTCTGACATATTCAAGTGTTGTCTTGAAGTATTTTTACACTTATAAGCAATTATTATGCAAATTATTTACACAAAATATTACCGCAGTAACGAGATAAAGAAATACCTTTAATATTCTTTAAAAAAATAAAGACAAAAAATGAAAAAGAAATAATGAAAAAAAAACATCATTGATTGAATTACTGTGCCACTACTGGTTATTTCAGCATACTGTACATGAGTTGAAAGTTACTTATCTTTTTAAAGAATCAGTTCAGCTTCTGTCTGTTACATGACAAACTTGAGTACAAAATTATCAGTGAATTTATTCATTTTTCAAATAAGATTTCTGACATTTATTTAAAAACAAATTGTTTGTAATTTCCCTTCAGTTCCGGCCACATCACCAGGTAAGCACTAGTTATTTCCTGGCCTGCAGAAACCTGGTCAAATGCTGCCGCTTTCCACCATTTTCCAAGTTGTCTCAGTCGGCCTGCGGGCGGCGCTACAACATCTGTTTAGTAACCTAAACTCTGGGCCTCATTCATCACACACAATACACAAGTTTGTACACGGAGACACAACATTAAACTGCACTAAGGAGTCAAGAGGAAACAGGAGCGAATACTTGGAGTGTGAGGTCACGTTGTTGTTTCATCGACTTTACAGATGAAATGACGAGAAATGAAAGCTGCTTCAGTTCTACTGAAAACATCTCGTCTTTGTTTTTCATGGAGAAACAGAAGCGAACATTTGTGAACTTTACGACTCATGAAAAGGTTTTGAAGGAAATGATTTATCTGAGTTCAGAGATGTTGAGTTTAATGACTTTACAAATGAAATTCTGGTGATTCTGAAGTGAAATCTGATCTGATAATAAAATCTGATTTACTCTTTAGCCTCGACTCTCTCTCTCTCACACAGCTGTTTTCAGTATACTTTCCAGTCATTAGGGGTGTGTCCAACAGGTGAGGGGTGTGTCCAGGTGACTCAGCTGAGAGGCATTTGCAGCTGTGTGTGTGTGTGTGTTGTCTGTAATCAGATGTTTCTACTCCCTGAACCAGCCCAGACCAGAACCAGGTCTTTATTGTCCTCTACTCTGAGCAGGTTGTCAGTTTGTTCCTCTCATGTTGCTCATCAATATGTAATCTTGATCCAGCTTGATTCATTTTTGCAGACTTTCTATGCATTCGTTTTTGTCTTTATATACAAACACATTTTAAACTGTCCTTATCCCACATGCATGGCATCTCTTTTTTCAGCACAAACACTGTGCTTAAACTGATTTCTCATTTTGTCAAATTTACAAAAGCATATAAGCTGCTAAGAACCCAAAATACAAGAAAAATGACACAGGCACCTATAAAAATGTACAAATCTTCAGTCAATATCACTCAAACTATTATTATAGTATGCTACTTCTACACACAAAAACAGAGGCAAACTATAAACTATAAATACAAGATATATAAACTATAATACAGTCTGTTTACAAATAAAGTGATTTTTTTTCTCTTTTGCATTGAAAGTTCATGTTTGCCTGTAAATCACTGAAAATATGAATAATTCAGTTTTAAAAATGTTTTAACTTCACTGTTGGCTGGTTTTCTCAGCTTGTCTCTACAGGATATACAGTATAAATAAAGTTATGTAACTGTAAATAAAATATGAATGGATTCCAGGACTCGGACTCAAGAGGGTTAAACTCATTTTAGCCATTCACATACTGAAGGAACTAGACACAATGTGACCAGCGAGCTTATCAAAAATATTTATTTTAAAGGAACAATGTGTAACCATTAAGGGGATCTATTAGCAGAAATGGAATATAATATTAATAAGTATGTTTTCTTTAGTGTATAATCACCTGAAAATAAGAATGGTTTTGTTTTCGTTATCTTAGAATGAGCCGTTTATGTCTACATAGGGAGCGGGTCGTCTTCATAGAGCCGGCCGCCATGTTTCTACAGTAGCCCAGAACGGACAAACCAAACGTTGGCTCTAGAGAGAGCCATGTGTTGGCCACAGTAGCTCTCCTACACGCTTGGCACACGGGAGAGGCTTCAGTTGGTTGTAATCTGCAATCTCACCGCTAGATGTCGCCAAATCCTACATACTGCACCTTTAATGTTATGAGTATTAGTATTGCAGTTGCAAACTACTCCGACGGTTCTTTCTGGATGCCTGTTATACTTCTACAGTAAGAAAAGGAAAAGGACTGATGTCTGTGAGGTAACAGTGTTAAATACATGCAGCTCTCCACAAACGCAGACAAGCTTAGACAGAATCAACAGTAACATCGCATCACTCAGTCTGATTAACTTGCAGGGTCTTGCTCTACTTGCAACTATTTTGATAACTGCTTCATTGTTCCAGTCATTTTTCAAGCAAACGTAGTGAAACAATGGCAATCATTTGCTGCTTTTCTTTGTCATAAATTATTGTTAACAGAATAATTGGGATCTTGGAGTGTTGGTTGGATAAATCAGGACATCTAAAAGACGTCACTTTGGGCTCTGGGAAGTTTTGATAAGTATTTTATCACATTTTTTTTTACATTTCCAGGGTTAAATGATGAATTGATCAACCTAAAATAATGGGCAGACTAATTGATAATGAAAATGGTCTTTTGTTGCAGCCCTGGGTTTATCCTGATGTGTGCCACAGTGAGTTGACACGTGTTGTATTTGTTGCTCTTTATAATTTATTACCATCACTGACAGGTGCTATGTTGATTTACATGTCTAATAAAAAGGGAAGAATTGCATTATGGATTTTTTGTCAAAAGGTAACACTATATAGTGCATATATTTTACACTTTCAGACACTCAAAACAATGATGGAAAGTAAATATAGAGTAGTGCACGAGGTGGAAAATAGAGTCGCTTCTGACAACATTTTTCAAACAGGGATAATTCATTTCATTTTAATTTAAGGGGTTTCTGAGATTTAAAACCTTTTTAGAATGAGTCAAGCTGATGACTTTATTCTTGAAGTTAAAGGTATAATATGTAACCGTTATCGGTTGCTGATTGTAAACAAACTCCATTCAAAGTTGGCCACTCTTTGTCAGCTCAACGAGCGAGGGAGGGAGGGAGGGAGGGAGGGAGGGAGGAAGGGAGGGCAGCGATGGTAAATCGAGCTATAGACTGACTTAAGAGAGAGTCTTGTATATTATACCTTTAAACTTGAAATATTAGCAAGTTCCAACTCCAAATGTACTGTCATCTATTACTGAAAAATATTGTGTTCATCTCTAGGACCAAGGTGAAATAAAAAACAAGTGCCCACAGTCACACTTTCTGGAAATCATTTCTAATTATTAAACATATATATAAGTCCATTCAGTTTCACTGTACCAGAGGTTTGCAATTAAATACATTGGTAAAGTTATTACTGAAATATTTGTACTTGTTCATTTGTTCAGACATCACAGACACGTTACTGTTGTGGTGATGTAATGTTAAAAAATGCTTTTATGTCAGAGTCAAGTGAACTACCTGTTTTGTGTCTGTATAATAATATTGTGTAGATTTTCCTCTTCTCATCACATTCACTCGTATTTTACTGTCATTTAGTTTAGTGGGGTTTTATTTCCTTTAAGACTTTTCCTCTATCTGTGTTCTGTGGTTTTATTCAGACGTGTTGCTGAGCAGAGAGAGTTTTTCACATGAAGTCTTTCTAGTCGACATTGAAGTGGGATGTTTGGTCTTGTGTGACCTCTGAACTCTGTCCTACTTCACCTCTTCTTCATCTCCTCCTAAGACTTTCCTGTTATTTGCACCTCAGAAGTGAACCAGTCCTCACGCTTCATACTCATCCTCCTGTTTTTGTCCTTTTCACTGTGCAACAAGTGAATATTTAACTTCTGTCGGTCCGCTTTTCTGTCATTCTCCGATATCCTGCAGCATGTTGGCAGTGTCCTCACTCAGACAGGAAGACAGATGTCAGACCTGTCTCACTCTCTCGCTCTCACTCTCTCTCTCTTTTTGTCATAGCTGCAGTACAAATCCTGGCTTTCCCTCACAGCTCTATTAGCCTGCTCTGCTCCACACAACTGATCCACGATCAGAGACAGAGAAACAAACACACACACACTTACAGTCTCATCACACAGCGACACACACACACACACACCTCTCCTGGAGCTCCTGCAGAACCAGAGGAGGAGGAAAGAGGGTGGAAGAATTTGGCGCCATCAAACTGCTGGTAAAGTAGAGTTAATGTCTGTCTGTCTGTCTCCTCAGCTCCTCCCCTCTCCATCTGTCTTTCTGTCTGTCCTGCGATGGTTTGTAAACAGTTGTTTCAGTTGCTGCAGTTAATCTTCTTCACAGGTCCAAAAGAAAAAACAAAACAAAGAGCTTGTACCCGTTACTTACAGGACTCTTAACAAAACCTGATAAGGACTCGTCCATTAAACTGCAGCACAGACCTGAACCAGAACGGATCTAAAGGAACCAGACTCTTTAACTTTTAGGATACATGAACATGACTGTGCTCTTTCTGGTTTTGCTCACTGATGATGTTCTGTAGTTTTTACATCAACAATGAGCTAAGAGGACATTTGGAGATTTGGGGCGTGCTATAACTAAATGTGGTCGACCATTTTTACTCAGGTTTTACCTTATTTTTTGTCGACCTCCGCCCCCCCCCCCCCTCCGTTCAGCTTGCGCCATCATCCACGTGTATTTTTGTTTATGTTGAGATCAGCTGTACGTAGCGGAGCATCGTAAAACACTTCATTCAAACTGGACAGAAACAAAATAAAACTCACGTAAACCGTCTTCGTTACTCTTTCTAACAATCACCAAGTGTGCTTTGGTCAAACTCAACTGTAATTTCAGAGTTTAATGTGAAAAAACGCCAATCTACGGTTGTTTTCTTTAGCGTAGAATCACCTGAAAATAAGAATTGTTGTGCTTTTGTTACCTTAGATTGAGCTGTTTATATCTACACGGGGAGCGGGTCCTCTCCGTGGAGTCCGCAATGTTGCACTGCCATGTTTCTACAGTAGCCCAGAACGGACAAACCAAACTCTTAACTGTTAACTTTTCCTGCTTGGGCCGGAGTTACTCGCGGCGGCCGTCACTCTCTCTCTCTTGCTTCACCACTCACTACACTGTACGCACTGGCACTGCTCCAAATGACCTACGTTACTCTTACAACAACTGGCTCTAGATAGGTCCATTCACGTTTTGCCGTCAGCCACCGTAGTTCATCTACACACTCAAGGTACACAAGGTAGAAGTTTCAGTTGGTTGCAATCTGCAACCTCACCGCTAGATACCGCCAGATCCTACACACTGCTCCTTTAAGTGATGATGAAAGGAACTGTCACTTGTTTGCTTTGAACCAGCTCACAGTGAAGGTGAGGCTGCTGACAACCTCAAATGTAATTTATTGGCTATAAGTGGAGTTTTGGAGCTTTTATTACTGAAAAGTAAAAACACACACATGTCTAAAGGAAGTCGGTGGTGCTCAGGAGTAATTTTAACTATTTCCCAAGCCCAGTTAATAAGTGAAATTCTGAGGGAAGCAAACAGAACAAAACTTCAGCTTAAGCACTGCCTGGGTTTCATTAAACTTCACACAAACAGCCTGCAGGTTATTTTTATCCTCTGCTGTTCCTGCTGGAAGTCTCTCCGTCTGAGCCTGCTCATCCAGAAACTGAACTGCTGAATATTTTCCATTTCTCTCCCCTCCCTCCTGTTTTATTTCCTCTGTCTACATACAGTAGATCTCTCTCTCTCTCTTTGTCTCCCGGTCAGCACTGAATTCTGGTTTACTATTGGCCTATTGGAGTTGCGGTGGGAGGGTCTCAGAGCTCGCTGACTGTGTGTTCAGACCTCCAGTCTGTGGAGCTGCAGACTTAAGTTTTGTTTTCATCTAAAAGAAAATGTGAATGGTTAAAAGAGAGTGTGGGCGGAGGGTCGTGAATAAGGGAGACCCACTTGTCATAACGTGTAATATGTGCGATGCTGCTCTGGAAAAATTCAAGGGAGTTGTAGTTTTTGGATACTAACAAATGAATCGTTGGTTAACCATGTTAAAATCATGACGGGTTTAAATTCTGGTGTAGATACTCATTTATCTTAGGCCCTATTTACACTTGTCGCCTTGTCAAACACTTTTGTCTCCCTACTTACTATGTATCACTATATTTACCTTCATCACCCCATTTTGTTTGAGCGTTGGAACTCTTGAGAGAAAATGTATGCAATATTTAGTACCCTGAAAAAGTCATATTTTATAAACGTGAACATTTCTGATGGAGTGACACAAAGTCGCTATGATTCAGAAGTGTCCGAATTCTCAACTTACTGCTGACTAAACGGTCTCTTTGAAGGGAGTAGTGAATGAGTGAACAAGGGGATGATTTCGGACACAACGTACGACACACGTCTTAGTCGGCCAGATCACAAATGTGATTGCATTCCATATTGGTTTTCCCAGCTACATGCAACTCAGTGTCAACACTACTCCACTCCAGAGGGTGGTGGTAATGCACCTAAAACCGTTTGGCGATTGCCAAACTGCCAAAATGCTAGAAGAAGAACAATGTTTGTACTTTGGCAGTGTAGTTACAACAATAACAGTTAAGTTAGATAACTAACAATTATCCATCAACTAACACAAATTCATGGATGGACAAAAGTTTGCTCGTCTTAACCATAGACTGAATATAAGAAGTGGACGTAGTCACTGTGACGTCATCCACTGGTTTGTGGACTACCATTTTGAAGCCGTCGCCATTTTGGTTATTGGCCATAGCCATGTTGTTTTTTTGCAACCAGAAGTGACACGAGAGTGTGGAGCCAAGTACAAATGAATGCTGAATAAAACATTTTCAGGTGACCAAAAAGGTTGTAATTAACTTTCATGAACTGAAAACACACCGTGAAAGGGTTAAAGTTGAAAGACAAAAAAAACGACAACTCCCAGGCCGGAGAACTCCCAAAGCAAACCCTGCTTTATGGTCTATTTGACTCTAAATGGGACCATTATTTACTATATGAACATCATGCTGTATTGAAGAAGACTTGAAACTAGTGATTGAGACCATGAGCTCATGTTTACAATGTTTACTGAGGTAATAAATCAAGTGAGAAGTAGGCTCATTTTCTCATAGACTTCTATACAATCAGACTTCTTTTTGCAACCAGAGGAGTCGCCCCCTGCTGGCTATTAGAGAGAATGCAAGTTTAAGGCACTTCAGCATTGGCTTCACTTTTCAGACCTGGAGGTTGTCCACTGGTCTTAACAAGCTCTTACTCCTTTACCCATATCAAATTTTGAAGTATTTTCATTCAGGTTTTTATGTGCTAATTAAAAATGTAAACAGAAGTGGTAATTCAAAAAGTCAGTAAAAACAACACTATGACCAAGAGTCATAAACTGTAGATGTTTGGGTCAGTGTCAATGTTAGGAGGACTGGGACTGGAGTTGGATTACAGCGAGTAATAATTAAAGGCTGATATCAGCACCATGAACTGATCTGGGTCCAGTGATTATAGTTTGATGTGGATTATTTCTTGTGCTTTCATTTCATTTAGAGGTCTGAGCACATAATCAGATACAACACTGAATTTCTGGAGTGCTGTTGTTATTCTGACTGTGGAGACATGCTGCATACGATATGCTGGAACAATATAGAAACGTAACAAATAATATATGTTTTGGGAGTCTTAACTGTCCTACAACATTATAATAAAAAACATGCACGCACGCATGCAAGCACAGTCTCTATCTAGACATTCAGGCTTATTTGGGCACCATCCCAACAATTCAGAAGCTCCAATGATTTAACAGCACCAACAGCTCCCATCATGCACTGGGGCACAGCTCCAGCAGATTTATTACTGTTATTGAGGCTGATATAGAGAACAAGCTCAATCTGCTCCAACTATCAGGTGTGTGAAGGTGTGTGTTAGCGTCAGATCTCTGCTTTAATAATGACAGGACTGCTGTGTATAGACTAGTCATTACAAACACACAGGGAACCGGCCATTAGGACCCCAGCAGAGAGCTATATGAGGGCCAGCAACAGCACTGACAGCTCTTTTAGTCTGAGAAGCTGCAGCAGGTAAAAACATCTGTCTAATTCTGTCTATTTTTCTGCGGGTGGAGGAAAAACATGGATCTGTCTGTTTGGTTCCAGTTATTTTAGCAGCCGGTTTCTGCAATAATTCAGGATTTAAATTCTTACATTTCATACGCGACAAATCAATCATGTTCCTTCTCAGGATTTTATGCCTTTCTTGAAAGTTGACAGTTGAGAGAAGACAGAAAATGAGTGAAGAGAGAGACGGGGGACGACAGGAAGTAAAGGTCCCTGGTTGGACTCAAACCCTGGACGTAACGGTTTATTGTCAGTGCCTTAACCCCCAAGGTCATGGGGTACCCCAGCGTCTCAGAACTTTTGATTTCCAACCATGGCTGTTGGGAGAATTAACAGATTTGTATTTTCCTTTTGTCTTTTGTGTATCTCTGGATTCCTGCTGAGGAAGCAGTGAAGTCTAGGTCTGGGTATCGAACCCATTTCTTTTTGGGTGTAGACCAAAATGTCATCGTAGCATTGAGTATTGATGAGCGCACGACTGCTTGTGTTTAAACTACATTTCAAATTTGAGAAATTTGGCTTTTTTAAATGAAACAGAGAAAAGGGGTTTTGTAGAAAAAGATGTTTACATTTCTCAAAGTAAGCCTTTGAAAAAAGCATCGCTATGGTATCATTGGTAACTTTCTATTAATACCCAGCTATAATGAAGCCCTCAATGGAGGTAAAGGTTTCTGTGAGGCAACTTGAACCTGGTCTGTGCTGCTCTGCAGGGATGAGGTGGTGGCTGGTGGCGGCCAGTTTGTGGCTGCTGGTGGTCCTGACCGTCTCGAACGCCCAGGCCAGGAACAGACCTCGCAACCAGGACGGTGAGATCCGCCGGGGGAAGAGGAAGAGGGACGGACAGGGTAAGACTGAACAACACTGATATCTGACTGCACAATGGCTAACAAGAGGAGATAGATAGAAAAGATAGATCTTAGGCGTAAGATCAAGAACTGGCTCGCAGACAATAAGTCGTCTCTTCATATGGCTAAAACAGAATTAATTATTGTCTGTCTTTCTGCTTAAATTGATATGACCATGTCTTGCAGGTCCTGGGCGGACCAGAACGGGGCGCTCTAGACCTCTAAAGATCCGACTGGTTCCTGGTCCAAGCATCCCAGTGGAGCCTGGAGAAAACCAAGGAAACGCTCCGTTCCTGGATTCCTACAAGAACCTACAAGAACATCACTCCAGCTACAACGTTATCCCAGGTCAGTGAGACCAGTAACACCAGTGAGACTAGAAACACACAGCCTGAACTCAGTTTAGGGAGACCAGTAACTACTACAGATGCTCTGATCAGGCTTTTTAGGGTTGATATCAAGATTTAATGTATCGTTTTTCGAGAGATATCCTTCACAATTCAAAGTGACATCTTCAAATCTTTTGTTTTGTGTAACTAACAATCCAAAACCCCAAAACTGTATTAGTTTTACAATTAGAAAATCAGCCAGTCCTTATACCGGGGAAGTTGATGAAGAAGTAAATGTAAAAAAGTAAATGATTTAATTGTTTATCAAAGTTGTTGCTGATATTTTTTCTCTCGGTAGAGTAATTGAATAAGCAACATCTGTTTCCGCTCCTCTACCAAATATAACGACGCATTGTGCAATGCCACGCATCAAACAAGCTGACTGATCCAACTTCGTGTTGGGAGGTGAATGTGAAATAGAACAAAAGAACTAATGCAGACATATTAACACCAGTTACACCCAAAGTATAAGAAAACAACCACGTGAAAGTCACTGAGCAACACCAGTGTGAGTTTATGTGGAAATGGAAAGACGTGTTCCAGCCTTTACTCTGTGTACATACGGAATCTCTGATTCATCCAAAAATGATTCTCCAAAAGCCTGATCTAATTCAGGAAATAAAGACGTGGTTTAAACTTTCAAATAGATTCAAACAGTGCACAAGCAGGCACCGGTTTTCCAAATCATTTAACTAGTTAATTGGTCTCTGTTTGTCTGTTTATACGTAAACCAACACGGAAACAGGCCGAGGGTATATTTGCATTTAAAACTTTTAAGTGGTATATGACACAACAGAGTTTTCTAGTTAATTGATTAAACAGGATGTTTTGATCAAACAGGATGTGAGAACAGCTCAGCTCCGCTCTGAGGCTCCGTCCTGTTCTCATAATGAAGCTGCTTGTTATTACAGCTCAGTAATTTAATGACAAATCATCACATTCCAACATGAACTGAAGAGAAAACCATCTGTGGGAAAATGTGTCCCACACAGAGATGAGGACAGAGACTTTAAAGACAGACCTCAAAGCCACGTAGAAGCCCCTCAGTTTCACACAATAAACTCAGCATTATGTAATTAGAAGGGAAGGTGGTGCTGGTCTGTTGTTGGGAGCTGGAAGGGGAATTTTTTTGCTTCTGTTTTTCGCTGTTGTTTAGGAAGCATGAGGACATGCCTCTGTGTTCAGACGAGCCGACAGAACTGACTGTAATGTAACAACAACCATCAGACGGCAGTTTACAGAAACAGAAAGTAACAGATTTTGGACTGACAGGATAAACAACCATCTTTGCAAATGTTAATACTTGATCTTGGGAACAGTAGTTTGATGAAATAAGCAGATGTCAAGGTCAACCTAATAGCCATTTTATGGCATTTTTCCTTTTTTTGTAGAGGGCCCTAAGAATGACATACTATAAAAAGTGACCAATACGTCCTCTGTGACTCTGGTGCATTGTGCCATCGCATTCGTGCCTCCACCTAAATCATCATTTACTGGAAATTAGGGCTATGAATCGATTAAAATATTTAGTCGCGATTAATTGCATGATTGTCCATAGATAATCATGTCATTAATCGCACATTTTGTATCTGTTCAAAATGTACCTTAAAGGGAGATTTGTCAAGTATTTAACACTCTTATCCACATGGGAGTGGGCAAATATACTGCTTTATGCAAATGTATGTATATATTTATTATTGGAAATAAATTAACAACATGAAACAATGACAAATATTGTCCAGAAACCCTCACAGGTACTGCATTTAACATAAAAAAATATGCTCAAATCATAACATGGCAAACTGCAGCCCAACAGGCAACAACAGCTGTCAGTGTGTCAGTGTGCTGACTTGACTATGACTTGCCCCAAACTGCATGTGATTATCATAAAGTGGGCATGTCTGTAAAGGGGAGACTCGTGGGTACCCATAGAACCCATTTTCATTCACATATCTTGAGGTCAGAGGTCAAGGGACCCCTTTGAAAATGGCCATGACAGTTTTCCTCACCAAAATGTAGCATAAGTTTGGAGCGTTATTTAGCCTCCTTCGAGACAAGCTAGTATGACATGGTTGGTACCAATGGATTCATTATGTTTTCTAGTTTCATATGATGCCAGTATCTGCACTCTAGCCTTAAAAAACACTACAACGTAAAAATCTCAAGTTGTGTAAAAGAAATTAGTGGTGTTAAAACAAATTTGCGTTAACTTTGACAGTCCTAATAAAAACGTAGACTTTGGGGGCTCCTTAGTCTCACAGAACCCAGGATGACATCTTCAAATGTCTTTATGACATAAAAGTGAGACAAGCAGAACATCCTCACATTGGAGAAGCTGGAAACAAAGAATGATTGTTTTTGCCACAAAAATCATTGATTAATAATCAATGAATCAACTGTTTGACTACTAGTAAAAACACATGAAAATATGCAGTGAACACCATAGTGTGGTGGTGCCACAGCAGAGTCTGATGGTTGCTGTATTATTTTTAAAAACCCTGCAATTTACTAGACAATAAATAAGATATTCAACAACAGCAAGACAATATTTTACAGGGAAAAGAAAAGCTCTAAAGTATGTGTGCCCCAGCAGAGATGACAGGGTGACCGTCTCACTGCTCTCAGTAAAAAGGACAGAGATAGGAGAGACAGTATTTAAGAGAAATAACCTGAGCCTCCTAACTACCTGTGTTTCTATGGACGTAACAAAGAGCATACCATTAGAACGGATAGATGACAGACGGGACAGACTTAAAATAGACACATAGAGCCTCTTCCTGCTGTATCATAGTGGTTTACAGTCTTTTCTTTGACTCACTGACAGTCACAGCCTCGTCCTGTCCCAGGTCTGATGTTGAGTTAATGAAGAGGGAGGAGGGGAAACGCTACAAATCACTGCTTTGTCTGGTTCTGATGGTAAAGTACAGGCTTTAGATTTGACTAGACACACACAGCAATTACTGCAGCAGGGCCGGCTGTCGCTGCTGCCGAGGAGGATGACGAAGGTCAGCATGTTAGGTTAAAGCAGTGACCACACAGGTTTGAATTTGCCTTGTTCTACACATCTGAATCACTCCCCACATTTCCTATTTGTTCAGTGATTCAATCATGTCTGCTTCTGTTGTGCTCATTGACAGCTGTTCCCCCGGTGGAAATAAGAACAGGGGCGTCATCTTCTGTCAAAATGGCCACAAAAACAAGGATAAGTGAGGATGAGATGTTTGCAGCTGTACAGGAGGTTGTAAATCATCAACATTTCTTTGATCAACACAACGTTAAGTTAACTGCTCTTGCTTCGGATGAAGCTTCCGAGTTGACAAAGAATTATGTCGGCAGGATGGATATTTCATTTGCTACAGACGGGTCAAAGCAAAGTTTATCTCAAGGAGCAAAATCAGTTTTCTTAACCCACAGAAAAGCGGTAGCCAGGTGGTGTCCTGGTAGCCAAATAGTGAAGACGCATACCACACGACCACAACGTCCCCAGTTTGAGTATCACATGACTGGTTGCAGACTTTGTTTTTTTGTCCACTCATATATGGAAACTGTGTTTGCGTCCACTGTCTGTATATGAAGGTCTTTAGGTTTTAGCTTATTAGATCGTTTTATTTATTAATTAAAAAAATAATTGCATTTCGAGCTTATAGACTGAAATAGAAGATTTATCTTGCAAAACGATAATGGTCATAATTTAACAATAACCAAATGACTTTTACTCCCTTCATATTCGGCCCACTGTGAGACCAGTTAATAAAGATTTTGAACTATAATGAACTGCTGAAGTGACTGTGATGTGTCTGTTGTTTCAGGTAAGCAGGGCCAGTGTGTGTACCAGGGTCTGACCATGTTCGACCAGGCCGTCTGGTCACCAAAGCCCTGTGTGACTTGTCTGTGTACCGGAGGGCGGGTGGTTTGTGACAAGATCACTTGTCCCATAACGCACTGCCATTTCCCCTTCACCCCCGCTGGGGAGTGCTGCCCCGTCTGCATGGAGTCAGGTAGAAACACAACATGTGGCAACGCCATGGTGCAACATCAAGAGGCAACAGAGATGAGAGATGTTTCTGACAATCAGGACCAATATTTGAAGGGTTAAATCCTAAAAACTTTTTGTACAACATAGTGATACATAATCATAATTAGTTATACCTTCCAACAGGTTCATTTGATCAAAAAGTAGATGTCCCATTTCAGAATTAAACTCTTCATCATGCAAGTTCTATTACTCGTCACAATAAAAGATAAATGGAATTAATGAAATTAAACCGTCTCCATTTCTGAGGCCTCAGCATGTTGCTTTCTGTTTCCATCATGGCTTTAAAAAAAATGTGTTTAGCACATTTTGGGTCAGTTCAACACACATGTTGTGAGAGTTTTAACAGGTCTGGTTTATTGGGAGATACCACATGTTGTTTTCAACATGTCCAGGATTGGTTTAAGCTTACTGTCAATTCAATCTAATCAAACTGAAGAATAACATGTGAATCTACAACACATACAAAGATGTATAGACAAGTTGCTGAGATGTGTGCACATGCAGGAGGCAGAAACCAGAATGAGAGAGAGTTTTTGAGAAGGTCACCATAAGAAGTTGTTTCGTGCCAAGAGCTGCGCAAATGACAAAAGTAACAGGTGGAAATTGATCGATATCGCAAGAAGGAAACTGGCCTGCTAGCTCATAACAGCTGTTATCATAGTGATCTGGTCAGAGCCCTGTAGTTTATAAGTTGGTGGATAGTTTTGCACAGAAGGTGAAGAGGAAGAAACACCTGTTTTAAGGTCAGACAGCTCACACTGTTACTGTGTATTTATGGCTGTGTGGTAACTGAGGAGTGCAAATGTTTGTCAGGCTCTGGGATCAATGCTTTGCTGATCAGCTCCATATACGTTCAATGTGTCAGTGTGGGACTTGGTGACAGCTGATAGAGGTGACAGACTGCTGGCTTTGGATAGAAAATACATTATGTTTTCATAGAAAAACATCCCAAACCGGTGTCTATAATCTGATGACAAACAGCAGGAATTATATTTAACTTCTCACTATGTGTAAAAGATAACTTTGAGTAATACTGGTTAGCGTTATCACTGCCATTAGCTGCTGTTTCTCCCTTCAGCTACAGTTCCTTGTGTAATGTTGGCTAGTGTAGTAAAAAACGGAAACTGGTCTATTCAATTCAATTCAATTTATTTTTATATATCACCAAATCATAACAAAAGTTATCTTGAGACACTTTTCATATAGAGCAGGTCTAGAACGTACTCTATAATTCAGAGACTCAACAAGAGATCCCCCATGAGCATGCATTGTTATGCAACAATAGCAAGAAAAAAACTCTTTAGCGGGTAGAAACCTTGGGCGAGAGAGAGAGAGAGAGAGAGAGAGAGAGAGAGAGAGAGAGAGAGAGAGAGAGAGAGAGAGAGAGAGAGAGAGAGAGAGAGAGATTTTCTACAATTTATGTAGAACAAATCTTCAGTAGTTGAATTGACAGTAACTAACTAATTGCTCACAGTCATACACTGCACAGTCACTGTGTGCATGTATGTATGGAGGTGAAGCAGGACAAAAACCTCTGATAGTCATTTTGTCTATGACTTATCACTGTGTGTAGAAGTACAGTATGTAGAATACATCGTATTCATACATAGAAACATGTACGTATCTGTAGAAGTACACTGTATATAAACTATGTCTGTTGTATGTGTGGAGTCAACTGTAAAAGAAAAACACTAAAAGCTGTTTTATAGTCAAAAGAAAAGTGTTGGTCCATCAAGTGACACTTAGGTATTCTCTTACACTTTCACCATGTCATCTCCATAGTAACCAGCATTACCATAAGCCTCGTTCCTGACCTCTGAATCACTGCTCACATCTGTAGTTTGTTCAGTTATTCAAATAGATCTGGTGTTGTTCTCGCTGACGGCTGTTTCACCAGCTGGAAAAACAAACGAGCCCTCAGAGCTTTGCAGGTGGGATTAAAAATCACCAGGAAAGTAAGAAGTTCAGCAAACCAATGAAAATGTTTGACGACAATGATGCAGCTATATATAAGACACTGTCAGACATGTATTTTTGTCTTTTTCATTAAATATCTGCTGGTTGTCCCTGTAGGCACACAGTTTTATGACTATAAAACAGCATTAGGTGTTGGACAAGTGAGCTAAGGTTGGTCTAAATTATTTACACTCCACAATATCGTTTGAATGCAAAACAAAAACTTATCAAATTTATATTCAGTACCAGCTGGCATCGACATTGGCGAACACAAAAAGACCAACTTTAGCTGACTGTGGTCAAATGGGATCTGGTCCAGACTGGTCTACAGCAGCCGTCTGCTCTGTAGCTACAACAAGCTGGTCTTGTACCTGTCTGTCTGTCTACAACACTAACACACAGTCGTCTCTGTCTATCCACCTCCTGTCTGTCTGTCTGTCTATCTCCACCCTGTATCACTCTCTTTTAGTTTTCTTTATTTTTTCCTCCACTTCTTCCTTTCTACTCTTCTATTTCTATCCCTTCCTTCCTTCTTTCTTTCTTTCTTTCTTTCTTTCTATACCGTCACCTTTTTCTTTCCTCTCGACCACCACCTGCCCTCTGATTGGCTGCCCCGCGCCACCCTACACCCACCCTAGACCCTGACCTCAGCCTTGACCTTTCTGGTGACTCCCCAGTTCCCAACGACCCCGGCGAGCCTGTGACCCCGCTGACCCAGGAGGAAATCCAGCGAATCCTCTGGCGGGAGGAAGAGGAACACCGCGAGGAGGAGGAGCGCCTGAGGAAGAAGGATGAGGCTAGGAAGAAGAGGAGGAAGCAGAGGAAGGAGCAGGCGGACAAACAAAGGAAGATAGTGGAGGAGAAGAGGAGGAAGGAGGAGGAGGCGCTGAGGCTGCAGGTGGAGAGAGAGGAGGAGGAGTGGAGGAGGCATGTGGAAGAGGAGGAGAGGAGGAGGCAGGAAGAGAAGAGGAGGAGACAGGAGGAGGATGACAGGAGGCGAAAGGAGGCAGCAGACATAGAAGCAAGGGAGAAGGAAAGGAAGCTAGAGGAGGAAAGGTGGAGACAGGAGGAGATGCTGAGGGAGGAACTACTGGCTCTGGTGGAGGAGGAGGAGGAAGAGGAGATAGAGGAGGAGGTGTGGCTGAGAGGAGATGTGTTTGAGATGCCCCATAAAGAACTTGAAGAACCCGAGGAACCAGACCTCCTCCCTGCTCCAATACCAAGACCTCCAGTGGCGACAGAAGACGAGCTGAAGGAGATGGAAGCAGAGGAGGAGGAGGAGGAAGAAGAGGAGGAGGAGGAGGAGGAGAGGGAGGTGGTGATTATAGAGAACAGAAGAGGCATCCCTCCAGGCTGCGACATCTCTGATGTCACTCTGACATGTGATAACGCAAAACTCACCTACTTCCCTCCTCTGTCCATCCCTGAGCTCAAGTCTCTCAGTCTGGAGGGTAAGTCAGCACCACGACAAGAGAAGGACAAAGTAGAGCCAGAGAGCTCCACGCACGGCAACATGCAGAAGAAGCATGTAACTATGCCATGCCAGTAACTAAACCATTTGGGTTCAACTTGCAAAATGTGTTACTTAAGTTAAAAATACAAAAACTCAAACATTCATTTAGTTGAGATTTCTTTATGAAATTCTGCACATCTTATTTTTTGTTAGCTACTTGCATCAGGTACTGGAGGTCCTAATTCAGAACTACTCAGTTGCTTAAAGGATTATTTTCCTCATTATCAGCTAGGGCTGTCAATAATTGTCCATAGTTAATCGCGATTAATCGCACATTTTTTATGTTCAAAATGTACTTTAAAGGGAGATTTGTCAGGTATTAAATACTCTTATCAACATGGGGGTGGACAAATATGCTTGCTTTATGCAAATGTATGTATATATTTATTATTGGAAATCAATCTACAACACAAAACAATGACAGATATTGTCCAGAAACCCTCACAGGTACTGCATTTAGCATAAAAAATATGCTTAAATCATAAAATGGCAAACTGAAGCCCAACAGGCAACAACCGCTGTCAGTGTGTCAGTGTGTTGACTTGACTATGACTTGCCCCAAACTGCATGTGATTATCATAAAGTGGGCATGTCTGTAAAGAGGAGACTCGTGGGTACCCATAGAACCCATTTACATTCACATATCTTGAGGTCAGAGGTCAAGGGACCCCTTTGAAAATGGCCATGATAGTTCGTCAGTTTTACAGCTTAACAAATTCTGGCATTTTATCAACCTGGAACCAGAATCAACAAAATACTATACATTGCATTTAGGAACAAATGATGCATATACTGTAAATAAGACACAAGCAGACTGAGAAACCTGCCAGTTTTCCTGCTCCACTGTTAACTGACTGAAACTCTTCTGACCTGCAGGCAACGACATCAGCAGCATCCCAGCAGAAGCCTTCAATGGCATCCCCAACCTGGAGTGGATCAACCTGAAGAAAAACAAATTCACCTCTGCCGGCATTGATGCTAAAGCCTTCAAAGTAAGATGCTAAACCACTGCAGCCCTTCAGAATAAATCTCAACCTTTTTTTGCAACCATTTGCCTGTCACTCAATTCTAGTGTTTCTCTAGAGGCAACCAGGCATGTAAAACATATTCAACATCTAAAGCAATGCAATTAACCAGAAATAAAATAAATATGGTGATATAATGGCAACAATATTCTCAAAGACTTTTAGGTGTCACATAGACTAACTAGAACAGTAAGGAATAACAAATCAGTTAGTTATTTAAACACTTTAAAGCTTCAAAGTGAATTTCATGAAGAACTTAAATAAACAGGTAAAAATCAGCTTGTTTTTTTTAAATGGGCATCAACTGAAAGCTGTGAAACTATAAACAGACTGAAGAAAAAGATGGGCAGGCATTTCTGGAATTAACATTTGTGGTATGAAGTGGGGCAATCAACTTCCCAGCATCACCAGTACCTGTGTATGTGTGTGTGTGTGTGTGTGTCAGGGTCTGAAGATGCTAAGGCGTCTGTACTTGGACGGGAACCTTCTGGAGGCCGTGCCCGCTGGCCTTCCCCCCACCCTGCAGGAGCTGAAGATCAGCGAGAACAGACTGATAGCGATCGATGAAAACAGCTTCCAAGGTAACTGCCACAGTATCCCATAATGCACCTCTATACTGACATCAGCTTTTATGTCTGTCAGTCAATGACAATACAGTGGGGCAGAGATGACTTATTTTTCTAGGCCAACCAGGAAGTCAGCATCGCCCTGGTTCCCTCGACAAAAAGGGACGTTTATGATACTTACACGTTTTGGTCAGTGAAATAATCTCCACAAATGAACACCATTTTTAAAATATTTTTAAAGCATAAATGCAGTCGCCAGTGTTAAGCAAAAAGCTAACGTTGGGCTATAAACAAACTACACCACAGAAAAAAGGGAACCATGAGGAGTAAATAAGAATGGTTGTGATTGTCAAAAAGAAATCCTGCAAACTGACGACACAGTTGCCATCCAGGTGATGATTTAGGTTGTTTTGGCTGTAGGCATGAACGCCAACATAAACAACGAGGCTGTTTTGTAGTCTCATTTAGCCACTTGTTAGCAACTGCTTTTTTTAAGAGATATAAAAAGCTTCAAAATTCACAAGTGGGATATTTACTGACGTATTTTATATCATAGAACAAAACGTTAAACCTTATTTCAGGCATCTAACTAAAAACCCATTCAAAAAACCCATCGACTTTCAGACGAGGGAACCAAATGTGCTCAAATGCTTACTCATTTCTGGGTTTTAGGTTTAGGTTTTAATTCGTTTCAACTTTCAGGCTTTGGAAACAAAAAGTATGTTTTTTTTTTTGCTAAACTTTTGGTTTTAAGTTGAAAAATGAACATGAAAAGCTCATCTTAGATCTTGTTTGTCGGCCATGCAATGTACAATCAATATGATGACAGCCGTTCGACCCGCGATGGATGGTCCAAACCCTACTCGATTGTTACGCTTTGACCGGTCTTCTTCTCCAATGAACAATAATCTTTACTGTTACAAAATTCACAAATGGTCTTTTTAATGTAGGTGCATTGTTTTGTTTATAAAATTTCCCGGCACACGTTGGTGAAGTAAACCTTGCTACACTTTGTCCCTGTGACTTACACAGCTCATACACCACTGACCATATGTAGAGGGTCTTCATTGTTCAGCCCTACTCTGTGTTGTGTACTACCTTCTTATAACCTCTAATGTAATCCCAAACCTCAAATGTTAGAAATGTATGTCATACTCAGTGAAATGAGAATTTGCTGTTCTGTTTTGCAGAGTAACTGTTTGACTATTATAGTCTGACAAATGTTTCCCTGCTGCAATGATTCAGAGACAAATTTCCAGTATACAATGACGTTTACCTAATTTCTATCTTTAAGATCTGAGCAGTCTGGTGATTCTGGAGTTGGAGGGAAATCTGCTGAGTGAGGGGAATGTAGATCCTCTGGCCTTCGCTCCCCTCATCGAGCTCTCCTACCTCCGACTGGGCAAAAACCACTTCCGCACCATACCACAAGGGCTTCCCATTTCATTGCTGGTATGAACTAATATCTGTTTACATAACTACTGTATCTCTCCAGCTCCTACATGTTTATTACCCACACTGAGAAACCTCACATAGCCAGACTTTTGGCTTTCTTTATAAAAGTCCAGGACACAGTTCTCTCTGCTGGGATCAAAAACGAATGGCCAACTGCTGCTTTGGTGTGATGATGCCACTAGAAAACTGACCGCGGCGAAACTAGTCTTCATGGCTCAATCCTCAATAAGTTCAAAGGGCTCACTGTCAAAAAATCATAAAAAATATTCACAGACTTTGTACTGAAGTTTTGAGTGACAGCTGGCAGAAATAGGTACAATACTTGAGGAAAAGCTCAATAAATGTATCAGTAAACCCACCAGCAACCGTCACATTATCAGAGGCCTTCTGAGCAGATGGTTGCAGTCAGTCAGTCAGGAATTTAGCAATGCTGATGCATCAGTAATTTCTTCTTGGCTCTGATGTTTAAGACTCCTCTACTGAGTAAACTCTGCTTCTACCTGTGGGAAACCATTCCACCCACTGTGTAATTACGGCCGCTGGTTAACCACATACACTGCAAAACCCCAGCGACATGCTGCTGCTTTAAACCCACCTTAAAACCAAGCTCATGTTATAACTTTGGAGAGTCTCTACACACTCTCTGCAAATCCAACCCCATGCATTTTCTTAGGTAGGTCCTGATGATCGTGAGCTACCTTTAACATTTGTTCTTTGCTAAATAGCTCTGGGATTCCAGGATTTATCAGACACTTTCACTTTTGTGAAAGAAATCGTGTATACCATTGTACACACAATTTAAGGATGATGGAGAGTAACTAAGCAGACACCCGTGTGTCTGGTGTTCATCCTATTAGGTTGTCAAACTTAAAGGAACAGTGTGTAGCATTTAGGGGAATTTATTGGCAGAAATGGAGTGTAATATTATTATGTTTTCATTGGTGTATAATCATCTGAAACTAAGAATCATTGCATTTTCGTTAGCTTAAAATGAGCCCTTCATATCTACATAGGCCACCGTAAGTTCTCCAACAGACTTGGAAAGGGAGGGGTGAGTGGAGGGGTATTCAGTTGGTTGCAATCTGCAACCTCACCGCTAGATGCCACTAAATCCTACACACTACTCCTTTAAGAATGTAGGTATTAAAATATAGTTTTAGGGGGATTATGCATTTATAACCTGAAACCACCCCAACAAACCACAGACTTGTCTGCCAAGATCTCTGAACCAAAGGCACTCAGCTAACACAACAGTTTAACGAAAACATATAACATTGTAATGTTTCTTTTTTTCTGTTGTTCAGGAGCTGTACTTGGAGAACAACCTGATTGAGGAAATCTCAGAGGCAGTTTTCAATCAGACCCACAGTCTGAATGTGGTTTCTCTGAGACACAACAGGCTGGACGAGACCAGGATCGCCCCGCTGGCCTGGATCAACCACAGGTCCGACAGAGAGAGACCTATTACTATCACCCATGATTCCCCAGGGTCACAGGAATTTACTAGCTGTGTATTTCAATCCTCACCAAAACAGATATCATTCATTTCACTACCATACCTTCATGTGCCGTTTCAAAGACTGAAGGAACATTTGTTTTGGCACTATACTGATTGATCCATCCTGACAATCAGTCAATCACTTGTGTTCTCCGTTTCCGTTTGCTTACACATCCTTCCTCCCCTCATCTTCCTCCTTCTCTGCAGAAATCTGGAGTCCATCGACCTTTCACATAATGACCTTTACCTGGTTCCATCATACCTGCCCAGATCTCTGATCCACCTGGTGCTGGTGGGAAACAACATAGAGAGGATACCTGGTAGGTGGAAAGTGTTGATGGAACAGCTGGCTGACAAACATTATACCTAGCAGATGGGAGGGCTTTAACTGGTTAACTTTAACAGGAAGTGATACTAAACCCAAGTTGCAGGTACTTTCAGGGGTTTGCTCAATGCTGTTGATTGTGATTGGTTGAGGTGAAGGAGGAAGACAACAAACACAAGAGTAACCACTACTACACCTATACGAGCAGAACAACCAATACTTTAAAAAAGAAGAATAAAAGATTACAATGTGTGCAATGGAGCAAACCAAAAAAAGTACAAAGTGGGTTAGCGCAATGGACACTGTATGTACCAGCCCCAGGGGGAACCTATATTCTCTGTCGGCCTTTGTATTTCATATTTATGAAAACGTCAATAATATCAGTTCCACCGTCGTATGAATCCTTAATCAAAATAATCGTGAGTAGACTGTTCAAACACAGGGTCATGGTTTTCCATAGTTACATTGTTTCCTTCTATTACCTCCACAGGTTATGTCTTCGCCCACATGGACCCTGGTATAGAGTACCTCTACCTCTCCTACAACAGACTGGATGGGGAGGCAATCGAGCCCGAGTCGTTCTTTGGCTCGTACCAATCCATGGTGGAATTGTGTCTGGATAACAACCAGCTGGTCTCTGTCCCGTCTGGCATCAATGAGATGACCAACTTACACTTCCTCAGACTCAACAATAACAATATCAGGTATGAAGCCATCATTCACAAATCTATTATCATCATCATCATCATCTATTAGGGTTGAAGGTTTTCCTGAGCTTTTAAAATGATTGCTTCCAGGGAATATTCATAGCTACTCTTTCCTCCAGGATTCCTAGGATTTTTTGCCATAAACGAAATTTGATTTTAAAACACACTATGAATATTTAATCATAAAATTCCATTTATTCAAAATTTCTGGCATTATTCTTTCAAACCCATTCAATTATGTGGTAATATTTTGGAGTAGAACAATCATTCCTAATAAGTAAACTTTTTAGAGGTAGAAAAAAACCCAATTTGAACCTAACAGAGTTATTTGATCCTATTTTTCATCAGATCCTTCTACTGGTACCAGTTTTAATCAGTGTGAGTGGTTATATGAGAGTGTATGTCTACCTTAGTGTTGACCTGAGGTCAAACTGTATGTATTTGAGGAACAGGAGAACTGTCACTGGATTAGTTGTAACATTTGGGTGATCATCTAGACAACGGGATAGAGGCCTACAGATTTGATTAAGACTACCTGCATACTTTTCATTGACAGATTTTATGCTCCACTTTGTTCACATTTAATGTAAACAATATTTTACTACTGAACTGAAGGCTATGATTTTAGCATGATGAGTAACTGGAAGAAAACAGCTGCAGATGAACAGTTGAACCAGTTAAATTTCTGTAATAACAGCATTTCATGGTTGTACGACAGTTGGGTTTGTAGTGCTAATGAGGTTTGGAGAAGGCATCTATGCTTTAATATATACAATATTTCTCAATACGTAAACATATAGCCAAAAACATGGGTTCCTGTCCGTCATTTCTGCCAACTATGATGATAACATTGTACTCAACAAGTGTCTATGGATAGAGAGTATCATGTACACATTGTGAAGACCTTTGAAAATAAATTCTGATTTGTGATTTAGTGCTAAATCGGTGATGGTTTGACTTGACCAAATCTATTGCAGAGATCTAGAAACATAGCTTGTTCCTACATCTCGGCTAGTAACTTGATGAGAACATGAGAACAATGTTATTATGACTGATAGAAATGAAGGACAAAACCATAGAAATAAGACCCAAGTTGAAATAAACAGGTATTAGCAATTAGCAGTGTCAATTATTGGTATGTGTCATTCATTTACAGCATAATTAAATAGCAGAAACTGCCGACAGCAAACAATAAAACCAGGTGACTAAAGACAGAGGTCAATGGAAAAAACAACTAAATTCAATACAGTCCTCTAAGACCAACAACAAAGAGTCCCACAACAGACCAGAGTCTGACCAGACGACTGACTCATTCATTCAGCCCGCCAGACAATATTAAAGCTGAAAGTTCACTGAACGGATCGTCGTCTTGACGACAAGAAACAAAACAAGCCGATTCATATTTCCACCTGAGAGTCACTCCGAATCACTTCATTACTCACTCACAGGTCCATGCACGGTGCACACACTTAGTCCAGGCTGTAGCATGGTTTCATATAACAGTAACATTTTGAACACAACAACTCAAAATCCATACCATGCTCCACTTCACTGCCAAGATGGCTGACACACCAGGTGGGAAATAGTAACCAGCGTCCAAGCAAATACTGCAGATTATTTTAACTCTTTTAATTCTGAATTAACTGTTATTTTCTTTTTTAGGTATCTTGGTAAAAAGAGAATTGTTGTAATCTAGGCAACTTGTAATGTTATCAGCATTTCACCATCATTCTGACCTAAAAGTAGTAAAAAATATGTTTTGTTACCTTTATAAAATGACAGAATTTAAATCTGAGTCTAAAATCTGTTTGAAATTATGATGACTGATAATGTTTTCTATAGGGAGTCTGTATAGAGAAAATAAAATAGGGCCCAGGATGCTTCCTTGGGGAACTCCACAATCAGTTTCGTCTGTAATACAAAATTGGACTGATAACAAATGTTGTTCCTGACATGTATGAACAAACCCAGTCAAACTCTACACCAGAGAGAGACTATGAAACATATTTGTATGATAAAATGAAAATTCATATTTAATTTTAGAATGTATTAGTTACTGCTGCAGTCTTGGATAGTGTAATAACATAAAATGAATTAATAATTTTTCAAGCAAAAAATACAAACATTACCCCATTCCAGCTTTTCAATTGATAAGTTTAGCTGCTTTTCTTTGTCTTAGGTGATAGTAGTACACTGAATATCTTTAGATTTTGGACTGTTGGCTGGACAAAACATGCAATCTAAAAACATCACAGTGGGCTTTAGGAAATTATGATGGCCATTTTCACAATTTTCTGACATTTTATAAACAAATGATTAATTGATTGTTTTGAGAAAATAATCGTCAGATTTATTGATAATGAAAATCTGCATTAGTTACACTTTTCATTATATCTAGTGAAGCTGCATCTAACTGCATCCTGATACTTCCTTCCAGGAGTATCCCTGACGAGGGCATCTGTGACCCAAACCACAGCGGAGACTCCACACTGGTGGCCGTGAGGCTGGAAAGCAACTACATCGACCCCCAGAAGATCTCACCGACAGCCTTCTCCTGCGTACGCTCCTCCTCCAGTGTGGTCTTAAAACCCCAGAAAACCAAGTGACCACATAAAACCAAAAAATAAAAGACACTTGTTTAAAGATTTTGGTTTTTAATGTGCCAACATTAGTCAAGTCAAAACATAAGATACATTTCCCCTCCCTAGATTCCTCTGATGTTGCATGCTATTAAAATTACACCCCAAATAATAATAAATTACTTAGAAAAACAGTTCTCATATGATTTACAGGTTGAACATGGAAAAAAGAAATGTAACTGTCAAAACACAGCTGATGAATTTGCCCTATTGGAATGTACTGTTCGGTCATATCCTTGGAATGAACCTCTACGAGCTGCATAAAAATAAGATTTTCTTCTTCTTTGGCCCTGATACACAGTTTTAGGTCTGGTAAGGTGTTTTGCACTGTAACCTGGCCCACCTTAACCTGGTCTGAAGAGGACAGAACACCTTCAGACTTTAAATCAAACACATCTGTGTCTCCTTTAGTAAAATGTTAAACTCTCTGAAATGGAAAGTGCACCATACACAGTAAAATGAAAACGCTAATAAGAAATCATGGAAAGAATTCGATGAAATGAGACCACAAGCCCAACACATTATTTTTAACAACCTCGCCACCTTCATGTTCCATTTCTCAGCTCTGTTTCTTCCAATGCCTTCTTTCATAAAAACTCTGACATGGAAAGGAGTAGTGTGATCACATGTGGGACACATCCTTTGAGCTCTTTGCGAAGGATTAAGTTAAAGTGAGTGTTGTTGGAGAGTTAATCGCTCTGACAGATAAAGAGACAGAAGATGTAATGACATGTCTGCCCATTTCAGCTCCATCTTTTACATTCTTTATGTGCACTTAAGTGGACAGAAGCAGGACAGTAACTTCCTCTGCTGCAGTTAAGCCGGATTTATTCTTGATGTCTTGAGGAATGGTGTTGGTATTCGTTTATATAGTTCAGCTTAAGATTTCGCTTGTTGATGGACCCACAGCAATAGACACATATATCGTACATCAGGAGGTATTGTGCTTTAACTATATTGCCCACAGTTCTACTTCACTTTGTGTTTGTGTGACGTTGGGCCACGCTCATACTCATAACTAGAGTTGCATCCAAGTAACTTGTATTTTGCCTTGTCTCATTAGTGAATAGGAGACTATTAAATGCAGTTGCAGTGTTTCCACATTTTCAGCAGGTTTGCTATAAACTTTCATGGAGATGGGTATAGCTATGTGGACTATGTGGTCTGAGGAGACAACCCTCTAACAAATGCCCTTGGGATGTTGGAGGAACCATTGGCTCCAGAAGTATTTTCCCCAACTGTAAATTCCCACTTCAAAGTTTTCATTTAATGACGTCCTCAGTGTACCTC